>NC_136263.1:127203286-127605786 GCF_964187855.1 Myxine glutinosa
TTGTGTTGAAAAACCAGTTTTCGCACTTGTGTTTGTGCAGGAAACCACTTTTGCACTTGTATTAGTGTGGAAAAACCACTTTTCGCACTTGTGTTAGTGTTGAAAAACCACTTTTTGCACTTGTGTTAGTGTTGAAAAACCACTTTTGCACTTGTATTCGTGTGGAAAAAACACTTTTTGCACTTGTGTTAGTGTTGAAAAACCACTTTTCGCAGTTGTGTTAGTGTTGAAAAAACACTTTTCGCACTTGTGTTAGTGTTAAAAAAGCACTTTTCGCACATATGTTAGTGTTGAAAAACCACTTTTGCACTTGTATTCGTGTGGAAAAAACACTTTTTGCACTTGTGTTGGTGCAGGAAACCACTTTTGCACTTGTATTAGTGTGGAAAAACCACTTTTCGCACTTGTGTTAGTGTTGAAAAAGCACTTTTCGCACATATGTTAGTGTTGAAAAACCACTTTTCGCACTTGTGTTAGTGTTGAAAAACCACTTTTCGCACTTGTGTTGGTGCAGGAAACCACTTTTGCACTTGTATTTGTGTGGAAAAAACACTTTTTGCACTTGTGTTAGTGTTGAAAAACCACTTTTCGCACTTGTGTTAGTGTTGAAAAACCACTTTTCGCACTTGTGTTAGTGTTGAAAAACCACTTTTCGCACTTGTGTTAGTGTTGAAAAACCACTTTTCGCACTTGTGTTAGTGTTGAAAAACCACTTTTCGCACTTGTGTTGATGCAGCAAACCACTTTTGCACTTGTATTAGTGTGGAAAAAACACTTTTTGCACTTGTGATAATGTTGAAAAACCATTTTTTGCACTTGTGTTAGTGTTGAAAAACCACTTTTCGCACTTGTGTTGTTGCAGGAAACCACTTTTGCACTTGTATTAGTGTGGAAAAATCACTTTTTGCACTTGTGATAGTGTTGAAAAACCACTTTTCGCACTTGTGTTGGTGCAGGAAACCACTTTTGCACTTGTATTAGTGTGGAAAAAACACTTTTTGCACTTGTGATAGTGTTGAAAAACCACTTTTCGCACTTATGTTAGTGTTGAAAAACCACTTTTCGCACTTGTGTTAGTGTTGAAAAACCACTTTTTGCACTTGTGTTGGTGCAGGAAACCACTTTTGCACTTGTATTAGTGTTGAAAAACCACTTTTCGCACTTGTGTTTGTGTTGAAAAACCAGTTTTCGCACTTGTGTTTGTGCAGGAAACCACTTTTCGCAGTTGTGTTAGTGATGAAAAACCACTTTTCGCAGTTGTGTTAGTGTTGAAAAACCACTTTTCGCACTTGTGTTAGTGTTGAAAAACCACTTTTCGCACTTGTGTTGGTGAAGGAAACCACTTTTGCAATTGTATTAGTGTGGCAAAAACACTTTTTGCACTTGTGATAGTGTTGAAAAACCACTTTTCACACTTGTGTTAGTGTTGAAAAACCACTTTTCGCACTTGTGTTGGTGCAGGAAACCACTTTTGCACTTGTATTAGTGTGGAAAAAACACTTTTTGCACTTGTGATAGTGTTGAAAAACCACTTTTCGCACTTGTGTTAGTGTTGAAAATCCACTTTTCCCACTTCTGTTGGTGCAGGAAACCACTTTTGCACTTGTATTAGTCTGGAAAAAACACTTTTTGCACTTGTGATAGTGTTGAAAAACCACTTTTGCACTTGTGTTAGTGTTGAAAAACCACTTTTCGCACTTGTGTTGGTGCAGGAACCCACTTTTGCACTTGTATTAGTGTGGAAAAAACACTTTTTGCACTTGTGATAATGTTGAAAAACCACTTTTTGCACTTGTCTTAGTGTTGAAAAACCACTTTTCGCACTTGTGTTGGTGCAGGAAACCACTTTTGCACTTGTATTAGTGTGGAAAAACCACTTTTCGCACTTGTGTTAGTGTTGAAAACCACTTTTCGCACTTGTGTTGGTGCAGGAAACCACTTTTGCACTTGTATTAGTGTGGAAAAAACACTTTTTGCACTTGTGATAGTGTTGAAAAACCACTTTTCGCACTTGTGTTAGTGTTGAAAAACAACTTTTCGCACTTGTGTTGGTGCAGGAAACCACTTTTGCACTTGTATTAGTGTGGAAAAACCACTTTTTGCACTTGTGTTGGTGCAGGAAACCACTTTTGCACTTGTATTAGTGTGGAAAAAACACTTTTTGCACTTGTGATAGTGTTGAAAAACCACTTTTCGCACTTGTGTTAGTGTTGAAAAACCACTTTTCACACTCGTGTTAGTGTTGAAAAACCACTTTTCCCACTTGTGTTGGTGCAGGAAACCACTTTTGCACTTGTATTAGTGTGGAAAAAACACTTTTTGCACTTGTGATAGTGTTGAAAAACCACTTTTCGCACTTGTGTTAGTGTTGAAAAACCAGTTTTCGCACATGTGTTGGTGCAGGAAACCACTTTTGCACTTGTATTAGTGTGGAAAAACCACTTTTCGCACTTGTGTTAGTGTTGAAAAACCACTTTTCGCACTTGTGTTAGTGTTGAAAAACCACTTTTCACACTTGTGTTAGTGTTGAAAAACCACTTTTCGCACTTGTGTTAGTGTTGAAAAACCACTTTTTGCACTTGTGTTGGTGCAGGAAAGCACTTTTGCACTTGTATTAGTGTGGAAAAACCACTTTTCGCACTTGTGTTAGTGTTGAAAAACCACCTTTCGCACTTGTGTTAGTGTTGAAAAACCACTTTTCGCACTTGTGTTGGTGCAGGAAACCACTTTTGCACTTGTATTAGTGTGGAAAAACCACTTTTCGCACTTGTGTTAGTGTTGAAAAACCACTTTTCGCACTTGTGTTAGTGTTGAAAAACCACTTTTCGCACTTGTGTTAGTGTTGAAAAACCACTTTTCGCACTTGTGTTAGTGTTGAAAAACCACTTTTTGCACTTGTGTTGGTGCAGGAAACCACTTTTGCACTTGTATTAGTGTGGAAAAACCACTTTTCGCACTTGTGTTAGTGTTGAAAAACCACCTTTCGCACTTGTGTTGGTGTTGAAAAACCACTTTTCGCACTTGTGTTGGTGCAGGAAACCACTTTTGCACTTGTATTAGTGTGGAAAAAACCACTTTTTGCACTTGTGTTAGTGTTGAAAAACCACTTTTCGCACTTGTGTTGGTGCAGGAAACCACTTTTGCACTTGTATTAGTGTGGAAAAAACACTTTTTGCACTTGTGATAGTGTTGAAAAACCACTTTTCGCACTTGTGTTAGTGTTGAAAAACCACTTTTCGCACTTGTGTTGGTGCAGGAAACCACTTTTGCACTTGTATTAGTGTGGAAAAACCACTTTTCGCACTTGTGTTGGTGCAGGAAACCACTTTTGCACTTGTATTAGTGTGGAAAAAACACTTTTTGCACTTGTGATAGTGTTGAAAAACCACTTTTCGCACTTGTGTTAGTGTTGAAAATCCACTTTTCCCACTTGTGTTGGTGCAGGAAACCACTTTTGCACTTGTATTAGTGTGGAAAAACCACTTTTCGCACTTGTGTTAGTGTTGAAAAACCACTTTTCGCACTTGTGTTAGTGTTGAAATACCACTTTTCCCACTTGTGTTGGTGCAGGAAACCACTTTTGCACTTGTATTAGTGTGGAAAAAACACTTTTTGCACTTGTGATAGTGTTGAAAAACCACTTTTCGCACTTGTGTTAGTGTTGAAAAACCAGTTTTCGCACTTGTGTTGGTGCAGGAAACCACTTTTGCACTTGTATTAGTGTGGAAAAACCACTTTTCGCACTTGTGTTAGTGTTGAAAAACCACTTTTCGCACTTGTGTTAGTGTTGAAAAACCACTTTTCGCACTTGTGTTAGTGTTGAAAAACCACTTTTTGCACTTGTGTTGGTGCAGGAAACCACTTTTGCCCTTGTATTAGTGTGGAAAAAACCACTTTCCGCACTTGTGTTAGTGTTGAAAAACCACTTTTCGCACTTGTGTTAGTGTTGAAAAACCACTTTTCGCACTTGTGTTGGTGCAGGAAACCACTTTTGCACTTGTATTAGTGTGGAAAAAACCACTTTTTGCACTTGTGTTAGTGTTGAAAAACCACTTTTCGCACTTGTGGTGGTGCAGGAAACCACTTTTCGCACTTGTATTAGTGTGGAAAAAACACTTTTCGCACTTGTGATAGTGTTGAAAAACCACTTTTCGCACTTGTGTTAGTGTTGAAAAACCAGTTTTCACACTTGTGTTGGTGCAGGAAACCACTTTTGCACTTGTATTAGTGTGGAAAAAACACTTTTTGCACTTGTGATAGTGTTGCAAAACCACTTTTCGCACTTGTGTTAGTGTTGAAAAACCACTTTTCGCACTTGTGTTAGTGTTGAAAAACCACTTTTCGCACTTGTGTTGGTGAAGGAAACCACTTTTGCAATTGTATTAGTGTGGAAAAAACACTTTTTGCACTTGTGATAGTGTTGAAAAACCACTTTTCACACTTGTGTTGGTGCAGGAAACCACTTTTGCACTTTTATTAGTGTGGAAAAAACACTTTTTGCACTTGTGACAGTGTTGAAAAACCACTTTTCACACTTGTGTTGGTGCAGGAAACCACTTTTGCACTTTTATTAGTGTGGAAAAAACACTTTTTGCACTTGTGACAGTGTTGAAAAAACACTTTTCGCACTTGTGTTAGTGTTGAAAATCCACTTTTCCCACTTGTGTTGGTGCAGGAAACCACTTTTGCACTTGTATTAGTGTGGAAAAAGCACTTTTTGCACTTGTGATAGTGTTGAAAAACCACTTTCGCACTTGTGTTAGTGTTGAAAAACCACTTTTCGCACTTGTGTTGGTGCAGGAACCCACTTTTGCACTTGTATTAGTGTGGAAAAACCACTTTTCGCACTTGTGTTAGTGTTGAAAAACCACTTTTCGCACTTGTGTTAGTGTTGAAAACCACTTTTCGTACTTGTGTTGGTGCAGGAAACCACTTTTGCACTTTTATTAGTGTGGAAAAACCACTTTTCGCACTTGTGTTAGTGTTAAAAAAACCACCTTTCGCACTTGTCTTAGTGTTGAAAAACCACTTTTCGCACTTGTGTTGGTGCAGGAAACCACTTTTGCACTTGTATTAGTGTGGAAAAACCACTTTTCGCACTTGTGTTAGTGTTGAAAACCACTTTTCGCACTTGTGTTGGTGCAGGAAACCACTTTTGCACTTGTATTAGTGTGGAAAAAACACTTTTTGCACTTGTGATAGTGTTGAAAAACCACTTTTCGCACTTGTGTTAGTGTTGAAAAACAACTTTTCGCACTTGTGTTGGTGCAGGAAACCACTTTTGCACTTGTATTAGTGTGGAAAAACCACTTTTTGCACTTGTGTTGGTGCAGGAAACCACTTTTGCACTTGTATTAGTGTGGAAAAAACACTTTTTGCACTTGTGATAGTGTTGAAAAACCACTTTTCGCACTTGTGTTAGTGTTGAAAAACCACTTTTCACACTCGTGTTAGTGTTGAAAAACCACTTTTCCCACTTGTGTTGGTGCAGGAAACCACTTTTGCACTTGTATTAGTGTGGAAAAAACACTTTTTGCACTTGTGATAGTGTTGAAAAACCACTTTTGGCACTTGTGTTAGTGTTGAAAAACCAGTTTTCGCACTTGTGTTGGTGCAGGAAACCACTTTTGCACTTGTATTAGTGTGGAAAAACCACTTTTCGCACTTGTGTTAGTGTTGAAAAACCACTTTTCGCACTTGTGTTAGTGTTGAAAAACCACTTTTCGCACTTGTGTTAGTGTTGAAAAACCACTTTTTGCACTTGTGTTAGTGTTGAAAAACCACTTTTTGCACTTGTGTTGGTGCAGGAAAGCACTTTTGCACTTGTATTAGTGTGGAAAAACCACTTTTCGCACTTGTGTTAGTGTTGAAAAACCACCTTTCGCACTTGTGTTAGTGTTGAAAAACCACTTTTCGCACTTGTGTTGGTGCAGGAAACCACTTTTGCACTTGTATTAGTGTGGAAAAACCACTTTTCGCACTTGTGTTAGTGTTGAAAAACCACTTTTCGCACTTGTGTTAGTGTTGAAAAACCACTTTTCGCACTTGTGTTAGTGTTGAAAAACCACTTTTCGCACTTGTGTTAGTGTTGAAAAACCACTTTTTGCACTTGTGTTGGTGCAGGAAACCACTTTTGCACTTGTATTAGTGTGGAAAAACCACTTTTCGCACTTGAGTTAGTGTTGAAAAACCACCTTTCGCACTTGTGTTGGTGTTGAAAAACCACTTTTCGCACTTGTGTTGGTGCAGGAAACCACTTTTGCACTTGTATTAGTGTGGAAAAAACCACTTTTTGCACTTGTGTTAGTGTTGAAAAACCACTTTTCGCACTTGTGTTGGTGCAGGAAACCACTTTTGTACTTGTATTAGTGTGGAAAAAACACTTTTTGCACTTGTGATAGTGTTGAAAAACCACTTTTCGCACTTGTGTTAGTGTTGAAAAACCACTTTTCGCACTTGTGTTGGTGCAGGAAACCACTTTTGCACTTGTATTAGTGTGGAAAAACCACTTTTCGCACTTGTGTTGGTGCAGGAAACCACTTTTGCACTTGTATTAGTGTGGAAAAAACACTTTTTGCACTTGTGATAGTGTTGAAAAACCACTTTTCGCACTTGTGTTAGTGTTGAAAATCCACTTTTCCCACTTGTGTTGGTGCAGGAAACCACTTTTGCACTTGTATTAGTGTGGAAAAACCACTTTTCGCACTTGTGTTAGTGTTGAAAAACCACTTTTCGCACTTGTGTTAGTGTTGAAAAACCACTTTTCCCACTTGTGTAGGTGCAGGAAACCACTTTTGCACTTGTATTAGTGTGGAAAAAACACTTTTTGCACTTGTGATAGTGTTGAAAAACCACTTTTCGCACTTGTGTTAGTGTTGAAAAACCAGTTTTCGCACTTGTGTTGGTGCAGGAAACCACTTTTGCACTTGTATTAGTGTGGAAAAACCACTTTTCGCACTTGTATTAGTGTTGAAAAACCACTTTTCGCACTTGTGTTATTGTTGAAAAACCACTTTTCGCACTTGTGTTAGTGTTGAAAAACCACTTTTTGCACTTGTGTTGGTGCAGGAAACCACTTTTGCCCTTGTATTAGTGTGGAAAAACCACTTTTCGCACTTGTGTTAGTGTTGAAAAACCACTTTTCGCACTTGTGTTAGTGTTGAAAAACCACTTTTCGCACTTGTGTTGGTGCAGGAAACCACTTTTGCACTTGTATTAGTGTGGAAAAAACCACTTTTTGCACTTGTGTTAGTGTTGAAAAACCACTTTTCGCACTTGTGGTGGTGCAGGAAACCACTTTTCGCACTTGTATTAGTGTGGAAAAAACACTTTTCACACTTGTGATAGTGTTGAAAAACCACTTTTCGCACTTGTGTTAGTGTTGAAAAACCAGTTTTCACACTTGTGTTGGTGCAGGAAACCACTTTTGCACTTGTATTAGTGTGGAAAAAACACTTTTTGCACTTGTGATAGTGTTGAAAAACCACTTTTCGCACTTGTGTTAGTGTTGAAAAACCACTTTTCACACTCGTGTTAGTGTTGAAAAACCACTTTTCCCACTTGTGTTGGTGCAGGAAACCACTTTTGCACTTGTATTAGTGTGGAAAAAACACTTTTTGCACTTGTGATAGTGTTGAAAAACCACTTTTCGCACTTGTGTTAGTGTTGAAAATCCACTTTTCGCACTTGTGTTGGTGCAGGAAACCACTTTTGCACTTGTATTAGTGTGGAAAAACCACTTTTCGCACTTGTGTTAGTGTTGAAAAACCACTTTTCGCACTTATGTTAGTGTTGAAAAACCACTTTTCGCACTTGTGTTAGTGTTGAAAAACCACTTTTCGCACGTGTGTTGGTGCAGGAAACCACTTTTGCACTTGTATTTGTGTGGAAAAAACACTTTTTGCACTTGTGTTAGTGTTGAAAAACCACTTTTCGCACTTGTGTTAGTGTTGAAAAACCACTTTTTGCACTTGTGTTAGTGTTCAAAAACCACTTTTCGCACTTGTGTTGGTGTTGAAAAACCACTTTTCGCACTTGTGTTAGTGTTGAAAAACCACTTTTCGCACTTGTGTTAGTGTTGAAAAACCACTTTTCGCACTTGTGTTAGTGTTGAAAAACCACTTTTCGCACTTGTGTTGATGCAGCAAACCACTTTTGCACTTGTATTAGTGTGGAAAAAACACTTTTTGCACTTGTGATAGTGTTGAAAAACCACTTTTTGCACTTGTGTTAGTGTTGAAAAACCACTTTTCGCACTTGTGTTCATGCAGGAAACCACTTTTGCACTTGTATTAGTGTGGAAAAATCACTTTTTGCACTTGTGATAGTGTTGAAAAACCACTTTTCGCACTTGTGTTGGTGCAGGAAACCACTTTTGCACTTGTATTAGTGTGGAAAAAACACTTTTTGCACTTGTGATAGTGTTGAAAAACCACTTTTCGCACTTGTGTTAGTGTTGAAAAACCACTTTTCACACTCGTGTTAGTGTTGAAAAACCACTTTTCCCACTTGTGTTGGTGCAGGAAACCACTTTTGCACTTGTATTAGTGTGGAAAAAACACTTTTTGCACTTGTGATAGTGTTGAAAAACCACTTTTCGCACTTGTGTTAGTGTTGAAAAACCAGTTTTCGCACTTGTGTTGGTGCAGGAAACCACTTTTGCACTTGTATTAGTGTGGAAAAACCACTTTTCGCACTTGTGTTAGTGTTGAAAAACCACTTTTCGCACTTGTGTTAGTGTTGAAAAACCACTTTTCACACTTGTGTTAGTGTTGAAAAACCACTTTTCGCACTTGTGTTAGTGTTGAAAAACCACTTTTTGCACTTGTGTTGGTGCAGGAAAGCACTTTTGCACTTGTATTAGTGTGGAAAAACCACTTTTCGCACTTGTGTTAGTGTTGAAAAACCACCTTTCGCACTTGTGTTAGTGTTGAAAAACCACTTTTCGCACTTGTGTTGGTGCAGGAAACCACTTTTGCACTTGTATTAGTGTGGAAAAACCACTTTTCGCACTTGTGTTAGTGTTGAAAAACCACTTTTCGCACTTGTGTTAGTGTTGAAAAACCACTTTTCGCACTTGTGTTAGTGTTGAAAAACCACTTTTCGCACTTGTGTTAGTGTTGAAAAACCACTTTTTGCACTTGTGTTGGTGCAGGAAACCACTTTTGCACTTGTATTAGTGTGGAAAAACCACTTTTCGCACTTGTGTTAGTGTTGAAAAACCACCTTTCGCACTTGTGTTGGTGTTGAAAAACCACTTTTCGCACTTGTGTTGGTGCAGGAAACCACTTTTGCACTTGTATTAGTGTGGAAAAAACCACTTTTTGCACTTGTGTTAGTGTTGAAAAACCACTTTTCGCACTTGTGTTGGTGCAGGAAACCACTTTTGCACTTGTATTAGTGTGGAAAAAACACTTTTTGCACTTGTGATAGTGTTGAAAAACCACTTTTCGCACTTGTGTTAGTGTTGAAAAACCACTTTTCGCACTTGTGTTGGTGCAGGAAACCACTTTTGCACTTGTATTAGTGTGGAAAAACCACTTTTCGCACTTGTGTTGGTGCAGGAAACCACTTTTGCACTTGTATTAGTGTGGAAAAAACACTTTTTGCACTTGTGATAGTGTTGAAAAACCACTTTTCGCACTTGTGTTAGTGTTGAAAATCCACTTTTCCCACTTGTGTTGGTGCAGGAAACCACTTTTGCACTTGTATTAGTGTGGAAAAACCACTTTTCGCACTTGTGTTAGTGTTGAAAAACCACTTTTCGCACTTGTGTTAGTGTTGAAATACCACTTTTCCCACTTGTGTTGGTGCAGGAAACCACTTTTGCACTTGTATTAGTGTGGAAAAAACACTTTTTGCACTTGTGATAGTGTTGAAAAACCACTTTTCGCACTTGTGTTAGTGTTGAAAAACCAGTTTTCGCACTTGTGTTGGTGCAGGAAACCACTTTTGCACTTGTATTAGTGTGGAAAAACCACTTTTCGCACTTGTGTTAGTGTTGAAAAACCACTTTTCGCACTTGTGTTAGTGTTGAAAAACCACTTTTCGCACTTGTGTTGGTGCAGGAAACCACTTTTGCACTTGTATTAGTGTGGAAAAAACCACTTTTTGCACTTGTGTTAGTGTTGAAAAACCACTTTTCGCACTTGTGGTGGTGCAGGAAACCACTTTTCGCACTTGTATTAGTGTGGAAAAAACACTTTTCGCACTTGTGATAGTGTTGAAAAACCACTTTTCGCACTTGTGTTAGTGTTGAAAAACCAGTTTTCACACTTGTGTTGGTGCAGGAAACCACTTTTGCACTTGTATTAGTGTGGAAAAAACACTTTTTGCACTTGTGATAGTGTTGCAAAACCACTTTTCGCACTTGTGTTAGTGTTGAAAAACCACTTTTCGCACTTGTGTTAGTGTTGAAAAACCACTTTTCGCACTTGTGTTGGTGAAGGAAACCACTTTTGCAATTGTATTAGTGTGGAAAAAACACTTTTTGCACTTGTGATAGTGTTGAAAAACCACTTTTCACACTTGTGTTGGTGCAGGAAACCACTTTTGCACTTTTATTAGTGTGGAAAAAACACTTTTTGCACTTGTGACAGTGTTGAAAAACCACTTTTCACACTTGTGTTGGTGCAGGAAACCACTTTTGCACTTTTATTAGTGTGGAAAAAACACTTTTTGCACTTGTGACAGTGTTGAAAAAACACTTTTCGCACTTGTGTTAGTGTTGAAAATCCACTTTTCCCACTTGTGTTGGTGCAGGAAACCACTTTTGCACTTGTATTAGTGTGGAAAAAGCACTTTTTGCACTTGTGATAGTGTTGAAAAACCACTTTCGCACTTGTGTTAGTGTTGAAAAACCACTTTTCGCACTTGTGTTGGTGCAGGAACCCACTTTTGCACTTGTATTAGTGTGGAAAAACCACTTTTCGCACTTGTGTTAGTGTTGAAAAACCACTTTTCGCACTTGTGTTAGTGTTGAAAACCACTTTTCGTACTTGTGTTGGTGCAGGAAACCACTTTTGCACTTTTATTAGTGTGGAAAAACCACTTTTCGCACTTGTGTTAGTGTTAAAAAAACCACCTTTCGCACTTGTCTTAGTGTTGAAAAACCACTTTTCGCACTTGTGTTGGTGCAGGAAACCACTTTTGCACTTGTATTAGTGTGGAAAAACCACTTTTCGCACTTGTGTTAGTGTTGAAAACCACTTTTCGCACTTGTGTTGGTGCAGGAAACCACTTTTGCACTTGTATTAGTGTGGAAAAAACACTTTTTGCACTTGTGATAGTGTTGAAAAACCACTTTTCGCACTTGTGTTAGTGTTGAAAAACAACTTTTCGCACTTGTGTTGGTGCAGGGAACCACTTTTGCACTTGTATTAGTGTGGAAAAACCACTTTTTGCACTTGTGTTGGTGCAGGAAACCACTTTTGCACTTGTATTAGTGTGGAAAAAACACTTTTTGCACTTGTGATAGTGTTGAAAAACCACTTTTCGCACTTGTGTTAGTGTTGAAAAACCACTTTTCACACTCGTGTTAGTGTTGAAAAACCACTTTTCCCACTTGTGTTGGTGCAGGAAACCACTTTTGCACTTGTATTAGTGTGGAAAAAACACTTTTTGCACTTGTGATAGTGTTGAAAAACCACTTTTGGCACTTGTGTTAGTGTTGAAAAACCAGTTTTCGCACTTGTGTTGGTGCAGGAAACCACTTTTGCACTTGTATTAGTGTGGAAAAACCACTTTTCGCACTTGTGTTAGTGTTGAAAAACCACTTTTCGCACTTGTGTTAGTGTTGAAAAACCACTTTTCGCACTTGTGTTAGTGTTGAAAAACCACTTTTTGCACTTGTGTTAGTGTTGAAAAACCACTTTTTGCACTTGTGTTGGTGCAGGAAAGCACTTTTGCACTTGTATTAGTGTGGAAAAACCACTTTTCGCACTTGTGTTAGTGTTGAAAAACCACCTTTCGCACTTGTGTTAGTGTTGAAAAACCACTTTTCGCACTTGTGTTGGTGCAGGAAACCACTTTTGCACTTGTATTAGTGTGGAAAAACCACTTTTCGCACTTGTGTTAGTGTTGAAAAACCACTTTTCGCACTTGTGTTAGTGTTGAAAAACCACTTTTCGCACTTGTGTTAGTGTTGAAAAACCACTTTTCGCACTTGTGTTAGTGTTGAAAAACCACTTTTTGCACTTGTGTTGGTGCAGGAAACCACTTTTGCACTTGTATTAGTGTGGAAAAACCACTTTTCGCACTTGAGTTAGTGTTGAAAAACCACCTTTCGCACTTGTGTTGGTGTTGAAAAACCACTTTTCGCACTTGTGTTGGTGCAGGAAACCACTTTTGCACTTGTATTAGTGTGGAAAAAACCACTTTTTGCACTTGTGTTAGTGTTGAAAAACCACTTTTCGCACTTGTGTTGGTGCAGGAAACCACTTTTGTACTTGTATTAGTGTGGAAAAAACACTTTTTGCACTTGTGATAGTGTTGAAAAACCACTTTTCGCACTTGTGTTAGTGTTGAAAAACCACTTTTCGCACTTGTGTTGGTGCAGGAAACCACTTTTGCACTTGTATTAGTGTGGAAAAACCACTTTTCGCACTTGTGTTGGTGCAGGAAACCACTTTTGCACTTGTATTAGTGTGGAAAAAACACTTTTTGCACTTGTGATAGTGTTGAAAAACCACTTTTCGCACTTGTGTTAGTGTTGAAAATCCACTTTTCCCACTTGTGTTGGTGCAGGAAACCACTTTTGCACTTGTATTAGTGTGGAAAAACCACTTTTCGCACTTGTGTTAGTGTTGAAAAACCACTTTTCGCACTTGTGTTAGTGTTGAAAAACCACTTTTCCCACTTGTGTAGGTGCAGGAAACCACTTTTGCACTTGTATTAGTGTGGAAAAAACACTTTTTGCACTTGTGATAGTGTTGAAAAACCACTTTTCGCACTTGTGTTAGTGTTGAAAAACCAGTTTTCGCACTTGTGTTGGTGCAGGAAACCACTTTTGCACTTGTATTAGTGTGGAAAAACCACTTTTCGCACTTGTGTTAGTGTTGAAAAACCACTTTTCGCACTTGTGTTATTGTTGAAAAACCACTTTTCGCACTTGTGTTAGTGTTGAAAAACCACTTTTTGCACTTGTGTTGGTGCAGGAAACCACTTTTGCCCTTGTATTAGTGTGGAAAAACCACTTTTCGCACTTGTGTTAGTGTTGAAAAACCACTTTTCGCACTTGTGTTAGTGTTGAAAAACCACTTTTCGCACTTGTGTTGGTGCAGGAAACCACTTTTGCACTTGTATTAGTGTGGAAAAAACCACTTTTTGCACTTGTGTTAGTGTTGAAAAACCACTTTTCGCACTTGTGGTGGTGCAGGAAACCACTTTTCGCACTTGTATTAGTGTGGAAAAAACACTTTTCACACTTGTGATAGTGTTGAAAAACCACTTTTCGCACTTGTGTTAGTGTTGAAAAACCAGTTTTCACACTTGTGTTGGTGCAGGAAACCACTTTTGCACTTGTATTAGTGTGGAAAAAACACTTTTTGCACTTGTGATAGTGTTGAAAAACCACTTTTCGCACTTGTGTTAGTGTTGAAAAACCACTTTTCACACTCGTGTTAGTGTTGAAAAACCACTTTTCCCACTTGTGTTGGTGCAGGAAACCACTTTTGCACTTGTATTAGTGTGGAAAAAACACTTTTTGCACTTGTGATAGTGTTGAAAAACCACTTTTCGCACTTGTGTTAGTGTTGAAAATCCACTTTTCGCACTTGTGTTGGTGCAGGAAACCACTTTTGCACTTGTATTAGTGTGGAAAAACCACTTTTCGCACTTGTGTTAGTGTTGAAAAACCACTTTTCGCACTTATGTTAGTGTTGAAAAACCACTTTTCGCACTTGTGTTAGTGTTGAAAAACCACTTTTCGCACGTGTGTTGGTGCAGGAAACCACTTTTGCACTTGTATTTGTGTGGAAAAAACACTTTTTGCACTTGTGTTAGTGTTGAAAAACCACTTTTCGCACTTGTGTTAGTGTTGAAAAACCACTTTTTGCACTTGTGTTAGTGTTCAAAAACCACTTTTCGCACTTGTGTTGGTGTTGAAAAACCACTTTTCGCACTTGTGTTAGTGTTGAAAAACCACTTTTCGCACTTGTGTTAGTGTTGAAAAACCACTTTTCGCACTTGTGTTAGTGTTGAAAAACCACTTTTCGCACTTGTGTTGATGCAGCAAACCACTTTTGCACTTGTATTAGTGTGGAAAAAACACTTTTTGCACTTGTGATAGTGTTGAAAAACCACTTTTTGCACTTGTGTTAGTGTTGAAAAACCACTTTTCGCACTTGTGTTGGTGCAGGAAACCACTTTTGCACTTGTATTAGTGTGGAAAAATCACTTTTTGCACTTGTGATAGTGTTGAAAAACCACTTTTCGCACTTGTGTTGGTGCAGGAAACCACTTTTGCACTTGTATTAGTGTGGAAAAAACACTTTTTGCACTTGTGATAGTGTTGAAAAACCACTTTTCGCACATATGTTAGTGTTGAAAAACCACTTTTCGCACTTGTGTTAGTGTTGAAAAACCACTTTTCGCACTTGTGTTGGTGCAGGAAACCACTTTTGCACTTGTATTAGTGTTGAAAAACCACTTTTTGCACTTGTGTTTGTGTTGAAAAACCACTTTTCGCACTTGTGTTGGTGCAGGAAACCACTTTTGCACTTGTATTAGTGTGGAAAAACCACTTTTTGCACTTGTGTTGGTGCAGGAAACCACTTTTGCACTTGTATTAGTGTGGAAAAAACACTTTTTGCACTTGTGATAGTGTTGAAAAACCACTTTTCGCACTTGTGTTAGTGTTGAAAAACCACTTTTCACACTCGTGTTAGTGTTGAAAAACCACTTTTCCCACTTGTGTTGGTGCAGGAAACCACTTTTGCACTTGTATTAGTGTGGAAAAAACACTTTTTGCACTTGTGATAGTGTTGAAAAACCACTTTTCGCACTTGTGTTAGTGTTGAAAAACCAGTTTTCGCACTTGTGTTGGTGCAGGAAACCACTTTTGCACTTGTATTAGTGTGGAAAAACCACTTTTCGCACTTGTGTTAGTGTTGAAAAACCACTTTTCGCACTTGTGTTAGTGTTGAAAAACCACTTTTCGCACTTGTGTTAGTGTTGAAAAACCACTTTTCGCACTTGTGTTAGTGTTGAAAAACCACTTTTTGCACTTGTGTTGGTGCAGGAAAGCACTTTTGCACTTGTATTAGTGTGGAAAAACCACTTTTCGCACTTGTGTTAGTGTTGAAAAACCACCTTTCGCACTTGTGTTAGTGTTGAAAAACCACTTTTCGCACTTGTGTTGGTGCAGGAAACCACTTTTGCACTTGTATTAGTGTGGAAAAACCACTTTTCGCACTTGTGTTAGTGTTGAAAAACCACTTTTCGCACTTGTGTTAGTGTTGAAAAACCACTTTTCGCACTTGTGTTAGTGTTGAAAAACCACTTTTTGCACTTGTGTTGGTGCAGGAAACCACTTTTGCACTTGTATTAGTGTGGAAAAACCACTTTTCGCACTTGTGTTAGTGTTGAAAAACCACCTTTCGCACTTGTGTTGGTGTTGAAAAACCACTTTTCGCACTTGTGTTGGTGCAGGAAACCACTTTTGCACTTGTATTAGTGTGGAAAAAACCACTTTTTGCACTTGTGTTAGTGTTGAAAAACCACTTTTCGCACTTGTGTTGGTGCAGGAAACCACTTTTGCACTTGTATTAGTGTGGAAAAAACACTTTTTGCACTTGTGATAGTGTTGAAAAACCACTTTTCGCACTTGTGTTAGTGTTGAAAAACCACTTTTCGCACTTGTGTTGGTGCAGGAAACCACTTTTGCACTTGTATTAGTGTGGAAAAACCACTTTTCGCACTTGTGTTGGTGCAGGAAACCACTTTTGCACTTGTATTAGTGTGGAAAAAACACTTTTTGCACTTGTGATAGTGTTGAAAAACCACTTTTCGCACTTGTGTTAGTGTTGAAAATCCACTTTTCCCACTTGTGTTGGTGCAGGAAACCACTTTTGCACTTGTATTAGTGTGGAAAAACCACTTTTCGCACTTGTGTTAGTGTTGAAAAACCACTTTTCGCACTTGTGTTAGTGTTGAAAAACCACTTTTCCCACTTGTGTTGGTGCAGGAAACCACTTTTGCACTTGTATTAGTGTGGAAAAAACACTTTTTGCACTTGTGATAGTGTTGAAAAACCACTTTTCGCACTTGTGTTAGTGTTGAAAAACCAGTTTTCGCACTTGTGTTGGTGCAGGAAACCACTTTTGCACTTGTATTAGTGTGGAAAAACCACTTTTCGCACTTGTGTTAGTGTTGAAAAACCACTTTTCGCACTTGTGTTAGTGTTGAAAAACCACTTTTCGCACTTGTGTTAGTGTTGAAAAACCACTTTTTGCACTTGTGTTGGTGCAGGAAACCACTTTTGCCCTTGTATTAGTGTGGAAAAACCACTTTTCGCACTTGTGTTAGTGTTGAAAAACCACTTTTCGCACTTGTGTTAGTGTTGAAAAACCACTTTTCGCACTTGTGTTGGTGCAGGAAACCACTTTTGCACTTGTATTAGTGTGGAAAAAACCACTTTTTGCACTTGTGTTAGTGTTGAAAAACCACTTTTCGCACTTGTGGTGGTGCAGGAAACCACTTTTCGCACTTGTATTAGTGTGGAAAAAACACTTTTCGCACTTGTGATAGTGTTGAAAAACCACTTTTCGCACTTGTGTTAGTGTTGAAAAACCAGTTTTCACACTTGTGTTGGTGCAGGAAACCACTTTTGCACTTGTATTAGTGTGGAAAAAACACTTTTTGCACTTGTGATAGTGTTGAAAAACCACTTTTCGCACTTGTGTTAGTGTTGAAAAACCACTTTTCGCACTTGTGTTAGTGTTGAAAAACCACTTTTCGCACTTGTGTTGGTGAAGGAAACCACTTTTGCAATTGTATTAGTGTGGAAAAAACACTTTTTGCACTTGTGATAGTGTTGAAAAACCACTTTTCACACTTGTGTTGGTGCAGGAAACCACTTTTGCACTTTTATTAGTGTGGAAAAAACACTTTTTGCACTTGTGACAGTGTTGAAAAAACACTTTTCGCACTTGTGTTAGTGTTGAAAATCCACTTTTCCCACTTGTGTTGGTGCAGGAAACCACTTTTGCACTTGTATTAGTGTGGAAAAAGCACTTTTTGCACTTGTGATAGTGTTGAAAAACCACTTTCGCACTTGTGTTAGTGTTGAAAAACCACTTTTCGCACTTGTGTTGGTGCAGGAACCCACTTTTGCACTTGTATTAGTGTGGAAAAACCACTTTTCGCACTTGTGTTAGTGTTGAAAAACCACTTTTCGCACTTGTGTTAGTGTTGAAAACCACTTTTCGTACTTGTGTTGGTGCAGGAAACCACTTTTGCACTTTTATTAGTGTGGAAAAACCACTTTTCGCACTTGTGTTAGTGTTAAAAAAAACCACCTTTCGCACTTGTCTTAGTGTTGAAAAACCACTTTTCGCACTTCTGTTGGTGCAGGAAACCACTTTTGCACTTGTATTAGTGTGGAAAAACCACTTTTCGCACTTGTGTTAGTGTTGAAAACCACTTTTCGCACTTGTGTTGGTGCAGGAAACCACTTTTGCACTTGTATTAGTGTGGAAAAAACACTTTTTGCACTTGTGATAGTGTTGAAAAACCACTTTTCGCACTTGTGTTAGTGTTGAAAAACAACTTTTCGCACTTGTGTTGGTGCAGGAAACCACTTTTGCACTTGTATTAGTGTGGAAAAACCACTTTTTGCACTTGTGTTGGTGCAGGAAACCACTTTTGCACTTGTATTAGTGTGGAAAAAACACTTTTTGCACTTGTGATAGTGTTGAAAAACCACTTTTCGCACTTGTGTTAGTGTTGAAAAACCACTTTTCACACTCGTGTTAGTGTTGAAAAACCACTTTTCCCACTTGTGTTGGTGCAGGAAACCACTTTTGCACTTGTATTAGTGTGGAAAAAACACTTTTTGCACTTGTGATAGTGTTGAAAAACCACTTTTGGCACTTGTGTTAGTGTTGAAAAACCAGTTTTCGCACTTGTGTTGGTGCAGGAAACCACTTTTGCACTTGTATTAGTGTGGAAAAACCACTTTTCGCACTTGTGTTAGTGTTGAAAAACCACTTTTCGCACTTGTGTTAGTGTTGAAAAACCACTTTTCGCACTTGTGTTAGTGTTGAAAAACCACTTTTTGCACTTGTGTTAGTGTTGAAAAACCACTTTTTGCACTTGTGTTGGTGCAGGAAAGCACTTTTGCACTTGTATTAGTGTGGAAAAACCACTTTTCGCACTTGTGTTAGTGTTGAAAAACCACCTTTCGCACTTGTGTTAGTGTTGAAAAACCACTTTTCGCACTTGTGTTGGTGCAGGAAACCACTTTTGCACTTGTATTAGTGTGGAAAAACCACTTTTCGCACTTGTGTTAGTGTTGAAAAACCACTTTTCGCACTTGTGTTAGTGTTGAAAAACCACTTTTCGCACTTGTGTTAGTGTTGAAAAACCACTTTTCGCACTTGTGTTAGTGTTGAAAAACCACTTTTTGCACTTGTGTTGGTGCAGGAAACCACTTTTGCACTTGTATTAGTGTGGAAAAACCACTTTTCGCACTTGTGTTAGTGTTGAAAAACCACCTTTCGCACTTGTGTTGGTGTTGAAAAACCACTTTTCGCACTTGTGTTGGTGCAGGAAACCACTTTTGCACTTGTATTAGTGTGGAAAAAACCACTTTTTGCACTTGTGTTAGTGTTGAAAAACCACTTTTCGCACTTGTGTTGGTGCAGGAAACCACTTTTGTACTTGTATTAGTGTGGAAAAAACACTTTTTGCACTTGTGATAGTGTTGAAAAACCACTTTTCGCACTTGTGTTAGTGTTGAAAAACCACTTTTCGCACTTGTGTTGGTGCAGGAAACCACTTTTGCACTTGTATTAGTGTGGAAAAACCACTTTTCGCACTTGTGTTGGTGCAGGAAACCACTTTTGCACTTGTATTAGTGTGGAAAAACCACTTTTTGCACTTGTGTTGGTGCAGGAAACCACTTTTGCACTTGTATTAGTGTGGAAAAACCACTTTTCGCACTTGTGTTGGTGCAGGAAACCACTTTTGCACTTGTATTAGTGTGGAAAAAACACTTTTTGCACTTGTGATAGTGTTGAAAAACCACTTTTCGCACTTGTGTTAGTGTTGAAAATCCACTTTTCCCACTTGTGTTGGTGCAGGAAACCACTTTTGCACTTGTATTAGTGTGGAAAAACCACTTTTCGCACTTGTGTTAGTGTTGAAAAACCACTTTTCGCACTTGTGTTAGTGTTGAAAAACCACTTTTCCCACTTGTGTTGGTGCAGGAAACCACTTTTGCACTTGTATTAGTGTGGAAAAAACACTTTTTGCACTTGTGATAGTGTTGAAAAACCACTTTTCGCACTTGTGTTAGTGTTGAAAAACCAGTTTTCGCACTTGTGTTGGTGCAGGAAACCACTTTTGCACTTGTATTAGTGTGGAAAAACCACTTTTCGCACTTGTGTTAGTGTTGAAAAACCACTTTTCGCACTTGTGTTAGTGTTGAAAAACCACTTTTCGCACTTGTGTTAGTGTTGAAAAACCACTTTTTGCACTTGTGTTGGTGCAGGAAACCACTTTTGCCCTTGTATTAGTGTGGAAAAACCACTTTTCGCACTTGTGTTAGTGTTGAAAAACCACTTTTCGCACTTGTGTTAGTGTTGAAAAACCACTTTTCGCACTTGTGTTGGTGCAGGAAACCACTTTTGCACTTGTATTAGTGTGGAAAAACCACTTTTTGCACTTGTGTTAGTGTTGAAAAACCACTTTTCGCACTTGTGGTGGTGCAGGAAACCACTTTTCGCACTTGTATTAGTGTGGAAAAAACACTTTTCGCACTTGTGATAGTGTTGAAAAACCACTTTTCGCACTTGTGTTAGTGTTGAAAAACCAGTTTTCACACTTGTGTTGGTGCAGGAAACCACTTTTGCACTTGTATTAGTGTGGAAAAAACACTTTTTGCACTTGTGATAGTGTTGAAAAACCACTTTTCGCACTTGTGTTAGTGTTGAAAAACCACTTTTCGCACTTGTGTTAGTGTTGAAAAACCACTTTTCGCACTTGTGTTGGTGAAGGAAACCACTTTTGCAATTGTATTAGTGTGGAAAAAACACTTTTTGCACTTGTGATAGTGTTGAAAAACCACTTTTCACACTTGTGTTGGTGCAGGAAACCACTTTTGCACTTTTATTAGTGTGGAAAAAACACTTTTTGCACTTGTGACAGTGTTGAAAAAACACTTTTCGCACTTGTGTTAGTGTTGAAAATCCACTTTTCCCACTTGTGTTGGTGCAGGAAACCACTTTTGCACTTGTATTAGTGTGGAAAAAGCACTTTTTGCACTTGTGATAGTGTTGAAAAACCACTTTCGCACTTGTGTTAGTGTTGAAAAACCACTTTTCGCACTTGTGTTGGTGCAGGAACCCACTTTTGCACTTGTATTAGTGTGGAAAAACCACTTTTCGCACTTGTGTTAGTGTTGAAAAACCACTTTTCGCACTTGTGTTAGTGTTGAAAACCACTTTTCGTACTTGTGTTGGTGCAGGAAACCACTTTTGCACTTTTATTAGTGTGGAAAAACCACTTTTCGCACTTGTGTTAGTGTTAAAAAAACCACCTTTCGCACTTGTCTTAGTGTTGAAAAACCACTTTTCGCACTTGTGTTGGTGCAGGAAACCACTTTTGCACTTGTATTAGTGTGGAAAAACCACTTTTCGCACTTGTGTTAGTGTTGAAAACCACTTTTCGCACTTGTGTTGGTGCAGGAAACCACTTTTGCACTTGTATTAGTGTGGAAAAAACACTTTTTGCACTTGTGATAGTGTTGAAAAACCACTTTTCGCACTTGTGTTAGTGTTGAAAAACAACTTTTCGCACTTGTGTTGGTGCAGGAAACCACTTTTGCACTTGTATTAGTGTGGAAAAACCACTTTTTGCACTTGTGTTGGTGCAGGAAACCACTTTTGCACTTGTATTAGTGTGGAAAAAACACTTTTTGCACTTGTGATAGTGTTGAAAAACCACTTTTCGCACTTGTGTTAGTGTTGAAAAACCACTTTTCACACTCGTGTTAGTGTTGAAAAACCACTTTTCCCACTTGTGTTGGTGCAGGAAACCACTTTTGCACTTGTATTAGTGTGGAAAAAACACTTTTTGCACTTGTGATAGTGTTGAAAAACCACTTTTGGCACTTGTGTTAGTGTTGAAAAACCAGTTTTCGCACTTGTGTTGGTGCAGGAAACCACTTTTGCACTTGTATTAGTGTGGAAAAACCACTTTTCGCACTTGTGTTAGTGTTGAAAAACCACTTTTCGCACTTGTGTTAGTGTTGAAAAACCACTTTTCGCACTTGTGTTAGTGTTGAAAAACCACTTTTTGCACTTGTGTTAGTGTTGAAAAACCACTTTTTGCACTTGTGTTGGTGCAGGAAAGCACTTTTGCACTTGTATTAGTGTGGAAAAACCACTTTTCGCACTTGTGTTAGTGTTGAAAAACCACCTTTCGCACTTGTGTTAGTGTTGAAAAACCACTTTTCGCACTTGTGTTGGTGCAGGAAACCACTTTTGCACTTGTATTAGTGTGGAAAAACCACTTTTCGCACTTGTGTTAGTGTTGAAAAACCACTTTTCGCACTTGTGTTAGTGTTGAAAAACCACTTTTCGCACTTGTGTTAGTGTTGAAAAACCACTTTTCGCACTTGTGTTAGTGTTGAAAAACCACTTTTTGCACTTGTGTTGGTGCAGGAAACCACTTTTGCACTTGTATTAGTGTGGAAAAACCACTTTTCGCACTTGTGTTAGTGTTGAAAAACCACCTTTCGCACTTGTGTTGGTGTTGAAAAACCACTTTTCGCACTTGTGTTGGTGCAGGAAACCACTTTTGCACTTGTATTAGTGTGGAAAAAACCACTTTTTGCACTTGTGTTAGTGTTGAAAAACCACTTTTCGCACTTGTGTTGGTGCAGGAAACCACTTTTGTACTTGTATTAGTGTGGAAAAAACACTTTTTGCACTTGTGATAGTGTTGAAAAACCACTTTTCGCACTTGTGTTAGTGTTGAAAAACCACTTTTCGCACTTGTGTTGGTGCAGGAAACCACTTTTGCACTTGTATTAGTGTGGAAAAACCACTTTTCGCACTTGTGTTGGTGCAGGAAACCACTTTTGCACTTGTATTAGTGTGGAAAAAACACTTTTTGCACTTGTGATAGTGTTGAAAAACCACTTTTCGCACTTGTGTTAGTGTTGAAAATCCACTTTTCCCACTTGTGTTGGTGCAGGAAACCACTTTTGCACTTGTATTAGTGTGGAAAAACCACTTTTCGCACTTGTGTTAGTGTTGAAAAACCACTTTTCGCACTTGTGTTAGTGTTGAAAAACCACTTTTCCCACTTGTGTAGGTGCAGGAAACCACTTTTGCACTTGTATTAGTGTGGAAAAAACACTTTTTGCACTTGTGATAGTGTTGAAAAACCACTTTTCGCACTTGTGTTAGTGTTGAAAAACCAGTTTTCGCACTTGTGTTGGTGCAGGAAACCACTTTTGCACTTGTATTAGTGTGGAAAAACCACTTTTCGCACTTGTGTTAGTGTTGAAAAACCACTTTTCGCACTTGTGTTAGTGTTGAAAAACCACTTTTCGCACTTGTGTTAGTGTTGAAAAACCACTTTTTGCACTTGTGTTGGTGCAGGAAACCACTTTTGCCCTTGTATTAGTGTGGAAAAACCACTTTTCGCACTTGTGTTAGTGTTGAAAAACCACTTTTCGCACTTGTGTTAGTGTTGAAAAACCACTTTTCGCACTTGTGTTGGTGCAGGAAACCACTTTTGCACTTGTATTAGTGTGGAAAAAACCACTTTTTGCACTTGTGTTAGTGTTGAAAAACCACTTTTCGCACTTGTGGTGGTGCAGGAAACCACTTTTCGCACTTGTATTAGTGTGGAAAAAACACTTTTCACACTTGTGATAGTGTTGAAAAACCACTTTTCGCACTTGTGTTAGTGTTGAAAAACCAGTTTTCACACTTGTGTTGGTGCAGGAAACCACTTTTGCACTTGTATTAGTGTGGAAAAAACACTTTTTGCACTTGTGATAGTGTTGAAAAACCACTTTTCGCACTTGTGTTAGTGTTGAAAAACCACTTTTCACACTCGTGTTAGTGTTGAAAAACCACTTTTCCCACTTGTGTTGGTGCAGGAAACCACTTTTGCACTTGTATTAGTGTGGAAAAAACACTTTTTGCACTTGTGATAGTGTTGAAAAACCACTTTTCGCACTTGTGTTAGTATTGAAAATCCACTTTTCGCACTTGTGTTGGTGCAGGAAACCACTTTTGCACTTGTATTAGTGTGGAAAAACCACTTTTCGCACTTGTGTTAGTGTTGAAAAACCACTTTTCGCACTTATGTTAGTGTTGAAAAACCACTTTTCGCACTTGTGTTAGTGTTGAAAAACCACTTTTCGCACGTGTGTTGGTGCAGGAAACCACTTTTGCACTTGTATTTGTGTGGAAAAAACACTTTTTGCACTTGTGTTAGTGTTGAAAAACCACTTTTCGCACTTGTGTTAGTGTTGAAAAACCACTTTTTGCACTTGTGTTAGTGTTCAAAAACCACTTTTCGCACTTGTGTTGGTGTTGAAAAACCACTTTTCGCACTTGTGTTAGTGTTGAAAAACCACTTTTCGCACTTGTGTTAGTGTTGAAAAACCACTTTTCGCACTTGTGTTAGTGTTGAAAAACCACTTTTCGCACTTGTGTTGATGCAGCAAACCACTTTTGCACTTGTATTAGTGTGGAAAAAACACTTTTTGCACTTGTGATAGTGTTGAAAAACCACTTTTTGCACTTGTGTTAGTGTTGAAAAACCACTTTTCGCACTTGTGTTGGTGCAGGAAACCACTTTTGCACTTGTATTAGTGTGGAAAAATCACTTTTTGCACTTGTGATAGTGTTGAAAAACCACTTTTCGCACTTGTGTTGGTGCAGGAAACCACTTTTGCACTTGTATTAGTGTGGAAAAAACACTTTTTGCACTTGTGATAGTGTTGAAAAACCACTTTTCGCACATATGTTAGTGTTGAAAAACCACTTTTCGCACTTGTGTTAGTGTTGAAAAACCACTTTTCGCACTTGTGTTGGTGCAGGAAACCACTTTTGCACTTGTATTAGTGTTGAAAAACCACTTTTTGCACTTGTGTTTGTGTTGAAAAACCAGTTTTCGCACTTGTGTTTGTGCAGGAAACCACTTTTGCACTTGTATTAGTGTGGAAAACCACTTTTCGCCCTTGTGTTAGTGTTGAAAAACCACTTTTTGCACTTGTGTTAGTGTTGAAAAACCACTTTTGCACTTGTATTCGTGTGGAAAAAACACTTTTTGCACTTGTGTTAGTGTTGAAAAACCACTTTTCGCAGTTGTGTTAGTGTTGAAAAAACACTTTTCGCACTTGTGTTAGTGTTAAAAAAGCACTTTTCGCACATATGTTAGTGTTGAAAAACCACTTTTGCACTTGTATTCGTGTGGAAAAACCACTTTTCGCACTTGTGTTAGTGTTGAAAACCACTTTTCGCACTTGTGTTGGTGCAGGAAACCACTTTTGCACTTGTATTAGTGTGGAAAAAACACTTTTTGCACTTGTGATAGTGTTGAAAAACCACTTTTCGCACTTGTGTTAGTGTTGAAAAACCACTTTTCGCACTTGTGTTGGTGCAGGAAACCACTTTTGCACTTGTATTAGTGTGGAAAAATCACTTTTTGCAAAAAATCACTTTGCAAGAAAAAACACTTTTTGCACTTGTGATAGTGTTGAAAAACCACTTTTCGCACATATGTTAGTGTTGAAAAACCACTTTTCGCACTTGTGTTAGTGTTGAAAAACCACTTTTCGCACTTGTGTTGGTGCAGGAAACCACTTTTGCACTTGTATTAGTGTTGAAAAACCACTTTTTGCACTTGTGTTTGTGTTGAAAAACCAGTTTTCGCACTTGTGTTTGTGCAGGAAACCACTTTTGCACTTGTATTAGTGTGGAAAACCACTTTTCGCCCTTGTGTTAGTGTTGAAAAACCACTTTTTGCACTTGTGTTAGTGTTGAAAAACCACTTTTGCACTTGTATTCGTGTGGAAAAAACACTTTTTGCACTTGTGTTAGTGTTGAAAAACCACTTTTCGCAGTTGTGTTAGTGTTGAAAAAACACTTTTCGCACTTGTGTTAGTGTTAAAAAAGCACTTTTCGCACATATGTTAGTGTTGAAAAACCACTTTTGCACTTGTATTCGTGTGGAAAAACCACTTTTCGCACTTGTGTTAGTGTTGAAAACCACTTTTCGCACTTGTGTTGGTGCAGGAAACCACTTTTGCACTTGTATTAGTGTGGAAAAAACACTTTTTGCACTTGTGATAGTGTTGAAAAACCACTTTTCGCACTTGTGTTAGTGTTGAAAAACAACTTTTCGCACTTGTGTTGGTGCAGGAAACCACTTTTGCACTTGTATTAGTGTGGAAAAACCACTTTTTGCACTTGTGTTGGTGCAGGAAACCACTTTTGCACTTGTATTAGTGTGGAAAAAACACTTTTTGCACTTGTGATAGTGTTGAAAAACCACTTTTCGCACTTGTGTTAGTGTTGAAAAACCACTTTTCACACTCGTGTTAGTGTTGAAAAACCACTTTTCCCACTTGTGTTGGTGCAGGAAACCACTTTTGCACTTGTATTAGTGTGGAAAAAACACTTTTTGCACTTGTGATAGTGTTGAAAAACCACTTTTCGCACTTGTGTTAGTGTTGAAAAACCAGTTTTCGCACTTGTGTTGGTGCAGGAAACCACTTTTGCACTTGTATTAGTGTGGAAAAACCACTTTTCGCACTTGTGTTAGTGTTGAAAAACCACTTTTCGCACTTGTGTTAGTGTTGAAAAACCACTTTTCGCACTTGTGTTAGTGTTGAAAAACCACTTTTCGCACTTGTGTTAGTGTTGAAAAACCACTTTTTGCACTTGTGTTGGTGCAGGAAAGCACTTTTGCACTTGTATTAGTGTGGAAAAACCACTTTTCACACTTGTGTTAGTGTTGAAAAACCACCTTTCGCACTTGTGTTAGTGTTGAAAAACCACTTTTCGCACTTGTGTTGGTGCAGGAAACCACTTTTGCACTTGTATTAGTGTGGAAAAACCACTTTTCGCACTTGTGTTAGTGTTGAAAAACCACTTTTCGCACTTGTGTTAGTGTTGAAAAACCACTTTTCGCACTTGTGTTAGTGTTGAAAAACCACTTTTCGCACTTGTGTTAGTGTTGAAAAACCACTTTTTGCACTTGTGTTGGTGCAGGAAACCACTTTTGCACTTGTATTAGTGTGGAAAAACCACTTTTCGCACTTGTGTTAGTGTTGAAAAACCACCTTTCGCACTTGTGTTGGTGTTGAAAAACCACTTTTCGCACTTGCGTTGGTGCAGGAAACCACTTTTGCACTTGTATTAGTGTGGAAAAAACCACTTTTTGCACTTGTGTTAGTGTTGAAAAACCACTTTTCGCACTTGTGTTGGTGCAGGAAACCACTTCTGCACTTGTATTAGTGTGGAAAAAACACTTTTTGCACTTGTGTTAGTGTTGAAAAACCACTTTTCGCACTTGTGTTAGTGTTGAAAATCCACTTTTCCCACTTGTGTTGGTGCAGGAAACCACTTTTGCACTTGTATTAGTGTGGAAAAACCACTTTTCGCACTTGTGTTAGTGTTGAAAAACCACTTTTCGCACTTGTGTTAGTGTTGAAAAACCACTTTTCCCACTTGTGTAGGTGCAGGAAACCACTTTTGCACTTGTATTAGTGTGGAAAAAACACTTTTTGCACTTGTGATAGTGTTGAAAAACCACTTTTCGCACTTGTGTTAGTGTTGAAAAACCAGTTTTCGCACTTGTGTTGGTGCAGGAAACCACTTTTGCACTTGTATTAGTGTGGAAAAACCACTTTTCGCACTTGTGTTAGTGTTGAAAAACCACTTTTCGCACTTGTGTTAGTGTTGAAAAACCACTTTTCGCACTTGTGTTAGTGTTGAAAAACCACTTTTTGCACTTGTGTTGGTGCAGGAAACCACTTTTGCCCTTGTATTAGTGTGGAAAAACCACTTTTCGCACTTGTGTTAGTGTTGAAAAACCACTTTTTGCACTTGTGTTAGTGTTGAAAAACCACTTTTCGCACTTGTGTTGGTGCAGGAAACCACTTTTGCACTTGTATTAGTGTGGAAAAAACCACTTTTTGCACTTGTGTTAGTGTTGAAAAACCACTTTTCGCACTTGTGGTGGTGCAGGAAACCACTTTTCGCACTTGTATTAGTGTGGAAAAAACACTTTTCACACTTGTGATAGTGTTGAAAAACCACTTTTCGCACTTGTGTTAGTGTTGAAAAACCAGTTTTCACACTTGTGTTGGTGCAGGAAACCACTTTTGCACTTGTATTAGTGTGGAAAAAACACTTTTTGCACTTGTGATAGTGTTGAAAAACCACTTTTCGCACTTGTGTTAGTGTTGAAAAACCACTTTTCACACTCGTGTTAGTGTTGAAAAACCACTTTTCCCACTTGTGTTGGTGCAGGAAACCACTTTTGCACTTGTATTAGTGTGGAAAAAACACTTTTTGCACTTGTGATAGTGTTGAAAAACCACTTTTCGCACTTGTGTTAGTATTGAAAATCCACTTTTCGCACTTGTGTTGGTGCAGGAAACCACTTTTGCACTTGTATTAGTGTGGAAAAACCACTTTTCGCACTTGTGTTAGTGTTGAAAAACCACTTTTCGCACTTATGTTAGTGTTGAAAAACCACTTTTCGCACTTGTGTTAGTGTTGAAAAACCACTTTTCGCACGTGTGTTGGTGCAGGAAACCACTTTTGCACTTGTATTTGTGTGGAAAAAACACTTTTTGCACTTGTGTTAGTGTTGAAAAACCACTTTTCGCACTTGTGTTAGTGTTGAAAAACCACTTTTTGCACTTGTGTTAGTGTTCAAAAACCACTTTTCGCACTTGTGTTGGTGTTGAAAAACCACTTTTCGCACTTGTGTTAGTGTTGAAAAACCACTTTTCGCACTTGTGTTAGTGTTGAAAAACCACTTTTCGCACTTGTGTTAGTGTTGAAAAACCACTTTTCGCACTTGTGTTGATGCAGCAAACCACTTTTGCACTTGTATTAGTGTGGAAAAAACACTTTTTGCACTTGTGATAGTGTTGAAAAACCACTTTTTGCACTTGTGTTAGTGTTGAAAAACCACTTTTCGCACTTGTGTTGGTGCAGGAAACCACTTTTGCACTTGTATTAGTGTGGAAAAATCACTTTTTGCACTTGTGATAGTGTTGAAAAACCACTTTTCGCACTTGTGTTGGTGCAGGAAACCACTTTTGCACTTGTATTAGTGTGGAAAAAACACTTTTTGCACTTGTGATAGTGTTGAAAAACCACTTTTCGCACATATGTTAGTGTTGAAAAACCACTTTTCGCACTTGTGTTAGTGTTGAAAAACCACTTTTCGCACTTGTGTTGGTGCAGGAAACCACTTTTGCACTTGTATTAGTGTTGAAAAACCACTTTTTGCACTTGTGTTTGTGTTGAAAAACCAGTTTTCGCACTTGTGTTTGTGCAGGAAACCACTTTTGCACTTGTATTAGTGTGGAAAACCACTTTTCGCCCTTGTGTTAGTGTTGAAAAACCACTTTTTGCACTTGTGTTAGTGTTGAAAAACCACTTTTGCACTTGTATTCGTGTGGAAAAAACACTTTTTGCACTTGTGTTAGTGTTGAAAAACCACTTTTCGCAGTTGTGTTAGTGTTGAAAAAACACTTTTCGCACTTGTGTTAGTGTTAAAAAAGCACTTTTCGCACATATGTTAGTGTTGAAAAACCACTTTTGCACTTGTATTCGTGTGGAAAAACCACTTTTCGCACTTGTGTTAGTGTTGAAAACCACTTTTCGCACTTGTGTTGGTGCAGGAAACCACTTTTGCACTTGTATTAGTGTGGAAAAAACACTTTTTGCACTTGTGATAGTGTTGAAAAACCACTTTTCGCACTTGTGTTAGTGTTGAAAAACCACTTTTCGCACTTGTGTTGGTGCAGGAAACCACTTTTGCACTTGTATTAGTGTGGAAAAATCACTTTTTGCACTTGTGATAGTGTTGAAAAACCACTTTTCGCACTTGTGTTGGTGCAGGAAACCACTTTTGCACTTGTATTAGTGTGGAAAAAACACTTTTTGCACTTGTGATAGTGTTGAAAAACCACTTTTCGCACATATGTTAGTGTTGAAAAACCACTTTTCGCACTTGTGTTAGTGTTGAAAAACCACTTTTCGCACTTGTGTTGGTGCAGGAAACCACTTTTGCACTTGTATTAGTGTTGAAAAACCACTTTTTGCACTTGTGTTTGTGTTGAAAAACCAGTTTTCGCACTTGTGTTTGTGCAGGAAACCACTTTTGCACTTGTATTAGTGTGGAAAACCACTTTTCGCCCTTGTGTTAGTGTTGAAAAACCACTTTTTGCACTTGTGTTAGTGTTGAAAAACCACTTTTGCACTTGTATTCGTGTGGAAAAAACACTTTTTGCACTTGTGTTAGTGTTGAAAAACCACTTTTCGCAGTTGTGTTAGTGTTGAAAAAACACTTTTCGCACTTGTGTTAGTGTTAAAAAAGCACTTTTCGCACATATGTTAGTGTTGAAAAACCACTTTTGCACTTGTATTCGTGTGGAAAAACCACTTTTCGCACTTGTGTTAGTGTTGAAAACCACTTTTCGCACTTGTGTTGGTGCAGGAAACCACTTTTGCACTTGTATTAGTGTGGAAAAAACACTTTTTGCACTTGTGATAGTGTTGAAAAACCACTTTTCGCACTTGTGTTAGTGTTGAAAAACAACTTTTCGCACTTGTGTTGGTGCAGGAAACCACTTTTGCACTTGTATTAGTGTGGAAAAACCACTTTTTGCACTTGTGTTGGTGCAGGAAACCACTTTTGCACTTGTATTAGTGTGGAAAAAACACTTTTTGCACTTGTGATAGTGTTGAAAAACCACTTTTCGCACTTGTGTTAGTGTTGAAAAACCACTTTTTGCACTTGTGTTGGTGCAGGAAACCACTTTTGCCCTTGTATTAGTGTGGAAAAAACCACTTTCCGCACTTGTGTTAGTGTTGAAAAACCACTTTTCGCACTTGTGTTAGTGTTGAAAAACCACTTTTCGCACTTGTGTTGGTGCAGGAAACCACTTTTGCACTTGTATTAGTGTGGAAAAAACCACTTTTTGCACTTGTGTTAGTGTTGAAAAACCACTTTTCGCACTTGTGGTGGTGCAGGAAACCACTTTTCGCACTTGTATTAGTGTGGAAAAAACACTTTTCGCACTTGTGATAGTGTTGAAAAACCACTTTTCGCACTTGTGTTAGTGTTGAAAAACCAGTTTTCACACTTGTGTTGGTGCAGGAAACCACTTTTGCACTTGTATTAGTGTGGAAAAAACACTTTTTGCACTTGTGATAGTGTTGCAAAACCACTTTTCGCACTTGTGTTAGTGTTGAAAAACCACTTTTCGCACTTGTGTTAGTGTTGAAAAACCACTTTTCGCACTTGTGTTGGTGAAGGAAACCACTTTTGCAATTGTATTAGTGTGGAAAAAACACTTTTTGCACTTGTGATAGTGTTGAAAAACCACTTTTCACACTTGTGTTGGTGCAGGAAACCACTTTTGCACTTTTATTAGTGTGGAAAAAACACTTTTTGCACTTGTGACAGTGTTGAAAAACCACTTTTCACACTTGTGTTGGTGCAGGAAACCACTTTTGCACTTTTATTAGTGTGGAAAAAACACTTTTTGCACTTGTGACAGTGTTGAAAAAACACTTTTCGCACTTGTGTTAGTGTTGAAAATCCACTTTTCCCACTTGTGTTGGTGCAGGAAACCACTTTTGCACTTGTATTAGTGTGGAAAAAGCACTTTTCGCACTTGTGATAGTGTTGAAAAACCACTTTCGCACTTGTGTTAGTGTTGAAAAACCACTTTTCGCACTTGTGTTGGTGCAGGAACCCACTTTTGCACTTGTATTAGTGTGGAAAAACCACTTTTCGCACTTGTGTTAGTGTTGAAAAACCACTTTTCGCACTTGTGTTAGTGTTGAAAACCACTTTTCGTACTTGTGTTGGTGCAGGAAACCACTTTTGCACTTTTATTAGTGTGGAAAAACCACTTTTCGCACTTGTGTTAGTGTTAAAAAAACCACCTTTCGCACTTGTCTTAGTGTTGAAAAACCACTTTTCGCACTTGTGTTGGTGCAGGAAACCACTTTTGCACTTGTATTAGTGTGGAAAAACCACTTTTCGCACTTGTGTTAGTGTTGAAAACCACTTTTCGCACTTGTGTTGGTGCAGGAAACCACTTTTGCACTTGTATTAGTGTGGAAAAAACACTTTTTGCACTTGTGATAGTGTTGAAAAACCACTTTTCGCACTTGTGTTAGTGTTGAAAAACAACTTTTCGCACTTGTGTTGGTGCAGGAAACCACTTTTGCACTTGTATTAGTGTGGAAAAACCACTTTTTGCACTTGTGTTGGTGCAGGAAACCACTTTTGCACTTGTATTAGTGTGGAAAAAACACTTTTTGCACTTGTGATAGTGTTGAAAAACCACTTTTCGCACTTGTGTTAGTGTTGAAAAACCACTTTTCACACTCGTGTTAGTGTTGAAAAACCACTTTTCCCACTTGTGTTGGTGCAGGAAACCACTTTTGCACTTGTATTAGTGTGGAAAAAACACTTTTTGCACTTGTGATAGTGTTGAAAAACCACTTTTGGCACTTGTGTTAGTGTTGAAAAACCAGTTTTCGCACTTGTGTTGGTGCAGGAAACCACTTTTGCACTTGTATTAGTGTGGAAAAACCACTTTTCGCACTTGTGTTAGTGTTGAAAAACCACTTTTCGCACTTGTGTTAGTGTTGAAAAACCACTTTTCGCACTTGTGTTAGTGTTGAAAAACCACTTTTTGCACTTGTGTTAGTGTTGAAAAACCACTTTTTGCACTTGTGTTGGTGCAGGAAAGCACTTTTGCACTTGTATTAGTGTGGAAAAACCACTTTTCGCACTTGTGTTAGTGTTGAAAAACCACCTTTCGCACTTGTGTTAGTGTTGAAAAACCACTTTTCGCACTTGTGTTGGTGCAGGAAACCACTTTTGCACTTGTATTAGTGTGGAAAAACCACTTTTCGCACTTGTGTTAGTGTTGAAAAACCACTTTTCGCACTTGTGTTAGTGTTGAAAAACCACTTTTCGCACTTGTGTTAGTGTTGAAAAACCACTTTTCGCACTTGTGTTAGTGTTGAAAAACCACTTTTTGCACTTGTGTTGGTGCAGGAAACCACTTTTGCACTTGTATTAGTGTGGAAAAACCACTTTTCGCACTTGAGTTAGTGTTGAAAAACCACCTTTCGCACTTGTGTTGGTGTTGAAAAACCACTTTTCGCACTTGTGTTGGTGCAGGAAACCACTTTTGCACTTGTATTAGTGTGGAAAAAACCACTTTTTGCACTTGTGTTAGTGTTGAAAAACCACTTTTCGCACTTGTGTTGGTGCAGGAAACCACTTTTGTACTTGTATTAGTGTGGAAAAAACACTTTTTGCACTTGTGATAGTGTTGAAAAACCACTTTTCGCACTTGTGTTAGTGTTGAAAAACCACTTTTCGCACTTGTGTTGGTGCAGGAAACCACTTTTGCACTTGTATTAGTGTGGAAAAACCACTTTTCGCACTTGTGTTGGTGCAGGAAACCACTTTTGCACTTGTATTAGTGTGGAAAAAACACTTTTTGCACTTGTGATAGTGTTGAAAAACCACTTTTCGCACTTGTGTTAGTGTTGAAAATCCACTTTTCCCACTTGTGTTGGTGCAGGAAACCACTTTTGCACTTGTATTAGTGTGGAAAAACCACTTTTCGCACTTGTGTTAGTGTTGAAAAACCACTTTTCGCACTTGTGTTAGTGTTGAAAAACCACTTTTCCCACTTGTGTAGGTGCAGGAAACCACTTTTGCACTTGTATTAGTGTGGAAAAAACACTTTTTGCACTTGTGATAGTGTTGAAAAACCACTTTTCGCACTTGTGTTAGTGTTGAAAAACCAGTTTTCGCACTTGTGTTGGTGCAGGAAACCACTTTTGCACTTGTATTAGTGTGGAAAAACCACTTTTCGCACTTGTGTTAGTGTTGAAAAACCACTTTTCGCACTTGTGTTATTGTTGAAAAACCACTTTTCGCACTTGTGTTAGTGTTGAAAAACCACTTTTTGCACTTGTGTTGGTGCAGGAAACCACTTTTGCCCTTGTATTAGTGTGGAAAAACCACTTTTCGCACTTGTGTTAGTGTTGAAAAACCACTTTTCGCACTTGTGTTAGTGTTGAAAAACCACTTTTCGCACTTGTGTTGGTGCAGGAAACCACTTTTGCACTTGTATTAGTGTGGAAAAAACCACTTTTTGCACTTGTGTTAGTGTTGAAAAACCACTTTTCGCACTTGTGGTGGTGCAGGAAACCACTTTTCGCACTTGTATTAGTGTGGAAAAAACACTTTTCACACTTGTGATAGTGTTGAAAAACCACTTTTCGCACTTGTGTTAGTGTTGAAAAACCAGTTTTCACACTTGTGTTGGTGCAGGAAACCACTTTTGCACTTGTATTAGTGTGGAAAAAACACTTTTTGCACTTGTGATAGTGTTGAAAAACCACTTTTCGCACTTGTGTTAGTGTTGAAAAACCACTTTTCACACTCGTGTTAGTGTTGAAAAACCACTTTTCCCACTTGTGTTGGTGCAGGAAACCACTTTTGCACTTGTATTAGTGTGGAAAAAACACTTTTTGCACTTGTGATAGTGTTGAAAAACCACTTTTCGCACTTGTGTTAGTGTTGAAAATCCACTTTTCGCACTTGTGTTGGTGCAGGAAACCACTTTTGCACTTGTATTAGTGTGGAAAAACCACTTTTCGCACTTGTGTTAGTGTTGAAAAACCACTTTTCGCACTTATGTTAGTGTTGAAAAACCACTTTTCGCACTTGTGTTAGTGTTGAAAAACCACTTTTCGCACGTGTGTTGGTGCAGGAAACCACTTTTGCACTTGTATTTGTGTGGAAAAAACACTTTTTGCACTTGTGTTAGTGTTGAAAAACCACTTTTCGCACTTGTGTTAGTGTTGAAAAACCACTTTTTGCACTTGTGTTAGTGTTCAAAAACCACTTTTCGCACTTGTGTTGGTGTTGAAAAACCACTTTTCGCACTTGTGTTAGTGTTGAAAAACCACTTTTCGCACTTGTGTTAGTGTTGAAAAACCACTTTTCGCACTTGTGTTAGTGTTGAAAAACCACTTTTCGCACTTGTGTTGATGCAGCAAACCACTTTTGCACTTGTATTAGTGTGGAAAAAACACTTTTTGCACTTGTGATAGTGTTGAAAAACCACTTTTTGCACTTGTGTTAGTGTTGAAAAACCACTTTTCGCACTTGTGTTCGTGCAGGAAACCACTTTTGCACTTGTATTAGTGTGGAAAAATCACTTTTTGCACTTGTGATAGTGTTGAAAAACCACTTTTCGCACTTGTGTTGGTGCAGGAAACCACTTTTGCACTTGTATTAGTGTGGAAAAAACACTTTTTGCACTTGTGATAGTGTTGAAAAACCACTTTTCGCACTTGTGTTAGTGTTGAAAAACCACTTTTCACACTCGTGTTAGTGTTGAAAAACCACTTTTCCCACTTGTGTTGGTGCAGGAAACCACTTTTGCACTTGTATTAGTGTGGAAAAAACACTTTTTGCACTTGTGATAGTGTTGAAAAACCACTTTTCGCACTTGTGTTAGTGTTGAAAAACCAGTTTTCGCACTTGTGTTGGTGCAGGAAACCACTTTTGCACTTGTATTAGTGTGGAAAAACCACTTTTCGCACTTGTGTTAGTGTTGAAAAACCACTTTTCGCACTTGTGTTAGTGTTGAAAAACCACTTTTCACACTTGTGTTAGTGTTGAAAAACCACTTTTCGCACTTGTGTTAGTGTTGAAAAACCACTTTTTGCACTTGTGTTGGTGCAGGAAAGCACTTTTGCACTTGTATTAGTGTGGAAAAACCACTTTTCGCACTTGTGTTAGTGTTGAAAAACCACCTTTCGCACTTGTGTTAGTGTTGAAAAACCACTTTTCGCACTTGTGTTGGTGCAGGAAACCACTTTTGCACTTGTATTAGTGTGGAAAAACCACTTTTCGCACTTGTGTTAGTGTTGAAAAACCACTTTTCGCACTTGTGTTAGTGTTGAAAAACCACTTTTCGCACTTGTGTTAGTGTTGAAAAACCACTTTTCGCACTTGTGTTAGTGTTGAAAAACCACTTTTTGCACTTGTGTTGGTGCAGGAAACCACTTTTGCACTTGTATTAGTGTGGAAAAACCACTTTTCGCACTTGTGTTAGTGTTGAAAAACCACCTTTCGCACTTGTGTTGGTGTTGAAAAACCACTTTTCGCACTTGTGTTGGTGCAGGAAACCACTTTTGCACTTGTATTAGTGTGGAAAAAACCACTTTTTGCACTTGTGTTAGTGTTGAAAAACCACTTTTCGCACTTGTGTTGGTGCAGGAAACCACTTTTGCACTTGTATTAGTGTGGAAAAAACACTTTTTGCACTTGTGATAGTGTTGAAAAACCACTTTTCGCACTTGTGTTAGTGTTGAAAAACCACTTTTCGCACTTGTGTTGGTGCAGGAAACCACTTTTGCACTTGTATTAGTGTGGAAAAACCACTTTTCGCACTTGTGTTGGTGCAGGAAACCACTTTTGCACTTGTATTAGTGTGGAAAAAACACTTTTTGCACTTGTGATAGTGTTGAAAAACCACTTTTCGCACTTGTGTTAGTGTTGAAAATCCACTTTTCCCACTTGTGTTGGTGCAGGAAACCACTTTTGCACTTGTATTAGTGTGGAAAAACCACTTTTCGCACTTGTGTTAGTGTTGAAAAACCACTTTTCGCACTTGTGTTAGTGTTGAAATACCACTTTTCCCACTTGTGTTGGTGCAGGAAACCACTTTTGCACTTGTATTAGTGTGGAAAAAACACTTTTTGCACTTGTGATAGTGTTGAAAAACCACTTTTCGCACTTGTGTTAGTGTTGAAAAACCAGTTTTCGCACTTGTGTTGGTGCAGGAAACCACTTTTGCACTTGTATTAGTGTGGAAAAACCACTTTTCGCACTTGTGTTAGTGTTGAAAAACCACTTTTCGCACTTGTGTTAGTGTTGAAAAACCACTTTTCGCACTTGTGTTGGTGCAGGAAACCACTTTTGCACTTGTATTAGTGTGGAAAAAACCACTTTTTGCACTTGTGTTAGTGTTGAAAAACCACTTTTCGCACTTGTGGTGGTGCAGGAAACCACTTTTCGCACTTGTATTAGTGTGGAAAAAACACTTTTCGCACTTGTGATAGTGTTGAAAAACCACTTTTCGCACTTGTGTTAGTGTTGAAAAACCAGTTTTCACACTTGTGTTGGTGCAGGAAACCACTTTTGCACTTGTATTAGTGTGGAAAAAACACTTTTTGCACTTGTGATAGTGTTGCAAAACCACTTTTCGCACTTGTGTTAGTGTTGAAAAACCACTTTTCGCACTTGTGTTAGTGTTGAAAAACCACTTTTCGCACTTGTGTTGGTGAAGGAAACCACTTTTGCAATTGTATTAGTGTGGAAAAAACACTTTTTGCACTTGTGATAGTGTTGAAAAACCACTTTTCACACTTGTGTTGGTGCAGGAAACCACTTTTGCACTTTTATTAGTGTGGAAAAAACACTTTTTGCACTTGTGACAGTGTTGAAAAACCACTTTTCACACTTGTGTTGGTGCAGGAAACCACTTTTGCACTTTTATTAGTGTGGAAAAAACACTTTTTGCACTTGTGACAGTGTTGAAAAAACACTTTTCGCACTTGTGTTAGTGTTGAAAATCCACTTTTCCCACTTGTGTTGGTGCAGGAAACCACTTTTGCACTTGTATTAGTGTGGAAAAAGCACTTTTTGCACTTGTGATAGTGTTGAAAAACCACTTTCGCACTTGTGTTAGTGTTGAAAAACCACTTTTCGCACTTGTGTTGGTGCAGGAACCCACTTTTGCACTTGTATTAGTGTGGAAAAACCACTTTTCGCACTTGTGTTAGTGTTGAAAAACCACTTTTCGCACTTGTGTTAGTGTTGAAAACCACTTTTCGTACTTGTGTTGGTGCAGGAAACCACTTTTGCACTTTTATTAGTGTGGAAAAACCACTTTTCGCACTTGTGTTAGTGTTAAAAAAACCACCTTTCGCACTTGTCTTAGTGTTGAAAAACCACTTTTCGCACTTGTGTTGGTGCAGGAAACCACTTTTGCACTTGTATTAGTGTGGAAAAACCACTTTTCGCACTTGTGTTAGTGTTGAAAACCACTTTTCGCACTTGTGTTGGTGCAGGAAACCACTTTTGCACTTGTATTAGTGTGGAAAAAACACTTTTTGCACTTGTGATAGTGTTGAAAAACCACTTTTCGCACTTGTGTTAGTGTTGAAAAACAACTTTTCGCACTTGTGTTGGTGCAGGAAACCACTTTTGCACTTGTATTAGTGTGGAAAAACCACTTTTTGCACTTGTGTTGGTGCAGGAAACCACTTTTGCACTTGTATTAGTGTGGAAAAAACACTTTTTGCACTTGTGATAGTGTTGAAAAACCACTTTTCGCACTTGTGTTAGTGTTGAAAAACCACTTTTCACACTCGTGTTAGTGTTGAAAAACCACTTTTCCCACTTGTGTTGGTGCAGGAAACCACTTTTGCACTTGTATTAGTGTGGAAAAAACACTTTTTGCACTTGTGATAGTGTTGAAAAACCACTTTTGGCACTTGTGTTAGTGTTGAAAAACCAGTTTTCGCACTTGTGTTGGTGCAGGAAACCACTTTTGCACTTGTATTAGTGTGGAAAAACCACTTTTCGCACTTGTGTTAGTGTTGAAAAACCACTTTTCGCACTTGTGTTAGTGTTGAAAAACCACTTTTCGCACTTGTGTTAGTGTTGAAAAACCACTTTTTGCACTTGTGTTAGTGTTGAAAAACCACTTTTTGCACTTGTGTTGGTGCAGGAAAGCACTTTTGCACTTGTATTAGTGTGGAAAAACCACTTTTCGCACTTGTGTTAGTGTTGAAAAACCACCTTTCGCACTTGTGTTAGTGTTGAAAAACCACTTTTCGCACTTGTGTTGGTGCAGGAAACCACTTTTGCACTTGTATTAGTGTGGAAAAACCACTTTTCGCACTTGTGTTAGTGTTGAAAAACCACTTTTCGCACTTGTGTTAGTGTTGAAAAACCACTTTTCGCACTTGTGTTAGTGTTGAAAAACCACTTTTCGCACTTGTGTTAGTGTTGAAAAACCACTTTTTGCACTTGTGTTGGTGCAGGAAACCACTTTTGCACTTGTATTAGTGTGGAAAAACCACTTTTCGCACTTGAGTTAGTGTTGAAAAACCACCTTTCGCACTTGTGTTGGTGTTGAAAAACCACTTTTCGCACTTGTGTTGGTGCAGGAAACCACTTTTGCACTTGTATTAGTGTGGAAAAAACCACTTTTTGCACTTGTGTTAGTGTTGAAAAACCACTTTTCGCACTTGTGTTGGTGCAGGAAACCACTTTTGTACTTGTATTAGTGTGGAAAAAACACTTTTTGCACTTGTGATAGTGTTGAAAAACCACTTTTCGCACTTGTGTTAGTGTTGAAAAACCACTTTTCGCACTTGTGTTGGTGCAGGAAACCACTTTTGCACTTGTATTAGTGTGGAAAAACCACTTTTCGCACTTGTGTTGGTGCAGGAAACCACTTTTGCACTTGTATTAGTGTGGAAAAAACACTTTTTGCACTTGTGATAGTGTTGAAAAACCACTTTTCGCACTTGTGTTAGTGTTGAAAATCCACTTTTCCCACTTGTGTTGGTGCAGGAAACCACTTTTGCACTTGTATTAGTGTGGAAAAACCACTTTTCGCACTTGTGTTAGTGTTGAAAAACCACTTTTCGCACTTGTGTTAGTGTTGAAAAACCACTTTTCCCACTTGTGTAGGTGCAGGAAACCACTTTTGCACTTGTATTAGTGTGGAAAAAACACTTTTTGCACTTGTGATAGTGTTGAAAAACCACTTTTCGCACTTGTGTTAGTGTTGAAAAACCAGTTTTCGCACTTGTGTTGGTGCAGGAAACCACTTTTGCACTTGTATTAGTGTGGAAAAACCACTTTTCGCACTTGTGTTAGTGTTGAAAAACCACTTTTCGCACTTGTGTTATTGTTGAAAAACCACTTTTCGCACTTGTGTTAGTGTTGAAAAACCACTTTTTGCACTTGTGTTGGTGCAGGAAACCACTTTTGCCCTTGTATTAGTGTGGAAAAACCACTTTTCGCACTTGTGTTAGTGTTGAAAAACCACTTTTCGCACTTGTGTTAGTGTTGAAAAACCACTTTTCGCACTTGTGTTGGTGCAGGAAACCACTTTTGCACTTGTATTAGTGTGGAAAAAACCACTTTTTGCACTTGTGTTAGTGTTGAAAAACCACTTTTCGCACTTGTGGTGGTGCAGGAAACCACTTTTCGCACTTGTATTAGTGTGGAAAAAACACTTTTCACACTTGTGATAGTGTTGAAAAACCACTTTTCGCACTTGTGTTAGTGTTGAAAAACCAGTTTTCACACTTGTGTTGGTGCAGGAAACCACTTTTGCACTTGTATTAGTGTGGAAAAAACACTTTTTGCACTTGTGATAGTGTTGAAAAACCACTTTTCGCACTTGTGTTAGTGTTGAAAAACCACTTTTCACACTCGTGTTAGTGTTGAAAAACCACTTTTCCCACTTGTGTTGGTGCAGGAAACCACTTTTGCACTTGTATTAGTGTGGAAAAAACACTTTTTGCACTTGTGATAGTGTTGAAAAACCACTTTTCGCACTTGTGTTAGTGTTGAAAATCCACTTTTCGCACTTGTGTTGGTGCAGGAAACCACTTTTGCACTTGTATTAGTGTGGAAAAACCACTTTTCGCACTTGTGTTAGTGTTGAAAAACCACTTTTCGCACTTATGTTAGTGTTGAAAAACCACTTTTCGCACTTGTGTTAGTGTTGAAAAACCACTTTTCGCACGTGTGTTGGTGCAGGAAACCACTTTTGCACTTGTATTTGTGTGGAAAAAACACTTTTTGCACTTGTGTTAGTGTTGAAAAACCACTTTTCGCACTTGTGTTAGTGTTGAAAAACCACTTTTTGCACTTGTGTTAGTGTTCAAAAACCACTTTTCGCACTTGTGTTGGTGTTGAAAAACCACTTTTCGCACTTGTGTTAGTGTTGAAAAACCACTTTTCGCACTTGTGTTAGTGTTGAAAAACCACTTTTCGCACTTGTGTTAGTGTTGAAAAACCACTTTTCGCACTTGTGTTGATGCAGCAAACCACTTTTGCACTTGTATTAGTGTGGAAAAAACACTTTTTGCACTTGTGATAGTGTTGAAAAACCACTTTTTGCACTTGTGTTAGTGTTGAAAAACCACTTTTCGCACTTGTGTTGGTGCAGGAAACCACTTTTGCACTTGTATTAGTGTGGAAAAATCACTTTTTGCACTTGTGATAGTGTTGAAAAACCACTTTTCGCACTTGTGTTGGTGCAGGAAACCACTTTTGCACTTGTATTAGTGTGGAAAAAACACTTTTTGCACTTGTGATAGTGTTGAAAAACCACTTTTCGCACATATGTTAGTGTTGAAAAACCACTTTTCGCACTTGTGTTAGTGTTGAAAAACCACTTTTCGCACTTGTGTTGGTGCAGGAAACCACTTTTGCACTTGTATTAGTGTTGAAAAACCACTTTTTGCACTTGTGTTTGTGTTGAAAAACCACTTTTCGCACTTGTGTTGGTGCAGGAAACCACTTTTGCACTTGTATTAGTGTGGAAAAACCACTTTTTGCACTTGTGTTGGTGCAGGAAACCACTTTTGCACTTGTATTAGTGTGGAAAAAACACTTTTTGCACTTGTGATAGTGTTGAAAAACCACTTTTCGCACTTGTGTTAGTGTTGAAAAACCACTTTTCACACTCGTGTTAGTGTTGAAAAACCACTTTTCCCACTTGTGTTGGTGCAGGAAACCACTTTTGCACTTGTATTAGTGTGGAAAAAACACTTTTTGCACTTGTGATAGTGTTGAAAAACCACTTTTCGCACTTGTGTTAGTGTTGAAAAACCAGTTTTCGCACTTGTGTTGGTGCAGGAAACCACTTTTGCACTTGTATTAGTGTGGAAAAACCACTTTTCGCACTTGTGTTAGTGTTGAAAAACCACTTTTCGCACTTGTGTTAGTGTTGAAAAACCACTTTTCGCACTTGTGTTAGTGTTGAAAAACCACTTTTCGCACTTGTGTTAGTGTTGAAAAACCACTTTTTGCACTTGTGTTGGTGCAGGAAAGCACTTTTGCACTTGTATTAGTGTGGAAAAACCACTTTTCGCACTTGTGTTAGTGTTGAAAAACCACCTTTCGCACTTGTGTTAGTGTTGAAAAACCACTTTTCGCACTTGTGTTGGTGCAGGAAACCACTTTTGCACTTGTATTAGTGTGGAAAAACCACTTTTCGCACTTGTGTTAGTGTTGAAAAACCACTTTTCGCACTTGTGTTAGTGTTGAAAAACCACTTTTCGCACTTGTGTTAGTGTTGAAAAACCACTTTTTGCACTTGTGTTGGTGCAGGAAACCACTTTTGCACTTGTATTAGTGTGGAAAAACCACTTTTCGCACTTGTGTTAGTGTTGAAAAACCACCTTTCGCACTTGTGTTGGTGTTGAAAAACCACTTTTCGCACTTGTGTTGGTGCAGGAAACCACTTTTGCACTTGTATTAGTGTGGAAAAAACCACTTTTTGCACTTGTGTTAGTGTTGAAAAACCACTTTTCGCACTTGTGTTGGTGCAGGAAACCACTTTTGCACTTGTATTAGTGTGGAAAAAACACTTTTTGCACTTGTGATAGTGTTGAAAAACCACTTTTCGCACTTGTGTTAGTGTTGAAAAACCACTTTTCGCACTTGTGTTGGTGCAGGAAACCACTTTTGCACTTGTATTAGTGTGGAAAAACCACTTTTCGCACTTGTGTTGGTGCAGGAAACCACTTTTGCACTTGTATTAGTGTGGAAAAAACACTTTTTGCACTTGTGATAGTGTTGAAAAACCACTTTTCGCACTTGTGTTAGTGTTGAAAATCCACTTTTCCCACTTGTGTTGGTGCAGGAAACCACTTTTGCACTTGTATTAGTGTGGAAAAACCACTTTTCGCACTTGTGTTAGTGTTGAAAAACCACTTTTCGCACTTGTGTTAGTGTTGAAAAACCACTTTTCCCACTTGTGTTGGTGCAGGAAACCACTTTTGCACTTGTATTAGTGTGGAAAAAACACTTTTTGCACTTGTGATAGTGTTGAAAAACCACTTTTCGCACTTGTGTTAGTGTTGAAAAACCAGTTTTCGCACTTGTGTTGGTGCAGGAAACCACTTTTGCACTTGTATTAGTGTGGAAAAACCACTTTTCGCACTTGTGTTAGTGTTGAAAAACCACTTTTCGCACTTGTGTTAGTGTTGAAAAACCACTTTTCGCACTTGTGTTAGTGTTGAAAAACCACTTTTTGCACTTGTGTTGGTGCAGGAAACCACTTTTGCCCTTGTATTAGTGTGGAAAAACCACTTTTCGCACTTGTGTTAGTGTTGAAAAACCACTTTTCGCACTTGTGTTAGTGTTGAAAAACCACTTTTCGCACTTGTGTTGGTGCAGGAAACCACTTTTGCACTTGTATTAGTGTGGAAAAAACCACTTTTTGCACTTGTGTTAGTGTTGAAAAACCACTTTTCGCACTTGTGGTGGTGCAGGAAACCACTTTTCGCACTTGTATTAGTGTGGAAAAAACACTTTTCGCACTTGTGATAGTGTTGAAAAACCACTTTTCGCACTTGTGTTAGTGTTGAAAAACCAGTTTTCACACTTGTGTTGGTGCAGGAAACCACTTTTGCACTTGTATTAGTGTGGAAAAAACACTTTTTGCACTTGTGATAGTGTTGAAAAACCACTTTTCGCACTTGTGTTAGTGTTGAAAAACCACTTTTCGCACTTGTGTTAGTGTTGAAAAACCACTTTTCGCACTTGTGTTGGTGAAGGAAACCACTTTTGCAATTGTATTAGTGTGGAAAAAACACTTTTTGCACTTGTGATAGTGTTGAAAAACCACTTTTCACACTTGTGTTGGTGCAGGAAACCACTTTTGCACTTTTATTAGTGTGGAAAAAACACTTTTTGCACTTGTGACAGTGTTGAAAAAACACTTTTCGCACTTGTGTTAGTGTTGAAAATCCACTTTTCCCACTTGTGTTGGTGCAGGAAACCACTTTTGCACTTGTATTAGTGTGGAAAAAGCACTTTTTGCACTTGTGATAGTGTTGAAAAACCACTTTCGCACTTGTGTTAGTGTTGAAAAACCACTTTTCGCACTTGTGTTGGTGCAGGAACCCACTTTTGCACTTGTATTAGTGTGGAAAAACCACTTTTCGCACTTGTGTTAGTGTTGAAAAACCACTTTTCGCACTTGTGTTAGTGTTGAAAACCACTTTTCGTACTTGTGTTGGTGCAGGAAACCACTTTTGCACTTTTATTAGTGTGGAAAAACCACTTTTCGCACTTGTGTTAGTGTTAAAAAAAACCACCTTTCGCACTTGTCTTAGTGTTGAAAAACCACTTTTCGCACTTCTGTTGGTGCAGGAAACCACTTTTGCACTTGTATTAGTGTGGAAAAACCACTTTTCGCACTTGTGTTAGTGTTGAAAACCACTTTTCGCACTTGTGTTGGTGCAGGAAACCACTTTTGCACTTGTATTAGTGTGGAAAAAACACTTTTTGCACTTGTGATAGTGTTGAAAAACCACTTTTCGCACTTGTGTTAGTGTTGAAAAACAACTTTTCGCACTTGTGTTGGTGCAGGAAACCACTTTTGCACTTGTATTAGTGTGGAAAAACCACTTTTTGCACTTGTGTTGGTGCAGGAAACCACTTTTGCACTTGTATTAGTGTGGAAAAAACACTTTTTGCACTTGTGATAGTGTTGAAAAACCACTTTTCGCACTTGTGTTAGTGTTGAAAAACCACTTTTCACACTCGTGTTAGTGTTGAAAAACCACTTTTCCCACTTGTGTTGGTGCAGGAAACCACTTTTGCACTTGTATTAGTGTGGAAAAAACACTTTTTGCACTTGTGATAGTGTTGAAAAACCACTTTTGGCACTTGTGTTAGTGTTGAAAAACCAGTTTTCGCACTTGTGTTGGTGCAGGAAACCACTTTTGCACTTGTATTAGTGTGGAAAAACCACTTTTCGCACTTGTGTTAGTGTTGAAAAACCACTTTTCGCACTTGTGTTAGTGTTGAAAAACCACTTTTCGCACTTGTGTTAGTGTTGAAAAACCACTTTTTGCACTTGTGTTAGTGTTGAAAAACCACTTTTTGCACTTGTGTTGGTGCAGGAAAGCACTTTTGCACTTGTATTAGTGTGGAAAAACCACTTTTCGCACTTGTGTTAGTGTTGAAAAACCACCTTTCGCACTTGTGTTAGTGTTGAAAAACCACTTTTCGCACTTGTGTTGGTGCAGGAAACCACTTTTGCACTTGTATTAGTGTGGAAAAACCACTTTTCGCACTTGTGTTAGTGTTGAAAAACCACTTTTCGCACTTGTGTTAGTGTTGAAAAACCACTTTTCGCACTTGTGTTAGTGTTGAAAAACCACTTTTCGCACTTGTGTTAGTGTTGAAAAACCACTTTTTGCACTTGTGTTGGTGCAGGAAACCACTTTTGCACTTGTATTAGTGTGGAAAAACCACTTTTCGCACTTGTGTTAGTGTTGAAAAACCACCTTTCGCACTTGTGTTGGTGTTGAAAAACCACTTTTCGCACTTGTGTTGGTGCAGGAAACCACTTTTGCACTTGTATTAGTGTGGAAAAAACCACTTTTTGCACTTGTGTTAGTGTTGAAAAACCACTTTTCGCACTTGTGTTGGTGCAGGAAACCACTTTTGTACTTGTATTAGTGTGGAAAAAACACTTTTTGCACTTGTGATAGTGTTGAAAAACCACTTTTCGCACTTGTGTTAGTGTTGAAAAACCACTTTTCGCACTTGTGTTGGTGCAGGAAACCACTTTTGCACTTGTATTAGTGTGGAAAAACCACTTTTCGCACTTGTGTTGGTGCAGGAAACCACTTTTGCACTTGTATTAGTGTGGAAAAACCACTTTTTGCACTTGTGTTGGTGCAGGAAACCACTTTTGCACTTGTATTAGTGTGGAAAAACCACTTTTCGCACTTGTGTTGGTGCAGGAAACCACTTTTGCACTTGTATTAGTGTGGAAAAAACACTTTTTGCACTTGTGATAGTGTTGAAAAACCACTTTTCGCACTTGTGTTAGTGTTGAAAATCCACTTTTCCCACTTGTGTTGGTGCAGGAAACCACTTTTGCACTTGTATTAGTGTGGAAAAACCACTTTTCGCACTTGTGTTAGTGTTGAAAAACCACTTTTCGCACTTGTGTTAGTGTTGAAAAACCACTTTTCCCACTTGTGTTGGTGCAGGAAACCACTTTTGCACTTGTATTAGTGTGGAAAAAACACTTTTTGCACTTGTGATAGTGTTGAAAAACCACTTTTCGCACTTGTGTTAGTGTTGAAAAACCAGTTTTCGCACTTGTGTTGGTGCAGGAAACCACTTTTGCACTTGTATTAGTGTGGAAAAACCACTTTTCGCACTTGTGTTAGTGTTGAAAAACCACTTTTCGCACTTGTGTTAGTGTTGAAAAACCACTTTTCGCACTTGTGTTAGTGTTGAAAAACCACTTTTTGCACTTGTGTTGGTGCAGGAAACCACTTTTGCCCTTGTATTAGTGTGGAAAAACCACTTTTCGCACTTGTGTTAGTGTTGAAAAACCACTTTTCGCACTTGTGTTAGTGTTGAAAAACCACTTTTCGCACTTGTGTTGGTGCAGGAAACCACTTTTGCACTTGTATTAGTGTGGAAAAACCACTTTTTGCACTTGTGTTAGTGTTGAAAAACCACTTTTCGCACTTGTGGTGGTGCAGGAAACCACTTTTCGCACTTGTATTAGTGTGGAAAAAACACTTTTCGCACTTGTGATAGTGTTGAAAAACCACTTTTCGCACTTGTGTTAGTGTTGAAAAACCAGTTTTCACACTTGTGTTGGTGCAGGAAACCACTTTTGCACTTGTATTAGTGTGGAAAAAACACTTTTTGCACTTGTGATAGTGTTGAAAAACCACTTTTCGCACTTGTGTTAGTGTTGAAAAACCACTTTTCGCACTTGTGTTAGTGTTGAAAAACCACTTTTCGCACTTGTGTTGGTGAAGGAAACCACTTTTGCAATTGTATTAGTGTGGAAAAAACACTTTTTGCACTTGTGATAGTGTTGAAAAACCACTTTTCACACTTGTGTTGGTGCAGGAAACCACTTTTGCACTTTTATTAGTGTGGAAAAAACACTTTTTGCACTTGTGACAGTGTTGAAAAAACACTTTTCGCACTTGTGTTAGTGTTGAAAATCCACTTTTCCCACTTGTGTTGGTGCAGGAAACCACTTTTGCACTTGTATTAGTGTGGAAAAAGCACTTTTTGCACTTGTGATAGTGTTGAAAAACCACTTTCGCACTTGTGTTAGTGTTGAAAAACCACTTTTCGCACTTGTGTTGGTGCAGGAACCCACTTTTGCACTTGTATTAGTGTGGAAAAACCACTTTTCGCACTTGTGTTAGTGTTGAAAAACCACTTTTCGCACTTGTGTTAGTGTTGAAAACCACTTTTCGTACTTGTGTTGGTGCAGGAAACCACTTTTGCACTTTTATTAGTGTGGAAAAACCACTTTTCGCACTTGTGTTAGTGTTAAAAAAACCACCTTTCGCACTTGTCTTAGTGTTGAAAAACCACTTTTCGCACTTGTGTTGGTGCAGGAAACCACTTTTGCACTTGTATTAGTGTGGAAAAACCACTTTTCGCACTTGTGTTAGTGTTGAAAACCACTTTTCGCACTTGTGTTGGTGCAGGAAACCACTTTTGCACTTGTATTAGTGTGGAAAAAACACTTTTTGCACTTGTGATAGTGTTGAAAAACCACTTTTCGCACTTGTGTTAGTGTTGAAAAACAACTTTTCGCACTTGTGTTGGTGCAGGAAACCACTTTTGCACTTGTATTAGTGTGGAAAAACCACTTTTTGCACTTGTGTTGGTGCAGGAAACCACTTTTGCACTTGTATTAGTGTGGAAAAAACACTTTTTGCACTTGTGATAGTGTTGAAAAACCACTTTTCGCACTTGTGTTAGTGTTGAAAAACCACTTTTCACACTCGTGTTAGTGTTGAAAAACCACTTTTCCCACTTGTGTTGGTGCAGGAAACCACTTTTGCACTTGTATTAGTGTGGAAAAAACACTTTTTGCACTTGTGATAGTGTTGAAAAACCACTTTTGGCACTTGTGTTAGTGTTGAAAAACCAGTTTTCGCACTTGTGTTGGTGCAGGAAACCACTTTTGCACTTGTATTAGTGTGGAAAAACCACTTTTCGCACTTGTGTTAGTGTTGAAAAACCACTTTTCGCACTTGTGTTAGTGTTGAAAAACCACTTTTCGCACTTGTGTTAGTGTTGAAAAACCACTTTTTGCACTTGTGTTAGTGTTGAAAAACCACTTTTTGCACTTGTGTTGGTGCAGGAAAGCACTTTTGCACTTGTATTAGTGTGGAAAAACCACTTTTCGCACTTGTGTTAGTGTTGAAAAACCACCTTTCGCACTTGTGTTAGTGTTGAAAAACCACTTTTCGCACTTGTGTTGGTGCAGGAAACCACTTTTGCACTTGTATTAGTGTGGAAAAACCACTTTTCGCACTTGTGTTAGTGTTGAAAAACCACTTTTCGCACTTGTGTTAGTGTTGAAAAACCACTTTTCGCACTTGTGTTAGTGTTGAAAAACCACTTTTCGCACTTGTGTTAGTGTTGAAAAACCACTTTTTGCACTTGTGTTGGTGCAGGAAACCACTTTTGCACTTGTATTAGTGTGGAAAAACCACTTTTCGCACTTGTGTTAGTGTTGAAAAACCACCTTTCGCACTTGTGTTGGTGTTGAAAAACCACTTTTCGCACTTGTGTTGGTGCAGGAAACCACTTTTGCACTTGTATTAGTGTGGAAAAAACCACTTTTTGCACTTGTGTTAGTGTTGAAAAACCACTTTTCGCACTTGTGTTGGTGCAGGAAACCACTTTTGTACTTGTATTAGTGTGGAAAAAACACTTTTTGCACTTGTGATAGTGTTGAAAAACCACTTTTCGCACTTGTGTTAGTGTTGAAAAACCACTTTTCGCACTTGTGTTGGTGCAGGAAACCACTTTTGCACTTGTATTAGTGTGGAAAAACCACTTTTCGCACTTGTGTTGGTGCAGGAAACCACTTTTGCACTTGTATTAGTGTGGAAAAAACACTTTTTGCACTTGTGATAGTGTTGAAAAACCACTTTTCGCACTTGTGTTAGTGTTGAAAATCCACTTTTCCCACTTGTGTTGGTGCAGGAAACCACTTTTGCACTTGTATTAGTGTGGAAAAACCACTTTTCGCACTTGTGTTAGTGTTGAAAAACCACTTTTCGCACTTGTGTTAGTGTTGAAAAACCACTTTTCCCACTTGTGTAGGTGCAGGAAACCACTTTTGCACTTGTATTAGTGTGGAAAAAACACTTTTTGCACTTGTGATAGTGTTGAAAAACCACTTTTCGCACTTGTGTTAGTGTTGAAAAACCAGTTTTCGCACTTGTGTTGGTGCAGGAAACCACTTTTGCACTTGTATTAGTGTGGAAAAACCACTTTTCGCACTTGTGTTAGTGTTGAAAAACCACTTTTCGCACTTGTGTTAGTGTTGAAAAACCACTTTTCGCACTTGTGTTAGTGTTGAAAAACCACTTTTTGCACTTGTGTTGGTGCAGGAAACCACTTTTGCCCTTGTATTAGTGTGGAAAAACCACTTTTCGCACTTGTGTTAGTGTTGAAAAACCACTTTTCGCACTTGTGTTAGTGTTGAAAAACCACTTTTCGCACTTGTGTTGGTGCAGGAAACCACTTTTGCACTTGTATTAGTGTGGAAAAAACCACTTTTTGCACTTGTGTTAGTGTTGAAAAACCACTTTTCGCACTTGTGGTGGTGCAGGAAACCACTTTTCGCACTTGTATTAGTGTGGAAAAAACACTTTTCACACTTGTGATAGTGTTGAAAAACCACTTTTCGCACTTGTGTTAGTGTTGAAAAACCAGTTTTCACACTTGTGTTGGTGCAGGAAACCACTTTTGCACTTGTATTAGTGTGGAAAAAACACTTTTTGCACTTGTGATAGTGTTGAAAAACCACTTTTCGCACTTGTGTTAGTGTTGAAAAACCACTTTTCACACTCGTGTTAGTGTTGAAAAACCACTTTTCCCACTTGTGTTGGTGCAGGAAACCACTTTTGCACTTGTATTAGTGTGGAAAAAACACTTTTTGCACTTGTGATAGTGTTGAAAAACCACTTTTCGCACTTGTGTTAGTATTGAAAATCCACTTTTCGCACTTGTGTTGGTGCAGGAAACCACTTTTGCACTTGTATTAGTGTGGAAAAACCACTTTTCGCACTTGTGTTAGTGTTGAAAAACCACTTTTCGCACTTATGTTAGTGTTGAAAAACCACTTTTCGCACTTGTGTTAGTGTTGAAAAACCACTTTTCGCACGTGTGTTGGTGCAGGAAACCACTTTTGCACTTGTATTTGTGTGGAAAAAACACTTTTTGCACTTGTGTTAGTGTTGAAAAACCACTTTTCGCACTTGTGTTAGTGTTGAAAAACCACTTTTTGCACTTGTGTTAGTGTTCAAAAACCACTTTTCGCACTTGTGTTGGTGTTGAAAAACCACTTTTCGCACTTGTGTTAGTGTTGAAAAACCACTTTTCGCACTTGTGTTAGTGTTGAAAAACCACTTTTCGCACTTGTGTTAGTGTTGAAAAACCACTTTTCGCACTTGTGTTGATGCAGCAAACCACTTTTGCACTTGTATTAGTGTGGAAAAAACACTTTTTGCACTTGTGATAGTGTTGAAAAACCACTTTTTGCACTTGTGTTAGTGTTGAAAAACCACTTTTCGCACTTGTGTTGGTGCAGGAAACCACTTTTGCACTTGTATTAGTGTGGAAAAATCACTTTTTGCACTTGTGATAGTGTTGAAAAACCACTTTTCGCACTTGTGTTGGTGCAGGAAACCACTTTTGCACTTGTATTAGTGTGGAAAAAACACTTTTTGCACTTGTGATAGTGTTGAAAAACCACTTTTCGCACATATGTTAGTGTTGAAAAACCACTTTTCGCACTTGTGTTAGTGTTGAAAAACCACTTTTCGCACTTGTGTTGGTGCAGGAAACCACTTTTGCACTTGTATTAGTGTTGAAAAACCACTTTTTGCACTTGTGTTTGTGTTGAAAAACCAGTTTTCGCACTTGTGTTTGTGCAGGAAACCACTTTTGCACTTGTATTAGTGTGGAAAACCACTTTTCGCCCTTGTGTTAGTGTTGAAAAACCACTTTTTGCACTTGTGTTAGTGTTGAAAAACCACTTTTGCACTTGTATTCGTGTGGAAAAAACACTTTTTGCACTTGTGTTAGTGTTGAAAAACCACTTTTCGCAGTTGTGTTAGTGTTGAAAAAACACTTTTCGCACTTGTGTTAGTGTTAAAAAAGCACTTTTCGCACATATGTTAGTGTTGAAAAACCACTTTTGCACTTGTATTCGTGTGGAAAAACCACTTTTCGCACTTGTGTTAGTGTTGAAAACCACTTTTCGCACTTGTGTTGGTGCAGGAAACCACTTTTGCACTTGTATTAGTGTGGAAAAAACACTTTTTGCACTTGTGATAGTGTTGAAAAACCACTTTTCGCACTTGTGTTAGTGTTGAAAAACCACTTTTCGCACTTGTGTTGGTGCAGGAAACCACTTTTGCACTTGTATTAGTGTGGAAAAATCACTTTTTGCACTTGTGATAGTGTTGAAAAACCACTTTTCGCACTTGTGTTGGTGCAGGAAACCACTTTTGCACTTGTATTAGTGTGGAAAAAACACTTTTTGCACTTGTGATAGTGTTGAAAAACCACTTTTCGCACATATGTTAGTGTTGAAAAACCACTTTTCGCACTTGTGTTAGTGTTGAAAAACCACTTTTCGCACTTGTGTTGGTGCAGGAAACCACTTTTGCACTTGTATTAGTGTTGAAAAACCACTTTTTGCACTTGTGTTTGTGTTGAAAAACCAGTTTTCGCACTTGTGTTTGTGCAGGAAACCACTTTTGCACTTGTATTAGTGTGGAAAACCACTTTTCGCCCTTGTGTTAGTGTTGAAAAACCACTTTTTGCACTTGTGTTAGTGTTGAAAAACCACTTTTGCACTTGTATTCGTGTGGAAAAAACACTTTTTGCACTTGTGTTAGTGTTGAAAAACCACTTTTCGCAGTTGTGTTAGTGTTGAAAAAACACTTTTCGCACTTGTGTTAGTGTTAAAAAAGCACTTTTCGCACATATGTTAGTGTTGAAAAACCACTTTTGCACTTGTATTCGTGTGGAAAAACCACTTTTCGCACTTGTGTTAGTGTTGAAAACCACTTTTCGCACTTGTGTTGGTGCAGGAAACCACTTTTGCACTTGTATTAGTGTGGAAAAAACACTTTTTGCACTTGTGATAGTGTTGAAAAACCACTTTTCGCACTTGTGTTAGTGTTGAAAAACAACTTTTCGCACTTGTGTTGGTGCAGGAAACCACTTTTGCACTTGTATTAGTGTGGAAAAACCACTTTTTGCACTTGTGTTGGTGCAGGAAACCACTTTTGCACTTGTATTAGTGTGGAAAAAACACTTTTTGCACTTGTGATAGTGTTGAAAAACCACTTTTCGCACTTGTGTTAGTGTTGAAAAACCACTTTTCACACTCGTGTTAGTGTTGAAAAACCACTTTTCCCACTTGTGTTGGTGCAGGAAACCACTTTTGCACTTGTATTAGTGTGGAAAAAACACTTTTTGCACTTGTGATAGTGTTGAAAAACCACTTTTCGCACTTGTGTTAGTGTTGAAAAACCAGTTTTCGCACTTGTGTTGGTGCAGGAAACCACTTTTGCACTTGTATTAGTGTGGAAAAACCACTTTTCGCACTTGTGTTAGTGTTGAAAAACCACTTTTCGCACTTGTGTTAGTGTTGAAAAACCACTTTTCGCACTTGTGTTAGTGTTGAAAAACCACTTTTCGCACTTGTGTTAGTGTTGAAAAACCACTTTTTGCACTTGTGTTGGTGCAGGAAAGCACTTTTGCACTTGTATTAGTGTGGAAAAACCACTTTTCACACTTGTGTTAGTGTTGAAAAACCACCTTTCGCACTTGTGTTAGTGTTGAAAAACCACTTTTCGCACTTGTGTTGGTGCAGGAAACCACTTTTGCACTTGTATTAGTGTGGAAAAACCACTTTTCGCACTTGTGTTAGTGTTGAAAAACCACTTTTCGCACTTGTGTTAGTGTTGAAAAACCACTTTTCGCACTTGTGTTAGTGTTGAAAAACCACTTTTCGCACTTGTGTTAGTGTTGAAAAACCACTTTTTGCACTTGTGTTGGTGCAGGAAACCACTTTTGCACTTGTATTAGTGTGGAAAAACCACTTTTCGCACTTGTGTTAGTGTTGAAAAACCACCTTTCGCACTTGTGTTGGTGTTGAAAAACCACTTTTCGCACTTGCGTTGGTGCAGGAAACCACTTTTGCACTTGTATTAGTGTGGAAAAAACCACTTTTTGCACTTGTGTTAGTGTTGAAAAACCACTTTTCGCACTTGTGTTGGTGCAGGAAACCACTTCTGCACTTGTATTAGTGTGGAAAAAACACTTTTTGCACTTGTGTTAGTGTTGAAAAACCACTTTTCGCACTTGTGTTAGTGTTGAAAATCCACTTTTCCCACTTGTGTTGGTGCAGGAAACCACTTTTGCACTTGTATTAGTGTGGAAAAACCACTTTTCGCACTTGTGTTAGTGTTGAAAAACCACTTTTCGCACTTGTGTTAGTGTTGAAAAACCACTTTTCCCACTTGTGTAGGTGCAGGAAACCACTTTTGCACTTGTATTAGTGTGGAAAAAACACTTTTTGCACTTGTGATAGTGTTGAAAAACCACTTTTCGCACTTGTGTTAGTGTTGAAAAACCAGTTTTCGCACTTGTGTTGGTGCAGGAAACCACTTTTGCACTTGTATTAGTGTGGAAAAACCACTTTTCGCACTTGTGTTAGTGTTGAAAAACCACTTTTCGCACTTGTGTTAGTGTTGAAAAACCACTTTTCGCACTTGTGTTAGTGTTGAAAAACCACTTTTTGCACTTGTGTTGGTGCAGGAAACCACTTTTGCCCTTGTATTAGTGTGGAAAAACCACTTTTCGCACTTGTGTTAGTGTTGAAAAACCACTTTTTGCACTTGTGTTAGTGTTGAAAAACCACTTTTCGCACTTGTGTTGGTGCAGGAAACCACTTTTGCACTTGTATTAGTGTGGAAAAAACCACTTTTTGCACTTGTGTTAGTGTTGAAAAACCACTTTTCGCACTTGTGGTGGTGCAGGAAACCACTTTTCGCACTTGTATTAGTGTGGAAAAAACACTTTTCACACTTGTGATAGTGTTGAAAAACCACTTTTCGCACTTGTGTTAGTGTTGAAAAACCAGTTTTCACACTTGTGTTGGTGCAGGAAACCACTTTTGCACTTGTATTAGTGTGGAAAAAACACTTTTTGCACTTGTGATAGTGTTGAAAAACCACTTTTCGCACTTGTGTTAGTGTTGAAAAACCACTTTTCACACTCGTGTTAGTGTTGAAAAACCACTTTTCCCACTTGTGTTGGTGCAGGAAACCACTTTTGCACTTGTATTAGTGTGGAAAAAACACTTTTTGCACTTGTGATAGTGTTGAAAAACCACTTTTCGCACTTGTGTTAGTATTGAAAATCCACTTTTCGCACTTGTGTTGGTGCAGGAAACCACTTTTGCACTTGTATTAGTGTGGAAAAACCACTTTTCGCACTTGTGTTAGTGTTGAAAAACCACTTTTCGCACTTATGTTAGTGTTGAAAAACCACTTTTCGCACTTGTGTTAGTGTTGAAAAACCACTTTTCGCACGTGTGTTGGTGCAGGAAACCACTTTTGCACTTGTATTTGTGTGGAAAAAACACTTTTTGCACTTGTGTTAGTGTTGAAAAACCACTTTTCGCACTTGTGTTAGTGTTGAAAAACCACTTTTTGCACTTGTGTTAGTGTTCAAAAACCACTTTTCGCACTTGTGTTGGTGTTGAAAAACCACTTTTCGCACTTGTGTTAGTGTTGAAAAACCACTTTTCGCACTTGTGTTAGTGTTGAAAAACCACTTTTCGCACTTGTGTTAGTGTTGAAAAACCACTTTTCGCACTTGTGTTGATGCAGCAAACCACTTTTGCACTTGTATTAGTGTGGAAAAAACACTTTTTGCACTTGTGATAGTGTTGAAAAACCACTTTTTGCACTTGTGTTAGTGTTGAAAAACCACTTTTCGCACTTGTGTTGGTGCAGGAAACCACTTTTGCACTTGTATTAGTGTGGAAAAATCACTTTTTGCACTTGTGATAGTGTTGAAAAACCACTTTTCGCACTTGTGTTGGTGCAGGAAACCACTTTTGCACTTGTATTAGTGTGGAAAAAACACTTTTTGCACTTGTGATAGTGTTGAAAAACCACTTTTCGCACATATGTTAGTGTTGAAAAACCACTTTTCGCACTTGTGTTAGTGTTGAAAAACCACTTTTCGCACTTGTGTTGGTGCAGGAAACCACTTTTGCACTTGTATTAGTGTTGAAAAACCACTTTTTGCACTTGTGTTTGTGTTGAAAAACCAGTTTTCGCACTTGTGTTTGTGCAGGAAACCACTTTTGCACTTGTATTAGTGTGGAAAACCACTTTTCGCCCTTGTGTTAGTGTTGAAAAACCACTTTTTGCACTTGTGTTAGTGTTGAAAAACCACTTTTGCACTTGTATTCGTGTGGAAAAAACACTTTTTGCACTTGTGTTAGTGTTGAAAAACCACTTTTCGCAGTTGTGTTAGTGTTGAAAAAACACTTTTCGCACTTGTGTTAGTGTTAAAAAAGCACTTTTCGCACATATGTTAGTGTTGAAAAACCACTTTTGCACTTGTATTCGTGTGGAAAAACCACTTTTCGCACTTGTGTTAGTGTTGAAAACCACTTTTCGCACTTGTGTTGGTGCAGGAAACCACTTTTGCACTTGTATTAGTGTGGAAAAAACACTTTTTGCACTTGTGATAGTGTTGAAAAACCACTTTTCGCACTTGTGTTAGTGTTGAAAAACCACTTTTCGCACTTGTGTTGGTGCAGGAAACCACTTTTGCACTTGTATTAGTGTGGAAAAATCACTTTTTGCACTTGTGATAGTGTTGAAAAACCACTTTTCGCACTTGTGTTGGTGCAGGAAACCACTTTTGCACTTGTATTAGTGTGGAAAAAACACTTTTTGCACTTGTGATAGTGTTGAAAAACCACTTTTCGCACATATGTCAGTGTTGAAAAACCACTTTTCGCACTTGTGTTAGTGTTGAAAAACCACTTTTCGCACTTGTGTTGGTGCAGGAAACCACTTTTGCACTTGTATTAGTGTTGAAAAACCACTTTTTGCACTTGTGTTTGTGTTGAAAAACCAGTTTTCGCACTTGTGTTTGTGCAGGAAACCACTTTTGCACTTGTATTAGTGTGGAAAACCACTTTTCGCCCTTGTGTTAGTGTTGAAAAACCACTTTTTGCACTTGTGTTAGTGTTGAAAAACCACTTTTGCACTTGTATTCGTGTGGAAAAAACACTTTTTGCACTTGTGTTAGTGTTGAAAAACCACTTTTCGCAGTTGTGTTAGTGTTGAAAAAACACTTTTCGCACTTGTGTTAGTGTTAAAAAAGCACTTTTCGCACATATGTTAGTGTTGAAAAACCACTTTTGCACTTGTATTCGTGTGGAAAAACCACTTTTCGCACTTGTGTTAGTGTTGAAAACCACTTTTCGCACTTGTGTTGGTGCAGGAAACCACTTTTGCACTTGTATTAGTGTGGAAAAAACACTTTTTGCACTTGTGATAGTGTTGAAAAACCACTTTTCGCACTTGTGTTAGTGTTGAAAAACAACTTTTCGCACTTGTGTTGGTGCAGGAAACCACTTTTGCACTTGTATTAGTGTGGAAAAACCACTTTTTGCACTTGTGTTGGTGCAGGAAACCACTTTTGCACTTGTATTAGTGTGGAAAAAACACTTTTTGCACTTGTGATAGTGTTGAAAAACCACTTTTCGCACTTGTGTTAGTGTTGAAAAACCACTTTTCACACTCGTGTTAGTGTTGAAAAACCACTTTTCCCACTTGTGTTGGTGCAGGAAACCACTTTTGCACTTGTATTAGTGTGGAAAAAACACTTTTTGCACTTGTGATAGTGTTGAAAAACCACTTTTCGCACTTGTGTTAGTGTTGAAAAACCAGTTTTCGCACTTGTGTTGGTGCAGGAAACCACTTTTGCACTTGTATTAGTGTGGAAAAACCACTTTTCGCACTTGTGTTAGTGTTGAAAAACCACTTTTCGCACTTGTGTTAGTGTTGAAAAACCACTTTTCGCACTTGTGTTAGTGTTGAAAAACCACTTTTCGCACTTGTGTTAGTGTTGAAAAACCACTTTTTGCACTTGTGTTGGTGCAGGAAAGCACTTTTGCACTTGTATTAGTGTGGAAAAACCACTTTTCACACTTGTGTTAGTGTTGAAAAACCACCTTTCGCACTTGTGTTAGTGTTGAAAAACCACTTTTCGCACTTGTGTTGGTGCAGGAAACCACTTTTGCACTTGTATTAGTGTGGAAAAACCACTTTTCGCACTTGTGTTAGTGTTGAAAAACCACTTTTCGCACTTGTGTTAGTGTTGAAAAACCACTTTTCGCACTTGTGTTAGTGTTGAAAAACCACTTTTCGCACTTGTGTTAGTGTTGAAAAACCACTTTTTGCACTTGTGTTGGTGCAGGAAACCACTTTTGCACTTGTATTAGTGTGGAAAAACCACTTTTCGCACTTGTGTTAGTGTTGAAAAACCACCTTTCGCACTTGTGTTGGTGTTGAAAAACCACTTTTCGCACTTGCGTTGGTGCAGGAAACCACTTTTGCACTTGTATTAGTGTGGAAAAAACCACTTTTTGCACTTGTGTTAGTGTTGAAAAACCACTTTTCGCACTTGTGTTGGTGCAGGAAACCACTTCTGCACTTGTATTAGTGTGGAAAAAACACTTTTTGCACTTGTGATAGTGTTGAAAAACCACTTTTCGCACTTGTGTTAGTGTTGAAAAACCACTTTTCGCACTTGTGTTGGTGCAGGAAACCACTTTTGCACTTGTATTAGTGTGGAAAAACCACTTTTCGCACTTGTGTTGGTGCAGGAAACCACTTTTGCACTTGTATTAGTGTGGAAAAAACACTTTTTGCACTTGTGATAGTGTTGAAAAACCACTTTTCGCACTTGTGTTAGTGTTGAAAATCCACTTTTCCCACTTGTGTTGGTGCAGGAAACCACTTTTGCACTTGTATTAGTGTGGAAAAACCACTTTTCGCACTTGTGTTAGTGTTGAAAAACCACTTTTCGCACTTGTGTTAGTGTTGAAAAACCACTTTTCCCACTTGTGTTGGTGCAGGAAACCACTTTTGCACTTGTATTAGTGTGGAAAAAACACTTTTTGCACTTGTGATAGTGTTGAAAAACCACTTTTCGCACTTGTGTTAGTGTTGAAAAACCAGTTTTCGCACTTGTGTTGGTGCAGGAAACCACTTTTGCACTTGTATTAGTGTGGAAAAACCACTTTTCGCACTTGTGTTAGTGTTGAAAAACCACTTTTCGCACTTGTGTTAGTGTTGAAAAACCACTTTTCGCACTTGTGTTAGTGTTGAAAAACCACTTTTCGCACTTGTGTTGGTGCAGGAAACCACTTTTGCACTTGTATTAGTGTGGAAAAAACCACTTTTTGCACTTGTGTTAGTGTTGAAAAACCACTTTTCGCACTTGTGGTGGTGCAGGAAACCACTTTTCGCACTTGTATTAGTGTGGAAAAAACACTTTTCGCACTTGTGATAGTGTTGAAAAACCACTTTTCGCACTTGTGTTAGTGTTGAAAAACCAGTTTTCACACTTGTGTTGGTGCAGGAAACCACTTTTGCACTTGTATTAGTGTGGAAAAAACACTTTTTGCACTTGTGATAGTGTTGAAAAACCACTTTTCGCACTTGTGTTAGTGTTGAAAAACCACTTTTCACACTCGTGTTAGTGTTGAAAAACCACTTTTCCCACTTGTGTTGGTGCAGGAAACCACTTTTGCACTTGTATTAGTGTGGAAAAAACACTTTTTGCACTTGTGTTTGTGTTGAAAAACCAGTTTTCGCACTTGTGTTTGTGCAGGAAACCACTTTTGCACTTGTATTAGTGTGGAAAAACCACTTTTCGCACTTGTGTTAGTGTTGAAAAACCACTTTTTGCACTTGTGTTAGTGTTGAAAAACCACTTTTGCACTTGTGTTAGTGTTGAAAATCCACTTTTCGCACTTGTGTTGGTGCAGGAAACCACTTTTGCACTTGTATTAGTGTGGAAAAACCACTTTTCGCACTTGTGTTAGTGTTGAAAAACCACTTTTCGCACTTATGTTAGTGTTGAAAAACCACTTTTCGCACTTGTGTTAGTGTTGAAAATCCACTTTTCGCACTTGTGTTGGTGCAGGAAACCACTTTTGCACTTGTATTAGTGTGGAAAAACCACTTTTCGCACTTGTGTTAGTGTTGAAAAACCACTTTTCGCACTTATGTTAGTGTTGAAAAACCACTTTTCGCACTTGTGTTAGTGTTGAAAAACCACTTTTCGCACGTGTGTTGGTGCAGGAAACCACTTTTGCACTTGTATTTGTGTGGAAAAAACACTTTTTGCACTTGTGCTAGTGTTGAAAAACCACTTTTCGCACTTGTGTTAGTGTTGAAAAACCACTTTTTGCACTTGTGTTAGTGTTGAAAAACCACTTTTCGCACTTGTGTTGGTGTTGAAAAACCACTTTTCGCACTTGTGTTAGTGTTGAAAAACCACTTTTCGCACTTGTGTTAGTGTTGAAAAACCACTTTTCGCACTTGTGTTAGTGTTGAAAAACCACTTTTCGCACTTGTGTTGATGCAGCAAACCACTTTTGCACTTGTATTAGTGTGGAAAAAACACTTTTTGCACTTGTGATAGTGTTGAAAAACCACTTTTTGCACTTGTGTTAGTGTTGAAAAACCACTTTTCGCACTTGTGTTGGTGCAGGAAACCACTTTTGCACTTGTATTAGTGTGGAAAAATCACTTTTTGCACTTGTGATAGTGTTGAAAAACCACTTTTCGCACTTGTGTTGGTGCAGGAAACCACTTTTGCACTTGTATTAGTGTGGAAAAAACACTTTTTGCACTTGTGATAGTGTTGAAAAACCACTTTTCGCACATATGTTAGTGTTGAAAAACCACTTTTCGCACTTGTGTTAGTGTTGAAAAACCACTTTTCGCACTTGTGTTGGTGCAGGAAACCACTTTTGCACTTGTATTAGTGTTGAAAAACCACTTTTTGCACTTGTGTTTGTGTTGAAAAACCAGTTTTCGCACTTGTGTTTGTGCAGGAAACCACTTTTGCACTTGTATTAGTGTGGAAAAACCACTTTTCGCACTTGTGTTAGTGTTGAAAAACCACTTTTTGCACTTGTGTTAGTGTTGAAAAACCACTTTTGCACTTGTATTCGTGTGGAAAAAACACTTTTTGCACTTGTGTTGGTGCAGGAAACCACTTTTGCACTTGTATTAGTGTGGAAAAAACACTTTTTGCACTTGTGATAGTGTTGAAAAACCACTTTTCGCACTTGTGTTAGTGTTGAAAAACCAGTTTTCGCACTTGTGTTGGTGCAGGAAACCACTTTTGCACTTGTATTAGTGTGGAAAAACCACTTTTCGCACTTGTGTTAGTGTTGAAAAACCACTTTTCGCACTTGTGTTAGTGTTGAAAAACCACTTTTCGCACTTGTGTTAGTGTTGAAAAACCACTTTTTGCACTTGTGTTGGTGCAGGAAACCACTTTTGCCCTTGTATTAGTGTGGAAAAACCACTTTTCGCACTTATGTTAGTGTTGAAAAACCACTTTTCGCACTTGTGTTAGTGTTGAAAAACCACTTTTCGCACTTGTGTTGGTGCAGGAAACCACTTTTGCACTTGTATTAGTGTGGAAAAAACCACTTTTTGCACTTGTGTTAGTGTTGAAAAACCACTTTTCGCACTTGTGGTGGTGCAGGAAACCACTTTTCGCACTTGTATTAGTGTGGAAAAAACACTTTTCGCACTTGTGATAGTGTTGAAAAACCACTTTTCGCACTTGTGTTAGTGTTGAAAAACCAGTTTTCACACTTGTGTTGGTGCAGGAAACCACTTTTGCACTTGTATTAGTGTGGAAAAAACACTTTTTGCACTTGTGATAGTGTTGAAAAACCACTTTTCGCACTTGTGTTAGTGTTGAAAAACCACTTTTCACACTCGTGTTAGTGTTGAAAAACCACTTTTCCCACTTGTGTTGGTGCAGGAAACCACTTTTGCACTTGTATTAGTGTGGAAAAAACACTTTTTGCACTTGTGTTTGTGTTGAAAAACCAGTTTTCGCACTTGTGTTTGTGCAGGAAACCACTTTTGCACTTGTATTAGTGTGGAAAAACCACTTTTCGCACTTGTGTTAGTGTTGAAAAACCACTTTTTGCACTTGTGTTAGTGTTGAAAAACCACTTTTGCACTTGTGTTAGTGTTGAAAATCCACTTTTCGCACTTGTGTTGGTGCAGGAAACCACTTTTGCACTTGTATTAGTGTGGAAAAACCACTTTTCGCACTTGTGTTAGTGTTGAAAAACCACTTTTCGCACTTATGTTAGTGTTGAAAAACCACTTTTCGCACTTGTGTTAGTGTTGAAAATCCACTTTTCGCACTTGTGTTGGTGCAGGAAACCACTTTTGCACTTGTATTAGTGTGGAAAAACCACTTTTCGCACTTGTGTTAGTGTTGAAAAACCACTTTTCGCACTTATGTTAGTGTTGAAAAACCACTTTTCGCACTTGTGTTAGTGTTGAAAAACCACTTTTCGCACGTGTGTTGGTGCAGGAAACCACTTTTGCACTTGTATTTGTGTGGAAAAAACACTTTTTGCACTTGTGCTAGTGTTGAAAAACCACTTTTCGCACTTGTGTTAGTGTTGAAAAACCACTTTTTGCACTTGTGTTAGTGTTGAAAAACCACTTTTCGCACTTGTGTTGGTGTTGAAAAACCACTTTTCGCACTTGTGTTAGTGTTGAAAAACCACTTTTCGCACTTGTGTTAGTGTTGAAAAACCACTTTTCGCATTTGTGTTAGTGTTGAAAAACCACTTTTCGCACTTGTGTTGATGCAGCAAACCACTTTTGCACTTGTATTAGTGTGGAAAAAACACTTTTTGCACTTGTGATAGTGTTGAAAAACCACTTTTTGCACTTGTGTTAGTGTTGAAAAACCACTTTTCGCACTTGTGTTGGTGCAGGAAACCACTTTTGCACTTGTATTAGTGTGGAAAAATCACTTTTTGCACTTGTGATAGTGTTGAAAAACCACTTTTCGCACTTGTGTTGGTGCAGGAAACCACTTTTGCACTTGTATTAGTGTGGAAAAAACACTTTTTGCACTTGTGATAGTGTTGAAAAACCACTTTTCGCACATATGTTAGTGTTGAAAAACCACTTTTCGCACTTGTGTTAGTGTTGAAAAACCACTTTTCGCACTTGTGTTGGTGCAGGAAACCACTTTTGCACTTGTATTAGTGTTGAAAAACCACTTTTTGCACTTGTGTTTGTGTTGAAAAACCAGTTTTCGCACTTGTGTTTGTGCAGGAAACCACTTTTGCACTTGTATTAGTGTGGAAAAACCACTTTTCGCACTTGTGTTAGTGTTGAAAAACCACTTTTTGCACTTGTGTTAGTGTTGAAAAACCACTTTTGCACTTGTATTCGTGTGGAAAAAACACTTTTTGCACTTGTGTTAGTGTTGAAAAACCACTTTTCGCAGTTGTGTTAGTGTTGAAAAAACACTTTTCGCACTTGTGTTAGTGTTAAAAAAGCACTTTTCGCACATATGTTAGTGTTGAAAAACCACTTTTGCACTTGTATTCGTGTGGAAAAAACACTTTTTGCACTTGTGTTGGTGCAGGAAACCACTTTTGCACTTGTATTAGTGTGGAAAAACCACTTTTCGCACTTGTGTTAGTGTTGAAAAAGCACTTTTCGCACATATGTTAGTGTTGAAAAACCACTTTTCGCACTTGTGTTAGTGTTGAAAAACCACTTTTTGCACTTGTGTTAGTGTTGAAAAACCACTTTTGCACTTGTATTCGTGTGGAAAAAACACTTTTTGCACTTGTGTTGGTGCAGGAAACCACTTTTGCACTTGTATTAGTGTGGAAAAAACACTTTTTGCACTTGTGATAGTGTTGAAAAACCACTTTTCGCACTTGTGTTAGTGTTGAAAAACCAGTTTTCGCACTTGTGTTGGTGCAGGAAACCACTTTTGCACTTGTATTAGTGTAGAAAAACCACTTTTCGCACTTGTGTTAGTGTTGAAAAACCACTTTTCGCACTTGTGTTGGTGCAGGAAACCCATTTTGCACTTGTATTAGTGTTGAAAAACCACTTTTTGCACTTGTGTTTGTGTTGAAAAACCAGTTTTCGCACTTGTGTTTGTGCAGGAAACCACTTTTGCACTTGTATTAGTGTGGAAAAACCACTTTTCGCACTTGTGTTAGTGTTCAAAAACCACTTTTTGCACTTGTGTTAGTGTTGAAAAACCACTTTTGCACTTGTATTCGTGTGGAAAAAACACTTTTTGCACTTGTGTTGGTGCAGGAAACCACTTTTGCACTTGTATTAGTGTGGAAAAAACACTTTTTGCACTTGTGATAGTGTTGAAAAACCACTTTTCGCACTTGTGTTAGTGTTGAAAAACCAGTTTTCGCACTTGTGTTGGTGCAGGAAACCACTTTTGCACTTGTATTAGTGTGGAAAAACCACTTTTCGCACTTGTGTTAGTGTTGAAAAACCACTTTTCGCACTTGTGTTAGTGTTGAAAAACCACTTTTCGCACTTGTGTTAGTGTTGAAAAACCACTTTTTGCACTTGTGTTGGTGCAGGAAACCACTTTTGCCCTTGTATTAGTGTGGAAAAACCACTTTTCGCACTTATGTTAGTGTTGAAAAACCACTTTTCGCACTTGTGTTAGTGTTGAAAAACCACTTTTCGCACTTGTGTTGGTGCAGGAAACCACTTTTGCACTTGTATTAGTGTGGAAAAAACCACTTTTTGCACTTGTGTTAGTGTTGAAAAACCACTTTTCGCACTTGTGGTGGTGCAGGAAACCACTTTTCGCACTTGTATTAGTGTGGAAAAAACACTTTTCGCACTTGTGATAGTGTTGAAAAACCACTTTTCGCACTTGTGTTAGTGTTGAAAAACCAGTTTTCACACTTGTGTTGGTGCAGGAAACCACTTTTGCACTTGTATTAGTGTGGAAAAAACACTTTTTGCACTTGTGATAGTGTTGAAAAACCACTTTTCGCACTTGTGTTAGTGTTGAAAAACCACTTTTCACACTCGTGTTAGTGTTGAAAAACCACTTTTCCCACTTGTGTTGGTGCAGGAAACCACTTTTGCACTTGTATTAGTGTGGAAAAAACACTTTTTGCACTTGTGTTTGTGTTGAAAAACCAGTTTTCGCACTTGTGTTTGTGCAGGAAACCACTTTTGCACTTGTATTAGTGTGGAAAAACCACTTTTCGCACTTGTGTTAGTGTTGAAAAACCACTTTTTGCACTTGTGTTAGTGTTGAAAAACCACTTTTGCACTTGTGTTAGTGTTGAAAATCCACTTTTCGCACTTGTGTTGGTGCAGGAAACCACTTTTGCACTTGTATTAGTGTGGAAAAACCACTTTTCGCACTTGTGTTAGTGTTGAAAAACCACTTTTCGCACTTATGTTAGTGTTGAAAAACCACTTTTCGCACTTGTGTTAGTGTTGAAAATCCACTTTTCGCACTTGTGTTGGTGCAGGAAACCACTTTTGCACTTGTATTAGTGTGGAAAAACCACTTTTCGCACTTGTGTTAGTGTTGAAAAACCACTTTTCGCACTTATGTTAGTGTTGAAAAACCACTTTTCGCACTTGTGTTAGTGTTGAAAAACCACTTTTCGCACGTGTGTTGGTGCAGGAAACCACTTTTGCACTTGTATTTGTGTGGAAAAAACACTTTTTGCACTTGTGCTAGTGTTGAAAAACCACTTTTCGCACTTGTGTTAGTGTTGAAAAACCACTTTTTGCACTTGTGTTATTGTTGAAAAACCACTTTTCGCACTTGTGTTGGTGTTGAAAAACCACTTTTCGCACTTGTGTTAGTGTTGAAAAACCACTTTTCGCACTTGTGTTAGTGTTGAAAAACCACTTTTCGCACTTGTGTTAGTGTTGAAAAACCACTTTTCGCACTTGTGTTGATGCAGCAAACCACTTTTGCACTTGTATTAGTGTGGAAAAAACACTTTTTGCACTTGTGATAGTGTTGAAAAACCACTTTTTGCACTTGTGTTAGTGTTGAAAAACCACTTTTCGCACTTGTGTTGGTGCAGGAAACCACTTTTGCACTTGTATTAGTGTGGAAAAATCACTTTTTGCACTTGTGATAGTGTTGAAAAACCACTTTTCGCACTTGTGTTGGTGCAGGAAACCACTTTTGCACTTGTATTAGTGTGGAAAAAACACTTTTTGCACTTGTGATAGTGTTGAAAAACCACTTTTCGCACATATGTTAGTGTTGAAAAACCACTTTTCGCACTTGTGTTAGTGTTGAAAAACCACTTTTCGCACTTGTGTTGGTGCAGGAAACCACTTTTGCACTTGTATTAGTGTTGAAAAACCACTTTTTGCACTTGTGTTTGTGTTGAAAAACCAGTTTTCGCACTTGTGTTTGTGCAGGAAACCACTTTTGCACTTGTATTAGTGTGGAAAAACCACTTTTCGCACTTGTGTTAGTGTTGAAAAACCACTTTTTGCACTTGTGTTAGTGTTGAAAAACCACTTTTGCACTTGTATTCGTGTGGAAAAAACACTTTTTGCACTTGTGTTAGTGTTGAAAAACCACTTTTCGCAGTTGTGTTAGTGTTGAAAAAACACTTTTCGCACTTGTGTTAGTGTTAAAAAAGCACTTTTCGCACATATGTTAGTGTTGAAAAACCACTTTTGCACTTGTATTCGTGTGGAAAAAACACTTTTTGCACTTGTGTTGGTGCAGGAAACCACTTTTGCACTTGTATTAGTGTGGAAAAACCACTTTTCGCACTTGTGTTAGTGTTGAAAAAGCACTTTTCGCACATATGTTAGTGTTGAAAAACCACTTTTCGCACTTGTGTTAGTGTTGAAAAACCACTTTTCGCACTTGTGTTGGTGCAGGAAACCACTTTTGCACTTGTATTTGTGTGGAAAAAACACTTTTTGCACTTGTGTTAGTGTTGAAAAACCACTTTTCGCACTTGTGTTAGTGTTGAAAAACCACTTTTCGCACTTGTGTTAGTGTTGAAAAACCACTTTTCGCACTTGTGTTAGTGTTGAAAAACCACTTTTCGCACTTGTGTTAGTGTTGAAAAACCACTTTTCGCACTTGTGTTGATGCAGCAAACCACTTTTGCACTTGTATTAGTGTGGAAAAAACACTTTTTGCACTTGTGATAATGTTGAAAAACCACTTTTTGCACTTGTGTTAGTGTTGAAAAACCACTTTTCGCACTTGTGTTGTTGCAGGAAACCACTTTTGCACTTGTATTAGTGTGGAAAAATCACTTTTTGCACTTGTGATAGTGTTGAAAAACCACTTTTCGCACTTGTGTTGGTGCAGGAAACCACTTTTGCACTTGTATTAGTGTGGAAAAAACACTTTTTGCACTTGTGATAGTGTTGAAAAACCACTTTTCGCACTTATGTTAGTGTTGAAAAACCACTTTTCGCACTTGTGTTAGTGTTGAAAAACCACTTTTTGCACTTGTGTTGGTGCAGGAAACCACTTTTGTACTTGTATTAGTGTTGAAAAACCACTTTTCGCACTTGTGTTTGTGTTGAAAAACCAGTTTTCGCACTTGTGTTTGTGCAGGAAACCACTTTTCGCAGTTGTGTTAGTGTTGAAAAACCACTTTTCGCAGTTGTGTTAGTGTTGAAAAACCACTTTTCGCACTTGTGTTAGTGTTGAAAAACCACTTTTCGCACTTGTGTTGGTGAAGGAAACCACTTTTGCAATTGTATTAGTGTGGAAAAAACACTTTTTGCACTTGTGATAGTGTTGAAAAACCACTTTTCACACCTGTGTTAGTGTTGAAAAACCACTTTTCGCACTTGTGTTGGTGCAGGAAACCACTTTTGCACTTGTATTAGTGTGGAAAAAACACTTTTTGCACTTGTGATAGTGTTGAAAAACCACTTTTCGCACTTGTGTTAGTGTTGAAAACCCACTTTTCCCACTTCTGTTGGTGCAGGAAACCACTTTTGCACTTGTATTAGTCTGGAAAAAACACTTTTTGCACTTGTGATAGTGTTGAAAAACCACTTTTGCACTTGTGTTAGTGTTGAAAAACCACTTTTCGCACTTGTGTTGGTGCAGGAACCCACTTTTGCACTTGTATTAGTGTGGAAAAAACACTTTTTGCACTTGTGATAATGTTGAAAAACCACTTTTTGCACTTGTCTTAGTGTTGAAAAACCACTTTTCGCACTTGTGTTGGTGCAGGAAACCACTTTTGCACTTGTATTAGTGTGGAAAAACCACTTTTCGCACTTGTGTTAGTGTTGAAAACCACTTTTCGCACTTGTGTTGGTGCAGGAAACCACTTTTGCACTTGTATTAGTGTGGAAAAAACACTTTTTGCACTTGTGATAGTGTTGAAAAACCACTTTTCGCACTTGTGTTAGTGTTGAAAAACAACTTTTCGCACTTGTGTTGGTGCAGGAAACCACTTTTGCACTTGTATTAGTGTGGAAAAACCACTTTTTGCACTTGTGTTGGTGCAGGAAACCACTTTTGCACTTGTATTAGTGTGGAAAAAACACTTTTTGCACTTGTGATAGTGTTGAAAAACCACTTTTCGCACTTGTGTTAGTGTTGAAAAACCACTTTTCACACTCGTGTTAGTGTTGAAAAACCACTTTTCCCACTTGTGTTGGTGCAGGAAACCACTTTTGCACTTGTATTAGTGTGGAAAAAACACTTTTTGCACTTGTGATAGTGTTGAAAAACCACTTTTCGCACTTGTGTTAGTGTTGAAAAACCAGTTTTCGCACTTGTGTTGGTGCAGGAAACCACTTTTGCACTTGTATTAGTGTGGAAAAACCACTTTTCGCACTTGTGTTAGTGTTGAAAAACCACTTTTCGCACTTGTGTTAGTGTTGAAAAACCACTTTTCGCACTTGTGTTAGTGTTGAAAAACCACTTTTCGCACTTGTGTTAGTGTTGAAAAACCACTTTTTGCACTTGTGTTGGTGCAGGAAAGCACTTTTGCACTTGTATTAGTGTGGAAAAACCACTTTTCGCACTTGTGTTAGTGTTGAAAAACCACCTTTCGCACTTGTGTTAGTGTTGAAAAACCACTTTTCGCACTTGTGTTGGTGCAGGAAACCACTTTTGCACTTGTATTAGTGTGGAAAAACCACTTTTCGCACTTGTGTTAGTGTTGAAAAACCACTTTTCGCACTTGTGTTAGTGTTGAAAAACCACTTTCCGCACTTGTGTTAGTGTTGAAAAACCACTTTTCGCACTTGTGTTAGTGATGAAAAACCACTTTTTGCACTTGTGTTGGTGCAGGAAACCACTTTTGCACTTGTATTAGTGTGGAAAAACCACTTTTCGCACTTGTGTTAGTGTTGAAAAACCACCTTTCGCACTTGTGTTGGTGTTGAAAAACCACTTTTCGCACTTGTGTTGGTGCAGGAAACCACTTTTGCACTTGTATTAGTGTGGAAAAAACCACTTTTTGCACTTGTGTTAGTGTTGAAAAACCACTTTTCGCACTTGTGTTGGTGCAGGAAACCACTTTTGCACTTGTATTAGTGTGGAAAAAACACTTTTTGCACTTGTGATAGTGTTGAAAAACCACTTTTCGCACTTGTGTTAGTGTTGAAAAACCACTTTTCGCACTTGTGTTGGTGCAGGAAACCACTTTTGCACTTGTATTAGTGTGGAAAAACCACTTTTCGCACTTGTGTTGGTGCAGGAAACCACTTTTGCACTTGTATTAGTGTGGAAAAAACACTTTTTGCACTTGTGATAGTGTTGAAAAACCACTTTTCGCACTTGTGTTAGTGTTGAAAATCCACTTTTCCCACTTGTGTTGGTGCAGGAAACCACTTTTGCACTTGTATTAGTGTGGAAAAACCACTTTTCGCACTTGTGTTAGTGTTGAAAAACCACTTTTCGCACTTGTGTTAGTGTTGAAAAACCACTTTTCCCACTTGTGTTGGTGCAGGAAACCACTTTTGCACTTGTATTAGTGTGGAAAAAACACTTTTTGCACTTGTGATAGTGTTGAAAAACGACTTTTCGCACTTGTGTTAGTGTTGAAAAACCAGTTTTCGCACTTGTGTTGGTGCAGGAAACCACTTTTGCACTTGTATTAGTGTGGAAAAACCACTTTTCGCACTTGTGTTAGTGTTGAAAAACCACTTTTTGCACTTGTGTTAGTGTTGAAAAACCACTTTTCGCACTTGTGTTAGTGTTGAAAAACCACTTTTTGCACTTGTGTTGGTGCAGGAAACCACTTTTGCCCTTGTATTAGTGTGGAAAAACCACTTTTCGCACTTGTGTTAGTGTTGAAAAACCACTTTTCGCACTTGTGTTAGTGTTGAAAAACCACTTTTCGCACTTGTGTTGGTGCAGGAAACCACTTTTGCACTTGTATTAGTGTGGAAAAAACCACTTTTTGCACTTGTGTTAGTGTTGAAAAACCACTTTTCGCACTTGTGGTGGTGCAGGAAACCACTTTTCGCACTTGTATTAGTGTGGAAAAAACACTTTTCGCACTTGTGATAGTGTTGAAAAACCACTTTTCGCACTTGTTTTAGTGTTGAAAAACCAGTTTTCACACTTGTGTTGGTGCAGGAAACCACTTTTGCACTTGTATTAGTGTGGAAAAAACACTTTTTGCACTTGTGATAGTGTTGAAAAACCACTTTTCGCACTTGTGTTAGTGTTGAAAAACCACTTTTGACACTCGTGTTAGTGTTGAAAAACCACTTTTCCCACTTGTGTTGGTGCAGGAAACCACTTTTGCACTTGTATTAGTGTGGAAAAAACACTTTTTGCACATGTGTTTGTGTTGAAAAACCAGTTTTCGCACTTGTGTTTGTGCAGGAAACCACTTTTGCACTTGTATTAGTGTGGAAAAACCACTTTTCGCACTTGTGTTAGTGTTGAAAAACCACTTTTTGCACTTGTGTTAGTGTTGAAAAACCACTTTTGCACTTGTGTTAGTGTTGAAAATCCACTTTTCGCACTTGTGTTGGTGCAGGAAACCACTTTTGCACTTGTATTAGTGTGGAAAAACCACTTTTCGCACTTGTGTTAGTGTTGAAAAACCACTTTTCGCACTTATGTTAGTGTTGAAAAACCACTTTTCGCACTTGTGTTAGTGTTGAAAATCCACTTTTCGCACTTGTGTTGGTGCAGGAAACCACTTTTGCACTTGTATTAGTGTGGAAAAACCACTTTTCGCACTTGTGTTAGTGTTGAAAAACCACTTTTCGCACTTATGTTAGTGTTGAAAAACCACTTTTCGCACTTGTGTTAGTGTTGAAAAACCACTTTTCGCACGTGTGTTGGTGCAGGAAACCACTTTTGCACTTGTATTTGTGTGGAAAAAACACTTTTTGCACTTGTGTTAGTGTTGAAAAACCACTTTTCGCACTTGTGTTAGTGTTGAAAAACCACTTTTTGCACTTGTGTTAGTGTTGAAAAACCACTTTTCGCACTTGTGTTGGTGTTGAAAAACCACTTTTCGCACTTGTGTTAGTGTTGAAAAACCACTTTTCGCACTTGTGTTAGTGTTGAAAAACCACTTTTCGCACTTGTGTTAGTGTTGAAAAACCACTTTTCGCACTTGTGTTGATGCAGCAAACCACTTTTGCACTTGTATTAGTGTGGAAAAAACACTTTTTGCACTTGTGATAGTGTTGAAAAACCACTTTTTGCACTTGTGTTAGTGTTGAAAAACCACTTTTCGCACTTGTATTGGTGCAGGAAACCACTTTTGCACTTGTATTAGTGTGGAAAAATCACTTTTTGCACTTGTGATAGTGTTGAAAAACCACTTTTCGCACTTGTGTTGGTGCAGGAAACCACTTTTGCACTTGTATTAGTGTTGAAAAAACACTTTTTGCACTTGTGATAGTGTTGAAAAACCACTTTTCGCACATATGTTAGTGTTGAAAAACCACTTTTCGCACTTGTGTTAGTGTTGAAAAACCACTTTTCGCACTTGTGTTGGTGCAGGAAACCACTTTTGCACTTGTATTAGTGTTGAAAAACCACTTTTTGCACTTGTGTTTGTGTTGAAAAACCAGTTTTCGCACTTGTGTTTGTGCAGGAAACCACTTTTGCACTTGTATTAGTGTGGAAAAACCACTTTTCGCACTTGTGTTAGTGTTGAAAAACCACTTTTTGCACTTGTGTTAGTGTTGAAAAACCACTTTTGCACTTGTATTCGTGTGGAAAAAACACTTTTTGCACTTGTGTTAGTGTTGAAAAACCACTTTTCGCAGTTGTGTTAGTGTTGAAAAAACACTTTTCGCACTTGTGTTAGTGTTAAAAAAGCACTTTTCGCACATATGTTAGTGTTGAAAAACCACATTTCGCACTTGTGTTAGTGTTGAAAAACCACTTTTCGCACTTGTGTTGGTGGAGGAAACCACTTTTGCACTTGTATTTGTGTGGAAAAAACACTTTTTGCACTTGTGTTAGTGTTGAAAAACCACTTTTGCACTTGTATTCGTGTGGAAAAAACCCTTTTTGCACTTGTGTTGGTGCAGGAAACCACTTTTGCACTTGTATTAGTGTTGAAAAACCACTTTTCGCACTTGTGTTAGTGTTGAAAAAGCACTTTTCGCACATATGTTAGTGTTGAAAAACCACATTTCGCACTTGTGTTAGTGTTGAAAAACCACTTTTCGCACTTGTGTTGGTGGAGGAAACCACTTTTGCACTTGTATTTGTGTGGAAAAAACACTTTTTGCACTTGTGTTAGTGTTGAAAAACCACTTTTCGCACTTGTGTTAGTGTTGAAAAACCACTTTTCGCACTTGTGTTAGTGTTGAAAAACCACTTTTCGCACTTGTGTTAGTGTTGAAAAACCACTTTTCGCACTTGTGTTCGTGTTGAAAAACCACTTTTCGCACTTGTGTTGATGCAGAAACCACTTTTGCACTTGTATTAGTGTGGAAAAAACACTTTTTGCACTTGTGATAATGTTGAAAAACCACTTTTTGCACTTGTGTTAGTGTTGAAAAACCACTTTTCGCACTTGTGTTGTTGCAGGAAACCACTTTTGCACTTGTATTAGTGTGGAAAAATCACTTTTTGCACTTGTGATAGTGTTGAAAAACCACTTTTCGCACTTGTGTTGGTGCAGGAAACCACTTTTGCACTTGTATTAGTGTGGAAAAAACACTTTTTGCACTTGTGATAGTGTTGAAAAACCACTTTTCGCACTTATGTTAGTGTTGAAAAACCACTTTTCGCACTTGTGTTAGTGTTGAAAAACCACTTTTTGCACGTGTGTTGGTGCAGGAAACCACTTTTGCACTTGTATTAGTGTTGAAAAACCACTTTTCGCACTTGTGTTTGTGTTGAAAAACCAGTTTTCGCACTTGTGTTTGTGCAGGAAACCACTTTTCGCAGTTGTGTTAGTGTTGAAAAACCACTTTTCGCAGTTGTGTTAGTGTTGAAAAACCACTTTTCGCACTTGTGTTAGTGTTGAAAAACCACTTTTCGCACTTGTGTTGGTGAAGGAAACCACTTTTGCAATTGTATTAGTGTGGAAAAAACACTTTTTGCACTTGTGATAGTGTTGAAAAACCACTTTTCACACTTGTGTTAGTGTTGAAAAACCACTTTTCGCACTTGTGTTGGTGCAGGAAACCACTTTTGCACTTGTATTAGTGTGGAAAAAACACTTTTTGCACTTGTGATAGTGTTGAAAAACCACTTTTCGCACTTGTGTTAGTGTTGAAAACCCACTTTTCCCACTTCTGTTGGTGCAGGAAACCACTTTTGCACTTGTATTAGTCTGGAAAAAACACTTTTTGCACTTGTGATAGTGTTGAAAAACCACTTTTGCACTTGTGTTAGTGTTGAAAAACCACTTTTCGCACTTGTGTTGGTGCAGGAACCCACTTTTGCACTTGTATTAGTGTGGAAAAAACACTTTTTGCACTTGTGATAATGTTGAAAAACCACTTTTTGCACTTGTCTTAGTGTTGAAAAACCACTTTTCGCACTTGTGTTGGTGCAGGAAACCACTTTTGCACTTGTATTAGTGTGGAAAAACCACTTTTCGCACTTGTGTTAGTGTTGAAAACCACTTTTCGCACTTGTGTTGGTGCAGGAAACCACTTTTGCACTTGTATTAGTGTGGAAAAAACACTTTTTGCACTTGTGATAGTGTTGAAAAACCACTTTTCGCACTTGTGTTAGTGTTGAAAAACAACTTTTCGCACTTGTGTTGGTGCAGGAAACCACTTTTGCACTTGTATTAGTGTGGAAAAACCACTTTTTGCACTTGTGTTGGTGCAGGAAACCACTTTTGCACTTGTATTAGTGTGGAAAAAACACTTTTTGCACTTGTGATAGTGTTGAAAAACCACTTTTCGCACTTGTGTTAGTGTTGAAAAACCACTTTTCACACTCGTGTTAGTGTTGAAAAACCACTTTTCCCACTTGTGTTGGTGCAGGAAACCACTTTTGCACTTGTATTAGTGTGGAAAAAACACTTTTTGCACTTGTGATAGTGTTGAAAAACCACTTTTCGCACTTGTGTTAGTGTTGAAAAACCAGTTTTCGCACTTGTGTTGGTGCAGGAAACCACTTTTGCACTTGTATTAGTGTGGAAAAACCACTTTTCGCACTTGTGTTAGTGTTGAAAAACCACTTTTCGCACTTGTGTTAGTGTTGAAAAACCACTTTTCGCACTTGTGTTAGTGTTGAAAAACCACTTTTCGCACTTGTGTTAGTGTTGAAAAACCACTTTTTGCACTTGTGTTGGTGCAGGAAAGCACTTTTGCACTTGTATTAGTGTGGAAAAACCACTTTTCGCACTTGTGTTAGTGTTGAAAAACCACCTTTCGCACTTGTGTTAGTGTTGAAAAACCACTTTTCGCACTTGTGTTGGTGCAGGAAACCACTTTTGCACTTGTATTAGTGTGGAAAAACCACTTTTCGCACTTGTGTTAGTGTTGAAAAACCACTTTTCGCACTTGTGTTAGTGTTGAAAAACCACTTTCCGCACTTGTGTTAGTGTTGAAAAACCACTTTTCGCACTTGTGTTAGTGATGAAAAACCACTTTTTGCACTTGTGTTGGTGCAGGAAACCACTTTTGCACTTGTATTAGTGTGGAAAAACCACTTTTCGCACTTGTGTTAGTGTTGAAAAACCACCTTTCGCACTTGTGTTGGTGTTGAAAAACCACTTTTCGCACTTGTGTTGGTGCAGGAAACCACTTTTGCACTTGTATTAGTGTGGAAAAAACCACTTTTTGCACTTGTGTTAGTGTTGAAAAACCACTTTTCGCACTTGTGTTGGTGCAGGAAACCACTTTTGCACTTGTATTAGTGTGGAAAAAACACTTTTTGCACTTGTGATAGTGTTGAAAAGCCACTTTTCGCACTTGTGTTAGTGTTGAAAAACCACTTTTCGCACTTGTGTTGGTGCAGGAAACCACTTTTGCACTTGTATTAGTGTGGAAAAACCACTTTTCGCACTTGTGTTGGTGCAGGAAACCACTTTTGCACTTGTATTAGTGTGGAAAAAACACTTTTTGCACTTGTGATAGTGTTGAAAAACCACTTTTCGCACTTGTGTTAGTGTTGAAAATCCACTTTTCCCACTTGTGTTGGTGCAGGAAACCACTTTTGCACTTGTATTAGTGTGGAAAAACCACTTTTCGCACTTGTGTTAGTGTTGAAAAACCACTTTTCGCACTTGTGTTAGTGTTGAAAAACCACTTTTCCCACTTGTGTTGGTGCAGGAAACCACTTTTGCACTTGTATTAGTGTGGAAAAAACACTTTTTGCACTTGTGATAGTGTTGAAAAACGACTTTTCGCACTTGTGTTAGTGTTGAAAAACCAGTTTTCGCACTTGTGTTGGTGCAGGAAACCACTTTTGCACTTGTATTAGTGTGGAAAAACCACTTTTCGCACTTGTGTTAGTGTTGAAAAACCACTTTTTGCACTTGTGTTAGTGTTGAAAAACCACTTTTCGCACTTGTGTTAGTGTTGAAAAACCACTTTTTGCACTTGTGTTGGTGCAGGAAACCACTTTTGCCCTTGTATTAGTGTGGAAAAACCACTTTTCGCACTTGTGTTAGTGTTGAAAAACCACTTTTCGCACTTGTGTTAGTGTTGAAAAACCACTTTTCGCACTTGTGTTGGTGCAGGAAACCACTTTTGCACTTGTATTAGTGTGGAAAAAACCACTTTTTGCACTTGTGTTAGTGTTGAAAAACCACTTTTCGCACTTGTGGTGGTGCAGGAAACCACTTTTCGCACTTGTATTAGTGTGGAAAAAACACTTTTCGCACTTGTGATAGTGTTGAAAAACCACTTTTCGCACTTGTTTTAGTGTTGAAAAACCAGTTTTCACACTTGTGTTGGTGCAGGAAACCACTTTTGCACTTGTATTAGTGTGGAAAAAACACTTTTTGCACTTGTGATAGTGTTGAAAAACCACTTTTCGCACTTGTGTTAGTGTTGAAAAACCACTTTTCACACTCGTGTTAGTGTTGAAAAACCACTTTTCCCACTTGTGTTGGTGCAGGAAACCACTTTTGCACTTGTATTAGTGTGGAAAAAACACTTTTTGCACATGTGTTTGTGTTGAAAAACCAGTTTTCGCACTTGTGTTTGTGCAGGAAACCACTTTTGCACTTGTATTAGTGTGGAAAAACCACTTTTCGCACTTGTGTTAGTGTTGAAAAACCACTTTTTGCACTTGTGTTAGTGTTGAAAAACCACTTTTGCACTTGTGTTAGTGTTGAAAATCCACTTTTCGCACTTGTGTTGGTGCAGGAAACCACTTTTGCACTTGTATTAGTGTGGAAAAACCACTTTTCGCACTTGTGTTAGTGTTGAAAAACCACTTTTCGCACTTATGTTAGTGTTGAAAAACCACTTTTCGCACTTGTGTTAGTGTTGAAAATCCACTTTTCGCACTTGTGTTGGTGCAGGAAACCACTTTTGCACTTGTATTAGTGTGGAAAAACCACTTTTCGCACTTGTGTTAGTGTTGAAAAACCACTTTTCGCACTTATGTTAGTGTTGAAAAACCACTTTTCGCACTTGTGTTAGTGTTGAAAAACCACTTTTCGCACGTGTGTTGGTGCAGGAAACCACTTTTGCACTTGTATTTGTGTGGAAAAAACACTTTTTGCACTTGTGTTAGTGTTGAAAAACCACTTTTCGCACTTGTGTTAGTGTTGAAAAACCACTTTTTGCACTTGTGTTAGTGTTGAAAAACCACTTTTCGCACTTGTGTTGGTGTTGAAAAACCACTTTTCGCACTTGTGTTAGTGTTGAAAAACCACTTTTCGCACTTGTGTTAGTGTTGAAAAACCACTTTTCGCACTTGTGTTAGTGTTGAAAAACCACTTTTCGCACTTGTGTTGATGCAGCAAACCACTTTTGCACTTGTATTAGTGTGGAAAAAACACTTTTTGCACTTGTGATAGTGTTGAAAAACCACTTTTTGCACTTGTGTTAGTGTTGAAAAACCACTTTTCGCACTTGTATTGGTGCAGGAAACCACTTTTGCACTTGTATTAGTGTGGAAAAATCACTTTTTGCACTTGTGATAGTGTTGAAAAACCACTTTTCGCACTTGTGTTGGTGCAGGAAACCACTTTTGCACTTGTATTAGTGTTGAAAAAACACTTTTTGCACTTGTGATAGTGTTGAAAAACCACTTTTCGCACATATGTTAGTGTTGAAAAACCACTTTTCGCACTTGTGTTAGTGTTGAAAAACCACTTTTCGCACTTGTGTTGGTGCAGGAAACCACTTTTGCACTTGTATTAGTGTTGAAAAACCACTTTTTGCACTTGTGTTTGTGTTGAAAAACCAGTTTTCGCACTTGTGTTTGTGCAGGAAACCACTTTTGCACTTGTATTAGTGTGGAAAAACCACTTTTCGCACTTGTGTTAGTGTTGAAAAACCACTTTTTGCACTTGTGTTAGTGTTGAAAAACCACTTTTGCACTTGTATTCGTGTGGAAAAAACACTTTTTGCACTTGTGTTAGTGTTGAAAAACCACTTTTCGCAGTTGTGTTAGTGTTGAAAAAACACTTTTCGCACTTGTGTTAGTGTTAAAAAAGCACTTTTCGCACATATGTTAGTGTTGAAAAACCACTTTTGCACTTGTATTCGTGTGGAAAAAACCCTTTTTGCACTTGTGTTGGTGCAGGAAACCACTTTTGCACTTGTATTAGTGTTGAAAAACCACTTTTCGCACTTGTGTTAGTGTTGAAAAAGCACTTTTCGCACATATGTTAGTGTTGAAAAACCACATTTCGCACTTGTGTTAGTGTTGAAAAACCACTTTTCGCACTTGTGTTGGTGGAGGAAACCACTTTTGCACTTGTATTTGTGTGGAAAAAACACTTTTTGCACTTGTGTTAGTGTTGAAAAACCACTTTTCGCACTTGTGTTAGTGTTGAAAAACCACTTTTCGCACTTGTGTTAGTGTTGAAAAACCACTTTTCGCACTTGTGTTAGTGTTGAAAAACCACTTTTCGCACTTGTGTTCGTGTTGAAAAACCACTTTTCGCACTTGTGTTGATGCAGAAACCACTTTTGCACTTGTATTAGTGTGGAAAAAACACTTTTTGCACTTGTGATAATGTTGAAAAACCACTTTTTGCACTTGTGTTAGTGTTGAAAAACCACTTTTCGCACTTGTGTTGTTGCAGGAAACCACTTTTGCACTTGTATTAGTGTGGAAAAATCACTTTTTGCACTTGTGATAGTGTTGAAAAACCACTTTTCGCACTTGTGTTGGTGCAGGAAACCACTTTTGCACTTGTATTAGTGTGGAAAAAACACTTTTTGCACTTGTGATAGTGTTGAAAAACCACTTTTCGCACTTATGTTAGTGTTGAAAAACCACTTTTCGCACTTGTGTTAGTGTTGAAAAACCACTTTTTGCACTTGTGTTGGTGCAGGAAACCACTTTTGCACTTGTATTAGTGTTGAAAAACCACTTTTCGCACTTGTGTTTGTGTTGAAAAACCAGTTTTCGCACTTGTGTTTGTGCAGGAAACCACTTTTCGCAGTTGTGTTAGTGTTGAAAAACCACTTTTCGCAGTTGTGTTAGTGTTGAAAAACCACTTTTCGCACTTGTGTTAGTGTTGAAAAACCACTTTTCGCACTTGTGTTGGTGAAGGAAACCACTTTTGCAATTGTATTAGTGTGGAAAAAACACTTTTTGCACTTGTGATAGTGTTGAAAAACCACTTTTCACACTTGTGTTAGTGTTGAAAAACCACTTTTCGCACTTGTGTTGGTGCAGGAAACCACTTTTGCACTTGTATTAGTGTGGAAAAAACACTTTTTGCACTTGTGATAGTGTTGAAAAAGCACTTTTCGCACTTGTGTTAGTGTTGAAAACCCACTTTTCCCACTTCTGTTGGTGCAGGAAACCACTTTTGCACTTGTATTAGTCTGGAAAAAACACTTTTTGCACTTGTGATAGTGTTGAAAAACCACTTTTGCACTTGTGTTAGTGTTGAAAAACCACTTTTCGCACTTGTGTTGGTGCAGGAACCCACTTTTGCACTTGTATTAGTGTGGAAAAAACACTTTTTGCACTTGTGATAATGTTGAAAAACCACTTTTTGCACTTGTCTTAGTGTTGAAAAACCACTTTTCGCACTTGTGTTGGTGCAGGAAACCACTTTTGCACTTGTATTAGTGTGGAAAAACCACTTTTCGCACTTGTGTTAGTGTTGAAAACCACTTTTCGCACTTGTGTTGGTGCAGGAAACCACTTTTGCACTTGTATTAGTGTGGAAAAAACACTTTTTGCACTTGTGATAGTGTTGAAAAACCACTTTTCGCACTTGTGTTAGTGTTGAAAAACAACTTTTCGCACTTGTGTTGGTGCAGGAAACCACTTTTGCACTTGTATTAGTGTGGAAAAAACACTTTTTGCACTTGTGATAGTGTTGAAAAACCACTTTTCGCACTTGTGTTAGTGTTGAAAAACAACTTTTCGCACTTGTGTTGGTGCAGGAAACCACTTTTGCACTTGTATTAGTGTGGAAAAAACACTTTTTGCACTTGTGATAGTGTTGAAAAACCACTTTTCGCACTTGTGTTAGTGTTGAAAAACAACTTTTCGCACTTGTGTTGGTGCAGGAAACCACTTTTGCACTTGTATTAGTGTGGAAAAACCACTTTTTGCACTTGTGTTGGTGCAGGAAACCACTTTTGCACTTGTATTAGTGTGGAAAAAACATTTTTTGCACTTGTGATAGTGTTGAAAAACCACTTTTCGCACTTGTGTTAGTGTTGAAAAACCACTTTTCACACTCGTGTTAGTGTTGAAAAACCACTTTTCCCACTTGTGTTGGTGCAGGAAACCACTTTTGCACTTGTATTAGTGTGGAAAAAACACTTTTTGCACTTGTGATAGTGTTGAAAAACCACTTTTCGCACTTGTGTTAGTGTTGAAAAACCAGTTTTCGCACTTGTGTTGGTGCAGGAAACCACTTTTGCACTTGTATTAGTGTGGAAAAACCACTTTTCGCACTTGTGTTAGTGTTGAAAAACCACTTTTCGCACTTGTGTTAGTGTTGAAAAACCACTTTTCGCACTTGTGTTAGTGTTGAAAAACCACTTTTCGCACTTGTGTTAGTGTTGAAAAACCACTTTTTGCACTTGTGTTGGTGCAGGAAAGCACTTTTGCACTTGTATTAGTGTGGAAAAACCACTTTTCGCACTTGTGTTAGTGTTGAAAAACCACCTTTCGCACTTGTGTTAGTGTTGAAAAACCACTTTTCGCACTTGTGTTGGTGCAGGAAACCACTTTTGCACTTGTATTAGTGTGGAAAAACCACTTTTCGCACTTGTGTTAGTGTTGAAAAACCACTTTTCGCACTTGTGTTAGTGTTGAAAAACCACTTTTCGCACTTGTGTTAGTGTTGAAAAACCACTTTTCGCACTTGTGTTAGTGTTTAAAAACCACTTTTTGCACTTGTGTTGGTGCAGGAAACCACTTTTGCACTTGTATTAGTGTGGAAAAACCACTTTTCGCACTTGTGTTAGTGTTGAAAAACCACCTTTCGCACTTGTGTTGGTGTTGAAAAACCACTTTTCGCACTTGTGTTGGTGCAGGAAACCACTTTTGCACTTGTATTAGTGTGGAAAAAACCACTTTTTGCACTTGTGTTAGTGTTGAAAAACCACTTTTCGCACTTGTGTTGGTGCAGGAAACCACTTTTGCACTTGTATTAGTGTGGAAAAAACACTTTTTGCACTTGTGATAGTGTTGAAAAACCACTTTTCGCACTTGTGTTAGTGTTGAAAAACCACTTTTCGCACTTGTGTTGGTGCAGGAAACCACTTTTGCACTTGTATTAGTGTGGAAAAACCACTTTTCGCACTTGTGTTGGTGCAGGAAACCACTTTTGCACTTGTATTAGTGTGGAAAAAACACTTTTTGCACTTGTGATAGTGTTGAAAAACCACTTTTCGCACTTGTGTTAGTGTTGAAAATCCACTTTTCCCACTTGTGTTGGTGCAGGAAACCACTTTTGCACTTGTATTAGTGTGGAAAAACCACTTTTCGCACTTGTGTTAGTGTTGAAAAACCACTTTTCGCACTTGTGTTAGTGTTGAAAAACCACTTTTCCCACTTGTGTTGGTGCAGGAAACCACTTTTGCACTTGTATTAGTGTGGAAAAAACACTTTTTGCACTTGTGATAGTGTTGAAAAACCACTTTTCGCACTTGTGTTAGTGTTGAAAAACCAGTTTTCGCACTTGTGTTGGTGCAGGAAACCACTTTTGCACTTGTATTAGTGTGGAAAAACCACTTTTCGCACTTGTGTTAGTGTTGAAAAACCACTTTTCGCACTTGTGTTAGTGTTGAAAAACCACTTTTCGCACTTGTGTTAGTGTTGAAAAACCACTTTTTGCACTTGTGTTGGTGCAGGAAACCACTTTTGCCCTTGTATTAGTGTGGAAAAACCACTTTTCGCACTTGTGTTAGTGTTGAAAAACCACTTTTCGCACTTGTGTTAGTGTTGAAAAACCACTTTTCGCACTTGTGTTGGTGCAGGAAACCACTTTTGCACTTGTATTAGTGTGGAAAAAACCACTTTTTGCACTTGTGTTAGTGTTGAAAAACCACTTTTCGCACTTGTGGTGGTGCAGGAAACCACTTTTCGCACTTGTATTAGTGTGGAAAAAACACTTTTCGCACTTGTGATAGTGTTGAAAAACCACTTTTCGCACTTGTGTTAGTGTTGAAAAACCAGTTTTCACACTTGTGTTGGTGCAGGAAACCACTTTTGCACTTGTATTAGTGTGGAAAAAACACTTTTTGCACTTGTGATAGTGTTGAAAAACCACTTTTCGCACTTGTGTTAGTGTTGAAAAACCACTTTTCACACTCGTGTTAGTGTTGAAAAACCACTTTTCCCACTTGTGTTGGTGCAGGAAACCACTTTTGCACTTGTATTAGTGTGGAAAAAACACTTTTTGCACTTGTGTTTGTGTTGAAAAACCAGTTTTCGCACTTGTGTTTGTGCAGGAATCCACTTTTGCACTTGTATTAGTGTGGAAAAACCACTTTTCGCACTTGTGTTAGTGTTGAAAAACCACTTTTTGCACTTGTGTTAGTGTTGAAAAACCACTTTTGCACTTGTGTTAGTGTTGAAAATCCACTTTTCGCACTTGTGTTGGTGCAGGAAACCACTTTTGCACTTGTATTAGTGTGGAAAAACCACTTTTCGCACTTGTGTTAGTGTTGAAAAACCACTTTTCGCACTTATGTTAGTGTTGAAAAACCACTTTTCGCACTTGTGTTAGTGTTGAAAATCCACTTTTCGCACTTGTGTTGGTGCAGGAAACCACTTTTGCACTTGTATTAGTGTGGAAAAACCACTTTTCGCACTTGTGTTAGTGTTGAAAAACCACTTTTCGCACTTATGTTAGTGTTGAAAAACCACTTTTCGCACTTGTGTTAGTGTTGAAAAACCACTTTTCGCACGTGTGTTGGTGCAGGAAACCACTTTTGCACTTGTATTTGTGTGGAAAAAACACTTTTTGCACTTGTGTTAGTGTTGAAAAACCACTTTTCGCACTTGTGTTAGTGTTGAAAAACCACTTTTTGCACTTGTGTTAGTGTTGAAAAACCACTTTTCGCACTTGTGTTGGTGTTGAAAAACCACTTTTCGCACTTGTGTTAGTGTTGAAAAACCACTTTTCGCACTTGTGTTAGTGTTGAAAAACCACTTTTCGCACTTGTGTTAGTGTTGAAAAACCACTTTTCGCACTTGTGTTGATGCAGCAAACCACTTTTGCACTTGTATTAGTGTGGAAAAAACACTTTTTGCACTTGTGATAGTGTTGAAAAACCACTTTTTGCACTTGTGTTAGTGTTGAAAAACCACTTTTCGCACTTGTGTTGGTGCAGGAAACCACTTTTGCACTTGTATTATTGTGGAAAAATCACTTTTTGCACTTGTGATAGTGTTGAAAAACCACTTTTCGCACTTGTGTTGGTGCAGGAAACCACTTTTGCACTTGTATTAGTGTAGAAAAAACACTTTTTGCACTTGTGATAGTGTTGAAAAACCACTTTTCGCACATATGTTAGTGTTGAAAAACCACTTTTCGCACTTGTTAGTGTTGAAAAACCACTTTTCGCACTTGTGTTGGTGCAGGAAACCACTTTTGCACTTGTATTAGTGTTGAAAAACCACTTTTTGCACTTGTGTTTGTGTTGAAAAACCAGTTTTCGCACTTGTGTTTGTGCAGGAAACCACTTTTGCACTTGTATTAGTGTGGAAAAACCACTTTTCGCACTTGTGTTAGTGTTGAAAACCCACTTTTTGCACTTGTGTTAGTGTTGAAAAACCACTTTTGCACTTGTATTCGTGTGGAAAAAACACTTTTTGCACTTGTGTTAGTGTTGAAAAACCACTTTTCGCAGTTGTGTTAGTGTTGAAAAAACACTTTTCGCACTTGTGTTAGTGTTAAAAAAGCACTTTTCGCACATATGTTAGTGTTGAAAAACCACTTTTGCACTTGTATTCGTGTGGAAAAAACCCTTTTTGCACTTGTGTTGGTGCAGGAAACCACTTTTGCACTTGTATTAGTGTTGAAAAACCACTTTTCGCACTTGTGTTAGTGTTGAAAAAGCACTTTTCGCACATATGTTAGTGTTGAAAAACCACATTTCGCACTTGTGTTAGTGTTGAAAAACCACTTTTCGCACTTGTGTTGGTGGAGGAAACCACTTTTGCACTTGTATTTGTGTGGAAAAAACACTTTTTGCACTTGTGTTAGTGTTGAAAAACCACTTTTCGCACTTGTGTTAGTGTTGAAAAACCACTTTTCGCACTTGTGTTAGTGTTGAAAAACCACTTTTCGCACTTGTGTTAGTGTTGAAAAACCACTTTTCGCACTTGTGTTCGTGTTGAAAAACCACTTTTCGCACTTGTGTTGATGCAGCAAACCACTTTTGCACTTGTATTAGTGTGGAAAAAACACTTTTTGCACTTGTGATAATGTTGAAAAACCACTTTGTGCACTTGTGTTAGTGTTGAAAAACCACTTTTCGCACTTGTGTTGTTGCAGGAAACCACTTTTGCACTTGTATTAGTGTGGAAAAATCACTTTTTGCACTTGTGATAGTGTTGAAAAACCACTTTTCGCACTTGTGTTGGTGCAGGAAACCACTTTTGCACTTGTATTAGTGTGGAAAAAACACTTTTTGCACTTGTGATAGTGTTGAAAAACCACTTTTCGCACTTATGTTAGTGTTGAAAAACCACTTTTCGCACTTGTGTTAGTGTTGAAAAACCACTTTTTGCACTTGTGTTGGTGCAGGAAACCACTTTTGCACTTGTATTAGTGTTGAAAAACCACTTTTCGCACTTGTGTTTGTGTTGAAAAACCAGTTTTCGCACTTGTGTTTGTGCAGGAAACCACTTTTCGCAGTTGTGTTAGTGTTGAAAAACCACTTTTCGCAGTTGTGTTAGTGTTGAAAAACCACTTTTCGCACTTGTGTTAGTGTTGAAAAACCACTTTTCGCACTTGTGTTGGTGAAGGAAACCACTTTTGCAATTGTATTAGTGTGGAAAAAACACTTTTTGCACTTGTGATAGTGTTGAAAAACCACTTTTCACACTTGTGTTAGTGTTGAAAAAACACTTTTCGCACTTGTGTTGGTGCAGGAAACCACTTTTGCACTTGTATTAGTGTGGAAAAAACACTTTTTGCACTTGTGATAGTGTTGAAAAACCACTTTTCGCACTTGTGTTAGTGTTGAAAACCCACTTTTCCCACTTCTGTTGGTGCAGGAAACCACTTTTGCACTTGTATTAGTCTGGAAAAAACACTTTTTGCACTTGTGATAGTGTTGAAAAACCACTTTTGCACTTGTGTTAGTGTTGAAAAACCACTTTTCGCACTTGTGTTGGTGCAGGAACCCACTTTTGCACTTGTATTAGTGTGGAAAAAACACTTTTTGCACTTGTGATAATGTTGAAAAACCACTTTTTGCACTTGTCTTAGTGTTGAAAAACCACTTTTCGCACTTGTGTTGGTGCAGGAAACCACTTTTGCACTTGTATTAGTGTGGAAAAACCACTTTTCGCACTTGTGTTAGTGTTGAAAACCACTTTTCGCACTTGTGTTGGTGCAGGAAACCACTTTTGCACTTGTATTAGTGTGGAAAAAACACTTTTTGCACTTGTGATAGTGTTGAAAAACCACTTTTCGCACTTGTGTTAGTGTTGAAAAACAACTTTTCGCACTTGTGTTGGTGCAGGAAACCACTTTTGCACTTGTATTAGTGTGGAAAAACCACTTTTTGCACTTGTGTTGGTGCAGGAAACCACTTTTGCACTTGTATTAGTGTGGAAAAAACATTTTTTGCACTTGTGATAGTGTTGAAAAACCACTTTTCGCACTTGTGTTAGTGTTGAAAAACCACTTTTCACACTCGTGTTAGTGTTGAAAAACCACTTTTCCCACTTGTGTTGGTGCAGGAAACCACTTTTGCACTTGTATTAGTGTGGAAAAAACACTTTTTGCACTTGTGATAGTGTTGAAAAACCACTTTTCGCACTTGTGTTAGTGTTGAAAAACCAGTTTTCGCACTTGTGTTGGTGCAGGAAACCACTTTTGCACTTGTATTAGTGTGGAAAAACCACTTTTCGCACTTGTGTTAGTGTTGAAAAACCACTTTTCGCACTTGTGTTAGTGTTGAAAAACCACTTTTCGCACTTGTGTTAGTGTTGAAAAACCACTTTTCGCACTTGTGTTAGTGTTGAAAAACCACTTTTTGCACTTGTGTTGGTGCAGGAAAGCACTTTTGCACTTGTATTAGTGTGGAAAAACCACTTTTCGCACTTGTGTTAGTGTTGAAAAACCACCTTTCGCACTTGTGTTAGTGTTGAAAAACCACTTTTCGCACTTGTGTTGGTGCAGGAAACCACTTTTGCACTTGTATTAGTGTGGAAAAACCACTTTTCGCACTTGTGTTAGTGTTGAAAAACCACTTTTCGCACTTGTGTTAGTGTTGAAAAACCACTTTTCGCACTTGTGTTAGTGTTGAAAAACCACTTTTCGCACTTGTGTTAGTGTTTAAAAACCACTTTTTGCACTTGTGTTGGTGCAGGAAACCACTTTTGCACTTGTATTAGTGTGGAAAAACCACTTTTCGCACTTGTGTTAGTGTTGAAAAACCACCTTTCGCACTTGTGTTGGTGTTGAAAAACCACTTTTCGCACTTGTGTTGGTGCAGGAAACCACTTTTGCACTTGTATTAGTGTGGAAAAAACCACTTTTTGCACTTGTGTTAGTGTTGAAAAACCACTTTTCGCACTTGTGTTGGTGCAGGAAACCACTTTTGCACTTGTATTAGTGTGGAAAAAACACTTTTTGCACTTGTGATAGTGTTGAAAAACCACTTTTCGCACTTGTGTTAGTGTTGAAAAACCACTTTTCGCACTTGTGTTGGTGCAGGAAACCACTTTTGCACTTGTATTAGTGTGGAAAAACCACTTTTCGCACTTGTGTTGGTGCAGGAAACCACTTTTGCACTTGTATTAGTGTGGAAAAAACACTTTTTGCACTTGTGATAGTGTTGAAAAACCACTTTTCGCACTTGTGTTAGTGTTGAAAATCCACTTTTCCCACTTGTGTTGGTGCAGGAAACCACTTTTGCACTTGTATTAGTGTGGAAAAACCACTTTTCGCACTTGTGTTAGTGTTGAAAAACCACTTTTCGCACTTGTGTTAGTGTTGAAAAACCACTTTTCCCACTTGTGTTGGTGCAGGAAACCACTTTTGCACTTGTATTAGTGTGGAAAAAACACTTTTTGCACTTGTGATAGTGTTGAAAAACCACTTTTCGCACTTGTGTTAGTGTTGAAAAACCAGTTTTCGCACTTGTGTTGGTGCAGGAAACCACTTTTGCACTTGTATTAGTGTGGAAAAACCACTTTTCGCACTTGTGTTAGTGTTGAAAAACCACTTTTCGCACTTGTGTTAGTGTTGAAAAACCACTTTTCGCACTTGTGATAATGTTGAAAAACCACTTTTTGCACTTGTGTTAGTGTTGAAAAACCACTTTTCGCACTTGTGTTGTTGCAGGAAACCACTTTTGCACTTGTATTAGTGTGGAAAAATCACTTTTTGCACTTGTGATAGTGTTGAAAAACCACTTTTCGCACTTGTGTTGGTGCAGGAAACCACTTTTGCACTTGTATTAGTGTGGAAAAAACACTTTTTGCACTTGTGATAGTGTTGAAAAACCACTTTTCGCACTTATGTTAGTGTTGAAAAACCACTTTTCGCACTTGTGTTAGTGTTGAAAAACCACTTTTTGCACTTGTGTTGGTGCAGGAAACCACTTTTGCACTTGTATTAGTGTTGAAAAACCACTTTTCGCACTTGTGTTTGTGTTGAAAAACCAGTTTTCGCACTTGTGTTTGTGCAGGAAACCACTTTTCGCAGTTGTGTTAGTGTTGAAAAACCACTTTTCGCAGTTGTGTTAGTGTTGAAAAACCACTTTTCGCACTTGTGTTAGTGTTGAAAAACCACTTTTCGCACTTGTGTTGGTGAAGGAAACCACTTTTGCAATTGTATTAGTGTGGAAAAAACACTTTTTGCACTTGTGATAGTGTTGAAAAACCACTTTTCACACTTGTGTTAGTGTTGAAAAACCACTTTTCGCACTTGTGTTGGTGCAGGAAACCACTTTTGCACTTGTATTAGTGTGGAAAAAACACTTTTTGCACTTGTGATAGTGTTGAAAAAGCACTTTTCGCACTTGTGTTAGTGTTGAAAACCCACTTTTCCCACTTCTGTTGGTGCAGGAAACCACTTTTGCACTTGTATTAGTCTGGAAAAAACACTTTTTGCACTTGTGATAGTGTTGAAAAACCACTTTTGCACTTGTGTTAGTGTTGAAAAACCACTTTTCGCACTTGTGTTGGTGCAGGAACCCACTTTTGCACTTGTATTAGTGTGGAAAAAACACTTTTTGCACTTGTGATAATGTTGAAAAACCACTTTTTGCACTTGTCTTAGTGTTGAAAAACCACTTTTCGCACTTGTGTTGGTGCAGGAAACCACTTTTGCACTTGTATTAGTGTGGAAAAACCACTTTTCGCACTTGTGTTAGTGTTGAAAACCACTTTTCGCACTTGTGTTGGTGCAGGAAACCACTTTTGCACTTGTATTAGTGTGGAAAAAACACTTTTTGCACTTGTGATAGTGTTGAAAAACCACTTTTCGCACTTGTGTTAGTGTTGAAAAACAACTTTTCGCACTTGTGTTGGTGCAGGAAACCACTTTTGCACTTGTATTAGTGTGGAAAAAACACTTTTTGCACTTGTGATAGTGTTGAAAAACCACTTTTCGCACTTGTGTTAGTGTTGAAAAACAACTTTTCGCACTTGTGTTGGTGCAGGAAACCACTTTTGCACTTGTATTAGTGTGGAAAAAACACTTTTTGCACTTGTGATAGTGTTGAAAAACCACTTTTCGCACTTGTGTTAGTGTTGAAAAACAACTTTTCGCACTTGTGTTGGTGCAGGAAACCACTTTTGCACTTGTATTAGTGTGGAAAAACCACTTTTTGCACTTGTGTTGGTGCAGGAAACCACTTTTGCACTTGTATTAGTGTGGAAAAAACATTTTTTGCACTTGTGATAGTGTTGAAAAACCACTTTTCGCACTTGTGTTAGTGTTGAAAAACCACTTTTCACACTCGTGTTAGTGTTGAAAAACCACTTTTCCCACTTGTGTTGGTGCAGGAAACCACTTTTGCACTTGTATTAGTGTGGAAAAAACACTTTTTGCACTTGTGATAGTGTTGAAAAACCACTTTTCGCACTTGTGTTAGTGTTGAAAAACCAGTTTTCGCACTTGTGTTGGTGCAGGAAACCACTTTTGCACTTGTATTAGTGTGGAAAAACCACTTTTCGCACTTGTGTTAGTGTTGAAAAACCACTTTTCGCACTTGTGTTAGTGTTGAAAAACCACTTTTCGCACTTGTGTTAGTGTTGAAAAACCACTTTTCGCACTTGTGTTAGTGTTGAAAAACCACTTTTTGCACTTGTGTTGGTGCAGGAAAGCACTTTTGCACTTGTATTAGTGTGGAAAAACCACTTTTCGCACTTGTGTTAGTGTTGAAAAACCACCTTTCGCACTTGTGTTAGTGTTGAAAAACCACTTTTCGCACTTGTGTTGGTGCAGGAAACCACTTTTGCACTTGTATTAGTGTGGAAAAACCACTTTTCGCACTTGTGTTAGTGTTGAAAAACCACTTTTCGCACTTGTGTTAGTGTTGAAAAACCACTTTTCGCACTTGTGTTAGTGTTGAAAAACCACTTTTCGCACTTGTGTTAGTGTTTAAAAACCACTTTTTGCACTTGTGTTGGTGCAGGAAACCACTTTTGCACTTGTATTAGTGTGGAAAAACCACTTTTCGCACTTGTGTTAGTGTTGAAAAACCACCTTTCGCACTTGTGTTGGTGTTGAAAAACCACTTTTCGCACTTGTGTTGGTGCAGGAAACCACTTTTGCACTTGTATTAGTGTGGAAAAAACCACTTTTTGCACTTGTGTTAGTGTTGAAAAACCACTTTTCGCACTTGTGTTGGTGCAGGAAACCACTTTTGCACTTGTATTAGTGTGGAAAAAACACTTTTTGCACTTGTGATAGTGTTGAAAAACCACTTTTCGCACTTGTGTTAGTGTTGAAAAACCACTTTTCGCACTTGTGTTGGTGCAGGAAACCACTTTTGCACTTGTATTAGTGTGGAAAAACCACTTTTCGCACTTGTGTTGGTGCAGGAAACCACTTTTGCACTTGTATTAGTGTGGAAAAAACACTTTTTGCACTTGTGATAGTGTTGAAAAACCACTTTTCGCACTTGTGTTAGTGTTGAAAATCCACTTTTCCCACTTGTGTTGGTGCAGGAAACCACTTTTGCACTTGTATTAGTGTGGAAAAACCACTTTTCGCACTTGTGTTAGTGTTGAAAAACCACTTTTCGCACTTGTGTTAGTGTTGAAAAACCACTTTTCCCACTTGTGTTGGTGCAGGAAACCACTTTTGCACTTGTATTAGTGTGGAAAAAACACTTTTTGCACTTGTGATAGTGTTGAAAAACCACTTTTCGCACTTGTGTTAGTGTTGAAAAACCAGTTTTCGCACTTGTGTTGGTGCAGGAAACCACTTTTGCACTTGTATTAGTGTGGAAAAACCACTTTTCGCACTTGTGTTAGTGTTGAAAAACCACTTTTCGCACTTGTGTTAGTGTTGAAAAACCACTTTTCGCACTTGTGTTAGTGTTGAAAAACCACTTTTTGCACTTGTGTTGGTGCAGGAAACCACTTTTGCCCTTGTATTAGTGTGGAAAAACCACTTTTCGCACTTGTGTTAGTGTTGAAAAACCACTTTTCGCACTTGTGTTAGTGTTGAAAAACCACTTTTCGCACTTGTGTTGGTGCAGGAAACCACTTTTGCACTTGTATTAGTGTGGAAAAAACCACTTTTTGCACTTGTGTTAGTGTTGAAAAACCACTTTTCGCACTTGTGGTGGTGCAGGAAACCACTTTTCGCACTTGTATTAGTGTGGAAAAAACACTTTTCGCACTTGTGATAGTGTTGAAAAACCACTTTTCGCACTTGTGTTAGTGTTGAAAAACCAGTTTTCACACTTGTGTTGGTGCAGGAAACCACTTTTGCACTTGTATTAGTGTGGAAAAAACACTTTTTGCACTTGTGATAGTGTTGAAAAACCACTTTTCGCACTTGTGGAAGTGTTGAAAAACCACTTTTCACACTCGTGTTAGTGTTGAAAAACCACTTTTCCCACTTGTGTTGGTGCAGGAAACCACTTTTGCACTTGTATTAGTGTGGAAAAAACACTTTTTGCACTTGTGTTTGTGTTGAAAAACCAGTTTTCGCACTTGTGTTTGTGCAGGAATCCACTTTTGCACTTGTATTAGTGTGGAAAAACCACTTTTCGCACTTGTGTTAGTGTTGAAAAACCACTTTTTGCACTTGTGTTAGTGTTGAAAAACCACTTTTGCACTTGTGTTAGTGTTGAAAATCCACTTTTCGCACTTGTGTTGGTGCAGGAAACCACTTTTGCACTTGTATTAGTGTGGAAAAACCACTTTTCGCACTTGTGTTAGTGTTGAAAAACCACTTTTCGCACTTATGTTAGTGTTGAAAAACCACTTTTCGCACTTGTGTTAGTGTTGAAAATCCACTTTTCGCACTTGTGTTGGTGCAGGAAACCACTTTTGCACTTGTATTAGTGTGGAAAAACCACTTTTCGCACTTGTGTTAGTGTTGAAAAACCACTTTTCGCACTTATGTTAGTGTTGAAAAACCACTTTTCGCACTTGTGTTAGTGTTGAAAAACCACTTTTCGCACGTGTGTTGGTGCAGGAAACCACTTTTGCACTTGTATTTGTGTGGAAAAAACACTTTTTGCACTTGTGTTAGTGTTGAAAAACCACTTTTCGCACTTGTGTTAGTGTTGAAAAACCACTTTTTGCACTTGTGTTAGTGTTGAAAAACCACTTTTCGCACTTGTGTTGGTGTTGAAAAACCACTTTTCGCACTTGTGTTAGTGTTGAAAAACCACTTTTCGCACTTGTGTTAGTGTTGAAAAACCACTTTTCGCACTTGTGTTAGTGTTGAAAAACCACTTTTCGCACTTGTGTTGATGCAGCAAACCACTTTTGCACTTGTATTAGTGTGGAAAAAACACTTTTTGCACTTGTGATAGTGTTGAAAAACCACTTTTTGCACTTGTGTTAGTGTTGAAAAACCACTTTTCGCACTTGTGTTGGTGCAGGAAACCACTTTTGCACTTGTATTATTGTGGAAAAATCACTTTTTGCACTTGTGATAGTGTTGAAAAACCACTTTTCGCACTTGTGTTGGTGCAGGAAACCACTTTTGCACTTGTATTAGTGTAGAAAAAACACTTTTTGCACTTGTGATAGTGTTGAAAAACCACTTTTCGCACATATGTTAGTGTTGAAAAACCACTTTTCGCACTTGTTAGTGTTGAAAAACCACTTTTCGCACTTGTGTTGGTGCAGGAAACCACTTTTGCACTTGTATTAGTGTTGAAAAACCACTTTTTGCACTTGTGTTTGTGTTGAAAAACCAGTTTTCGCACTTGTGTTTGTGCAGGAAACCACTTTTGCACTTGTATTAGTGTGGAAAAACCACTTTTCGCACTTGTGTTAGTGTTGAAAACCCACTTTTTGCACTTGTGTTAGTGTTGAAAAACCACTTTTGCACTTGTATTCGTGTGGAAAAAACACTTTTTGCACTTGTGTTAGTGTTGAAAAACCACTTTTCGCAGTTGTGTTAGTGTTGAAAAAACACTTTTCGCACTTGTGTTAGTGTTAAAAAAGCACTTTTCGCACATATGTTAGTGTTGAAAAACCACTTTTGCACTTGTATTCGTGTGGAAAAAACCCTTTTTGCACTTGTGTTGGTGCAGGAAACCACTTTTGCACTTGTATTAGTGTTGAAAAACCACTTTTCGCACTTATGTTAGTGTTGAAAAAGCACTTTTCGCACATATGTTAGTGTTGAAAAACCACATTTCGCACTTGTGTTAGTGTTGAAAAACCACTTTTCGCACTTGTGTTGGTGGAGGAAACCACTTTTGCACTTGTATTTGTGTGGAAAAAACACTTTTTGCACTTGTGTTAGTGTTGAAAAACCACTTTTCGCACTTGTGTTAGTGTTGAAAAACCACTTTTCGCACTTGTGTTAGTGTTGAAAAACCACTTTTCGCACTTGTGTTAGTGTTGAAAAACCACTTTTCGCACTTGTGTTCGTGTTGAAAAACCACTTTTCGCACTTGTGTTGATGCAGCAAACCACTTTTGCACTTGTATTAGTGTGGAAAAAACACTTTTTGCACTTGTGATAATGTTGAAAAACCACTTTGTGCACTTGTGTTAGTGTTGAAAAACCACTTTTCGCACTTGTGTTGTTGCAGGAAACCACTTTTGCACTTGTATTAGTGTGGAAAAATCACTTTTTGCACTTGTGATAGTGTTGAAAAACCACTTTTCGCACTTGTGTTGGTGCAGGAAACCACTTTTGCACTTGTATTAGTGTGGAAAAAACACTTTTTGCACTTGTGATAGTGTTGAAAAACCACTTTTCGCACTTATGTTAGTGTTGAAAAACCACTTTTCGCACTTGTGTTAGTGTTGAAAAACCACTTTTTGCACTTGTGTTGGTGCAGGAAACCACTTTTGCACTTGTATTAGTGTTGAAAAACCACTTTTCGCACTTGTGTTTGTGTTGAAAAACCAGTTTTCGCACTTGTGTTTGTGCAGGAAACCACTTTTCGCAGTTGTGTTAGTGTTGAAAAACCACTTTTCGCAGTTGTGTTAGTGTTGAAAAACCACTTTTCGCACTTGTGTTAGTGTTGAAAAACCACTTTTCGCACTTGTGTTGGTGAAGGAAACCACTTTTGCAATTGTATTAGTGTGGAAAAAACACTTTTTGCACTTGTGATAGTGTTGAAAAACCACTTTTCACACTTGTGTTAGTGTTGAAAAAACACTTTTCGCACTTGTGTTGGTGCAGGAAACCACTTTTGCACTTGTATTAGTGTGGAAAAAACACTTTTTGCACTTGTGATAGTGTTGAAAAACCACTTTTCGCACTTGTGTTAGTGTTGAAAACCCACTTTTCCCACTTCTGTTGGTGCAGGAAACCACTTTTGCACTTGTATTAGTCTGGAAAAAACACTTTTTGCACTTGTGATAGTGTTGAAAAACCACTTTTGCACTTGTGTTAGTGTTGAAAAACCACTTTTCGCACTTGTGTTGGTGCAGGAACCCACTTTTGCACTTGTATTAGTGTGGAAAAAACACTTTTTGCACTTGTGATAATGTTGAAAAACCACTTTTTGCACTTGTCTTAGTGTTGAAAAACCACTTTTCGCACTTGTGTTGGTGCAGGAAACCACTTTTGCACTTGTATTAGTGTGGAAAAACCACTTTTCGCACTTGTGTTAGTGTTGAAAACCACTTTTCGCACTTGTGTTGGTGCAGGAAACCACTTTTGCACTTGTATTAGTGTGGAAAAAACACTTTTTGCACTTGTGATAGTGTTGAAAAACCACTTTTCGCACTTGTGTTAGTGTTGAAAAACAACTTTTCGCACTTGTGTTGGTGCAGGAAACCACTTTTGCACTTGTATTAGTGTGGAAAAACCACTTTTTGCACTTGTGTTGGTGCAGGAAACCACTTTTGCACTTGTATTAGTGTGGAAAAAACATTTTTTGCACTTGTGATAGTGTTGAAAAACCACTTTTCGCACTTGTGTTAGTGTTGAAAAACCACTTTTCACACTCGTGTTAGTGTTGAAAAACCACTTTTCCCACTTGTGTTGGTGCAGGAAACCACTTTTGCACTTGTATTAGTGTGGAAAAAACACTTTTTGCACTTGTGATAGTGTTGAAAAACCACTTTTCGCACTTGTGTTAGTGTTGAAAAACCAGTTTTCGCACTTGTGTTGGTGCAGGAAACCACTTTTGCACTTGTATTAGTGTGGAAAAACCACTTTTCGCACTTGTGTTAGTGTTGAAAAACCACTTTTCGCACTTGTGTTAGTGTTGAAAAACCACTTTTCGCACTTGTGTTAGTGTTGAAAAACCACTTTTCGCACTTGTGTTAGTGTTGAAAAACCACTTTTTGCACTTGTGTTGGTGCAGGAAAGCACTTTTGCACTTGTATTAGTGTGGAAAAACCACTTTTCGCACTTGTGTTAGTGTTGAAAAACCACCTTTCGCACTTGTGTTAGTGTTGAAAAACCACTTTTCGCACTTGTGTTGGTGCAGGAAACCACTTTTGCACTTGTATTAGTGTGGAAAAACCACTTTTCGCACTTGTGTTAGTGTTGAAAAACCACTTTTCGCACTTGTGTTAGTGTTGAAAAACCACTTTTCGCACTTGTGTTAGTGTTGAAAAACCACTTTTCGCACTTGTGTTAGTGTTTAAAAACCACTTTTTGCACTTGTGTTGGTGCAGGAAACCACTTTTGCACTTGTATTAGTGTGGAAAAACCACTTTTCGCACTTGTGTTAGTGTTGAAAAACCACCTTTCGCACTTGTGTTGGTGTTGAAAAACCACTTTTCGCACTTGTGTTGGTGCAGGAAACCACTTTTGCACTTGTATTAGTGTGGAAAAAACCACTTTTTGCACTTGTGTTAGTGTTGAAAAACCACTTTTCGCACTTGTGTTGGTGCAGGAAACCACTTTTGCACTTGTATTAGTGTGGAAAAAACACTTTTTGCACTTGTGATAGTGTTGAAAAACCACTTTTCGCACTTGTGTTAGTGTTGAAAAACCACTTTTCGCACTTGTGTTGGTGCAGGAAACCACTTTTGCACTTGTATTAGTGTGGAAAAACCACTTTTCGCACTTGTGTTGGTGCAGGAAACCACTTTTGCACTTGTATTAGTGTGGAAAAAACACTTTTTGCACTTGTGATAGTGTTGAAAAACCACTTTTCGCACTTGTGTTAGTGTTGAAAATCCACTTTTCCCACTTGTGTTGGTGCAGGAAACCACTTTTGCACTTGTATTAGTGTGGAAAAACCACTTTTCGCACTTGTGTTAGTGTTGAAAAACCACTTTTCGCACTTGTGTTAGTGTTGAAAAACCACTTTTCCCACTTGTGTTGGTGCAGGAAACCACTTTTGCACTTGTATTAGTGTGGAAAAAACACTTTTTGCACTTGTGATAGTGTTGAAAAACCACTTTTCGCACTTGTGTTAGTGTTGAAAAACCAGTTTTCGCACTTGTGTTGGTGCAGGAAACCACTTTTGCACTTGTATTAGTGTGGAAAAACCACTTTTCGCACTTGTGTTAGTGTTGAAAAACCACTTTTCGCACTTGTGTTAGTGTTGAAAAACCACTTTTCGCACTTGTGTTAGTGTTGAAAAACCACTTTTTGCACTTGTGTTGGTGCAGGAAACCACTTTTGCCCTTGTATTAGTGTGGAAAAACCACTTTTCGCACTTGTGTTAGTGTTGAAAAACCACTTTTCGCACTTGTGTTAGTGTTGAAAAACCACTTTTCGCACTTGTGTTGGTGCAGGAAACCACTTTTGCACTTGTATTAGTGTGGAAAAAACCACTTTTTGCACTTGTGTTAGTGTTGAAAAACCACTTTTCGCACTTGTGGTGGTGCAGGAAACCACTTTTCGCACTTGTATTAGTGTGGAAAAAACACTTTTCGCACTTGTGATAGTGTTGAAAAACCACTTTTCGCACTTGTGTTAGTGTTGAAAAACCAGTTTTCACACTTGTGTTGGTGCAGGAAACCACTTTTGCACTTGTATTAGTGTGGAAAAAACACTTTTTGCACTTGTGATAGTGTTGAAAAACCACTTTTCGCACTTGTGTTAGTGTTGAAAAACCACTTTTCACACTCGTGTTAGTGTTGAAAAACCACTTTTCCCACTTGTGTTGGTGCAGGAAACCACTTTTGCACTTGTATTGGTGTGGAAAAAACACTTTTTGCACTTGTGTTTGTGTTGAAAAACCAGTTTTCGCACTTGTGTTTGTGCAGGAATCCACTTTTGCACTTGTATTAGTGTGGAAAAACCACTTTTCGCACTTGTGTTAGTGTTGAAAAACCACTTTTTGCACTTGTGTTAGTGTTGAAAAACCACTTTTGCACTTGTGTTAGTGTTGAAAATCCACTTTTCGCACTTGTGTTGGTGCAGGAAACCACTTTTGCACTTGTATTAGTGTGGAAAAACCACTTTTCGCACTTGTGTTAGTGTTGAAAAACCACTTTTCGCACTTATGTTAGTGTTGAAAAACCACTTTTCGCACTTGTGTTAGTGTTGAAAAACCACTTTTTGCACTTGTGTTAGTGTTGAAAAACCACTTTTGCACTTGTGTTAGTGTTGAAAATCCACTTTTCGCACTTGTGTTGGTGCAGGAAACCACTTTTGCACTTGTATTAGTGTGGAAAAACCACTTTTCGCACTTGTGTTAGTGTTGAAAAACCACTTTTCGCACTTATGTTAGTGTTGAAAAACCACTTTTCGCACTTGTGTTAGTGTTGAAAAACCACTTTTCGCACGTGTGTTGGTGCAGGAAACCACTTTTGCACTTGTATTTGTGTGGAAAAAACACTTTTTGCACTTGTGTTAGTGTTGAAAAACCACTTTTCGCACTTGTGTTAGTGTTGAAAAACCACTTTTTGCACTTGTGTTAGTGTTGAAAAACCACTTTTCGCACTTGTGTTGGTGTTGAAAAACCACTTTTCGCACTTGTGTTAGTGTTGAAAAACCACTTTTCGCACTTGTGTTAGTGTTGAAAAACCACTTTTCGCACTTGTGTTAGTGTTGAAAAACCACTTTTCGCACTTGTGTTGATGCAGCAAACCACTTTTGCACTTGTATTAGTGTGGAAAAAACACTTTTTGCACTTGTGATAGTGTTGAAAAACCACTTTTTGCACTTGTGTTAGTGTTGAAAAACCACTTTTCGCACTTGTGTTGGTGCAGGAAACCACTTTTGCACTTGTATTATTGTGGAAAAATCACTTTTTGCACTTGTGATAGTGTTGAAAAACCACTTTTCGCACTTGTGTTGGTGCAGGAAACCACTTTTGCACTTGTATTAGTGTAGAAAAAACACTTTTTGCACTTGTGATAGTGTTGAAAAACCACTTTTCCACATATGTTAGTGTTGAAAAACCACTTTTCGCACTTGTGTTAGTGTTGAAAAACCACTTTTCGCACTTGTGTTGGTGCAGGAAACCACTTTTGCACTTGTATTAGTGTTGAAAAACCACTTTTTGCACTTGTGTTTGTGTTGAAAAACCAGTTTTCGCACTTGTGTTTGTGCAGGAAACCACTTTTGCACTTGTATTAGTGTGGAAAAACCACTTTTCGCACTTGTGTTAGTGTTGAAAAACCACTTTTTGCACTTGTGTTAGTGTTGAAAAACCACTTTTGCACTTGTATTCGTGTGGAAAAAACACTTTTTGCACTTGTGTTAGTGTTGAAAAACCACTTTTCGCAGTTGTGTTAGTGTTGAAAAAACACTTTTCGCACTTGTGTTAGTGTTAAAAAAGCACTTTTCGCACATATGTTAGTGTTGAAAAACCACTTTTGCACTTGTATTCGTGTGGAAAAAACACTTTTTGCACTTGTGTTGGTGCAGGAAACCACTTTTGCACTTGTATTAGTGTGGAAAAACCACTTTTCGCACTTGTGTTAGTGTTGAAAAAGCACTTTTCGCACATATGTTAGTGTTGAAAAACCACATTTCGCACTTGTGTTAGTGTTGAAAAACCACTTTTCGCACTTGTGTTGGTGCAGGAAACCACTTTTGCACTTGTATTTGTGTGGAAATAACACTTTTTGCACTTGTGTTAGTGTTGAAAAACCACTTTTCGCACTTGTGTTAGTGTTGAAAAACCACTTTTCGCACTTGTGTTAGTGTTGAAAAACCACTTTTCGCACTTGTGTTAGTGTTGAAAAACCACTTTTCGCACTTGTGTTAGTGTTGAAAAACCACTTTTCGCACTTGTGTTGATGCAGCAAACCACTTTTGCACTTGTATTAGTGTGGAAAAAACACTTTTTGCACTTGTGATAATGTTGAAAAACCACTTTTTGCACTTGTGTTAGTGTTGAAAAACCACTTTTCGCACTTGTGTTGTTGCAGGAAACCACTTTTGCACTTGTATTAGTGTGGAAAAATCACTTTTTGCACTTGTGATAGTGTTGAAAAACCACTTTTCGCACTTGTGTTGGTGCAGGAAACCACTTTTGCACTTGTATTAGTGTGGAAAAAACACTTTTTGCACTTGTGATAGTGTTGAAAAACCACTTTTCGCACTTATGTTAGTGTTGAAAAACCACTTTTCGCACTTGTGTTAGTGTTGAAAAACCACTTTTTGCACTTGTGTTGGTGCAGGAAACCACTTTTGCACTTGTATTAGTGTTGAAAAACCACTTTTCGCACTTGTGTTTGTGTTGAAAAACCAGTTTTCGCACTTGTGTTTGTGCAGGAAACCACTTTTCGCAGTTGTGTTAGTGTTGAAAAACCACTTTTCGCAGTTGTGTTAGTGTTGAAAAACCACTTTTCGCACTTGTGTTAGTGTTGAAAAACCACTTTTCGCACTTGTGTTGGTGAAGGAAACCACTTTTGCAATTGTATTAGTGTGGAAAAAACACTTTTTGCACTTGTGATAGTGTTGAAAAACCACTTTTCACACTTGTGTTAGTGTTGAAAAACCACTTTTCGCACTTGTGTTGGTGCAGGAAACCACTTTTGCACTTGTATTAGTGTGGAAAAAACACTTTTTGCACTTGTGATAGTGTTGAAAAACCACTTTTCGCACTTGTGTTAGTGTTGAAAATCCACTTTTCCCACTTCTGTTGGTGCAGGAAACCACTTTTGCACTTGTATTAGTCTGGAAAAAACACTTTTTGCACTTGTGATAGTGTTGAAAAACCACTTTTGCACTTGTGTTAGTGTTGAAAAACCACTTTTCGCACTTGTGTTGGTGCAGGAACCCACTTTTGCACGTGTATTAGTGTGGAAAAACAACTTTTCACACTTGTGTTAGTGTTGAAAAACCACTTTTCGCACTTGTGTTAGTGTTGAAAAACCACTTTTCGTACTTGTGTTGGTGCAGGAAACCACTTTTGCACTTGTATTAGTGTGGAAAAACCACTTTTCGTACTTGTGTTAGTGTTAAAAAACCACTTTTCGCATTTGTATTAGTGTGGAAAAACCACTTTTCGCACTTGTGTTAGTGTTGAAACACCACTTTTCGCACTTGTGTTAGTGTTGAAAAACCACTTTTCGCACTTGTGTTAGTGTTGAAAAACCACTTTTCGCACTTGTGTTGGTGCAGGAAACCACTTTTGCACTTGTATTAGTGTGGAAAAAACACTTTTTGCACTTGTGATAGTGTTGAAAAACAACTTTTCGCACTTGTGTTAGTGTTGAAAATCCACTTTTCGCACTTGTGTTAGTGTTGAAAAACCACTTTTCGCACTTGTGTTGGTGCAGGAAACCACTTTTGCACTTGTATTAGTGTGGAAAAACCACTTTTCGCACTTGTGTTGGTGCAGGAAACCACTTTTGCACTTGTATTAGTGTGGAAAAAACACTTTTTGCACTTGTGATAGTGTTGAAAAACAACTTTTCGCACTTGTGTTAGTGTTGAAAATCCACTTTTCGCACTTGTGTTAGTGTTGAAAAACCACTTTTCGCACTTGTGTTGGTGCAGGAAACCACTTTTGCACTTGTATTAGTGTGGAAAAACCACTTTTCGCACTTGTGTTGGTGCAGGAAACCACTTTTGCACTTGTATTAGTGTGGAAAAAACACTTTTTGCACTTGTGATAGTGTTGAAAAACCACTTTTTGCACTTGTGTTAGTGTTGAAAATCCACTTTTCCCACTTGTGTTGGTGCAGGAAACCACTTTTGCACTTGTATTAGTGTGGAAAAACGACTTTTCGCACTTGTGTTAGTGTTGAAAAACCACTTTTCACACTTGTGTTAGTGTTGAAAAACCACTTTTCGCACTTGTGTTAGTGTTGAAAAACCACTTTTCCCACTTGTGTTGGTGCAGGAAACCACTTTTGCACTTGTATTAGTGTGGAAAAAACACTTTTTGCACTTGTGATAGTGTTGAAAAACCACTTTTCGCACTTGTGTTAGTGTTGAAAAACCAGTTTTCGCACTTGTGTTGGTGCAGGAAACCACTTTTGCACTTGTATTAGTGTGGAAAAACCACTTTTCGCACTTGTGTTAGTGTTGAAAAACCACTTTTCGCACTTGTGTTAGTGTTGAAAAACCACTTTTCACACTTGTGTTAGTGTTGAAAAACCACTTTTTGCACTTGTGTTGGTGCAGGAAACCACTTTTGCACTTGTATTAGTGTGGAAAAACCACTTTTCGCACTTGTGTTAGTGTTGAAAAACCACTTTTCGCACTTGTGTTAGTGTTGAAAAACCACTTTTCGCACTTGTGTTGGTGCAGGAAACCACTTTTGCACTTGTATTAGTATGGAAAAAACCACTTTTTGCACTTGTGTTAGTGTTGAAAAACCACTTTTCGCACTTGTGTTGGTGCAGGAAACCACTTTTCGCACTTGTATTAGTGTGGAAAAAACACTTTTCGCACTTGTGATAGTGTTGAAAAACCACTTTTCGCACTTGTGTTAGTGTTGAAAAACCAGTTTTCACACTTGTGTTGGTGCAGGAAACCACTTTTGCACTTGTATTAGTGTGGAAAAAACACTTTTTGCACTTGTGATAGTGTTGAAAAACCACTTTTCGCACTTGTGTTGGTGCAGGAACCCACTTTTGCACTTGTATTAGTGTGGAAAAACCACTTTTTGCACTTGTGTTAGTGTTGAAAAACCACTTTTCGCACTTGTGTTAGTGTTGAAAAACCACTTTTCGTACTTGTGTTGGTGCAGGAAACCACTTTTGCACTTGTATTAGTGTGGAAAAACCACTTTTCGCATTTGTGTTAGTGTTAAAAAACCACTTTTCGCACTTGTCTTAGTGTTGAAAAACCACTTTTCGCACTTGTGTTGGTGCAGGAAACCACTTTTGCACTTGTATTAGTGTGGAAAAACCACTTTTCGCACTTGTGTTAGTGTTGAAACACCACTTTTCGCACTTGTGTTAGTGTTGAAAAACCACTTTTCGCACTTGTGTTAGTGTTGAAAAACCACTTTTCGCACTTGTGTTGGTGCAGGAAACCACTTTTGCACTTGTATTAGTGTGGAAAAAACACTTTTTGCACTTGTGTTGGTGCAGGAAACCATTTTTGGATTTGTACTAGTGTGGAAAAAACACTTTTTGCACTTGTGATAGTGTTGAAAAACCACTTTTCGCACTTGTGTTAGTGTTGAAAATCCACTTTTCCCACTTGTGTTGGTGCAGGAAACCACTTTTGCACTTGTATTAGTGTGGAAAAAACACTTTTTGCACTTGTGATAGTGTTGAAAAACCACTTTTCACACTTGTGTTAGTGTTGAAAAACCAGTTTTCGCACTTTTGTTGGTGCAAAAAACCACTTTTGCACTTGTATTAGTGTGGAAAAACCACTTTTCGCACTTGTGTTAGTGTTGAAAAACCACTTTTCACACTTGTGATAGTGTTGAAAAACCACTTTTCGCACTTGTGTTAGTGTTGAAAAACCACTTTTCCCACTTGTGTTGGTGCAGGAAACCACTTTTGCACTTGTAGTAGTGTGGAAAAAACACTTTTTGCACTTGTGGTAGTGTTGAAAAACCACTTTTCGCACTTGTGTTAGTGTTGAAAAACCAGTTTTCGCACTTGTGTTGGTGCAGGAAACCACTTTTGCACTTGTATTAGTGTGGAAAAACCACTTTTCGCACTTGTGTTAGTGTTGAAAAACCACTTTTCGCACTTCTGTTAGTGTTGAAAAACCACTTTTTGCCCTTGTGTTGGTGCAGGAAACCACTTTTGCACTTGTATTAGTGTGGAAAAACCACTTTTCGCACTTGTGTTGGTGCAGGAAACCACTTTTCGCACTTGTATTAGTGTGGAAAAAAACACTTTTCGCACTTGTGATAGTGTTGAAAAACCACTTTTCGCACTTGTGTTAGTGTTGAAAAACCAGTTTTCACACTTGTGTTGGTGCAGGAAACCACTTTTGCACTTGTATTAGTGTGGAAAAAACACTTTTTGCACTTGTGATAGTGTTGAAAATCCACTTTTCACACTTGTGTTGGTGCAGGAAACCACTTTTGCACTTGTATTAGTGTGGAAAAACCACTTTTCGCACTTGTGTTAGTGTTGAAAAACCACTTTTCGCACTTATGTTAGTGTTGAAAAACCACTTTTCGCACTTGTGTTAGTGTTGAAAAACCACTTTTCGCACTTGTGTTGGTGCAGGAAACCACTTTTGCACTTGTATTTGTGTGGAAAAAACACTTTTTGCACTTGTGTTAGTGTTGAAAAACCACTTTTCGCACTTGTGTTAGTGTTGAAAAACCACTTTTTGCACTTGTGTTAGTGTTGAAAAACCACTTTTCGCACTTGTGTTAGTGTTGAAAAACCACTTTTCGCACTTGTGTTAGTGTTGAAAAACCACTTTTCGCACTTGTGTTGATTCAGCAAACCACTTTTGCACTTGTATTAGTGTGGAAAAAACACTTTTTGCACTTGTGATAGTGTTGAAAAACCACTTTTTGCACTTGTGTTAGTGTTGAAAAACCACTTTTCGCACTTGTGTTGGTGCAGGAAACCACTTTTGCACTTGTATTAGTGTGGAAAAAACACTTTTTGCACTTGTGATAGTGTTGAAAAACCACTTTTCGCACTTGTGTTGGTGCAGGAAACCACTTTTGCACTTGTATTAGTGTGGAAAAAACACTTTTTGCACTTGTGATAGTGTTGAAAAACCACTTTTCGCACTTGTGTTAGTGTTGAAAAACCAGTTTTCGCATTTGTGTTGGTGCAGGAAACCACTTTTGCACTTGTATTAGTGTGGAAAAAACACTTTTTGCACTTGTGATAGTGTTGAAAAACCACTTTTCGCACTTGTGTTAGTGTTGAAAAACCAGTTTTCGCACTTGTGTTGGTGCAGGAAACCACTTTTGCACTTGTATTAGTGTGGAAAAAACACTTTTTGCACTTGTGATAGTGTTGAAAAACCACTTTTCGCACTTGTGTTAGTGTTGAAAAACCACTTTTTGCACTTGTGTTGGTGCAGGAAACCACTTTTGCACTTGTATTAGTGTGGAAAAAACACTTTTTTCACTTCATAGTGTTGAAAAACCACTTTTCGCACTTGTGTTAGTGTTGAAAAACCAGTTTTCGCACTTGTGTTGGTGCAGGAAACCACTTTTGCACTTGTATTACTTTGGAAAAAACACTTTTTGCACTTGTGATAGTGTTGAAAAACCACTTTTCGCACTTGTGTTAGTGTTGAAATCCACTTTTTGCACTTGTGTTGGTGCAGCAAAGCACTTTTGCACTTGTATTAATGTGGAAAAAACACTTTTCGCACTTGTGTTAGTGTTGAAAAACCACTTTTCGCACTTGTGTTCGTGTTGAAAAACCACTTTTCGCACTTGTGTTAGTGTTGAAAAACCACTTTTCGCACTTGTGTTGGTGCAGGAAACCATTTTTGCACTTGTATTAGTGTGGAAAAAACACTTTTTGCACTTGTGATATTGTTGAAAAACCACTTTTCGCACTTGTGTTAGTGTTGAAAAACCACTTTTCGCACTTGTGTTAGTGTTGAAAAACCACTTTTCGCCCTTGTGTTGGTGCAGGAAACCACTTTTGCACTTGTATTAGTGTGGAAAAAACACTTTTTGCACTTGTGATAGTGTTGAAAAACCATTTTTCGCACTTGTGTTAGTGTTGAAAAACCACTTTTCGCACTTGTGTTGGTGCAGGAAACCACTTTTGCACTTGTATTAGTGTGGAAAAAACACTTTTTGCACTTGTGATAGTGTTGAAAAACCACTTTTCGCACTTGTGTTGGTGCAGGAAACCACTTTTGCACTTGTATTAGTGTGGAAAAAACACTTTTTGCACTTGTGATAGTGTTGAAAAACCACTTTTCGCACTTGTGTTAGTGTTGAAAATCCACTTTTCCTGCACCTGATGAAACATGTCTTCCCTGAAACCAACTTCCCTGAAAATGTCTGCTGCTCTTCTTCTGCTCCAATCGGCTCTTCTAATCATGTGCTTGTTAAAGTGGACATCTCTCTGACCATTCTCAGAGAGCCTCCTCAGCGTCGACAAGTCTGGCATTTCACTCAGGCCAACTGGCACGGTCTTCAAGCAGCCATCAATCATCTGGACTGGTCTCCCATCTCTACTGCCTCTGACATAAATTCTTCCTGGGAATTCTTCCAAAGCAAACTGCTCTCATGCACAGATTTATCCCAATGATGATAAAAACAGTATGGACCTCAAACATCCGGGGCCTTCGCTCAAACTTGTCTGATCTCTCCATACAGGTTGCTTCTGACAAACCAGACGTGATCTGCTTAACAGAAACTTTCCTCCTTCATGATGTCTCTGATTCCTTGGTATCTCTCCCAGGTTACTCCCTCCTCCGGTATGATAGACCTGAGCCTCGTCCTGGAGGTGGGGTCGCCCTGCACTGCACTCTCTCCAACTCACCCCCAGGAATACCTCTGGCTACGGCTTCCCCTTCGCTCCCACCTTTTGTTCATATGTGTGTTGTACCGTTCACCAAACAGTGATGACTCCATCTACATCTCGCTGTCTAAGAATATGGAACAACTTCTATCTACCCATCCCAACTCTCTCTTCCTCATATGTGGTGATTTCAACTGTCACCATGCCAGTTGGCTGGGTGTGGGTACCTCTCTCACCAGCCATGGCTCTTCAGCAAAGGACTTCTGTGACTCACTGGGACTGACACAATCTGTCAATTTCCCGACCCGGATTTCAGTCAACGGAGCATCTTCTCTTCTGGACTTGGTTATGACTAACTTCCCTGAAAATGTCTGCTGCTCTTCTTCTGCTCCAATCGGCTCTTCTGATCATGTGCTTGTTAAAGTGGACATCTCTCTGACCATTCTCAGAGAGCCTCCTCAGCGTCGATGAGTCTGGCATTTCACTCAGGCCAACTGGCACGGTCTTCAAGCAGCCATCAATCATCTGGACTGGTCTCCCATCTCTACTGCCTCTGACATAAATTCTTCCTGGGAATTATTCCAAAGCAAACTGCTCTCATGCACACATTTATCCTATCTCATCTTCTGTTGTCATACCCTTCCTCCCGTCCATGGTACACGGATTCTTGTGGTGAGGCTATTGCCCAGAAACAACTTGCTTTCGTCTCCTGGAAAGCAAATCCAACGGAAGGAAATCTCATTTCCTTTCACAAAGCCCGAAACAAGTGTGTGTCCACCCTCAGGAGAGCCAGGAAACAATATCTCTCCATTCTCAGGACCGAACTCTCTTATCTGTCTCCCTCTTCCAAATCCTGGTGGCGTCTGGTCAAATCTGTTTCTGGTGTTTGTTCCCCCTCCATCCCCTCCCTCACCTCAAATGGCCACACGGCTGACTCCGCATGTGAAAAAGCTGAATGCCTCAACTCTGTGTTTGCCTCTAAATCTTGTGTCCCAGACCCATCCCTCTCTGTACCCACCGTACCCAGTCATACCCAGCTGCTCCTGGACTCTGTGTCCTTTCCTTATGACAAGGTGGAAAAGTTTCTGTCAACCCTCGACTCGGATTCTGCAACTGGACTTGACGGCATCAGCCCACGGGTCCTAAAATCCTGTTCTTCCGCTCTTTCACTCCCCCTCTCTCTCTCCTCTTCACCCTCTCTTTTGCTCAAGGTCATCTTCCATCTGCTTGGAAATCTGCCAACATCACGGCTTTGCACAAAAAAGGTGCAAAAACAGATCCCAGCAACGACAGACCAATCAGCCTTCTCCCAATTATCAGCAAAGTCATGGAATCCATTATTGCTTCAGATATGAAATCTTTCCTCTTCTCCAATGGCTTGATCTCTGATCATCAATTTGGTTTCAGACCTGGACACTCTACTCTGGACATGCTGCTTCTGCTTTCTCAACAATGGATGGAGGTCCTCAATGCCAAACAGGAAATTAGAGCAGTCTCCCTTGACATATCACGTGCCTTCGATACGGTCTGGCACCCCGCTCTGCTCACCAAACTCTCCTCTTTTGGTATCCATGGAAATCTCCACGCATAGCTGGCGGACTTCCTCTCTAGTTGTAGTCAACGTGTGGCCCTGAATGGGTTTCTCTCATCTCCTCTTCCTGTTCAGGCTGGAGTTCCACAAGGCAGTGTTCTGGGCCCTGTGCTTTTTCTGGTCTTCATCAATGATCTCTCTGACTCTCTTGAAAATCCTCTATATCTCTTTGCTGATGACTCTACTCTCTGTCGCTCCATTCTTCATCCTTCAGATCGGCAGTCTGCAGCCTCCTCACTCTCTGCAGACCTGGACAAAATCACAGACTGGGCAAACAAGTGGAACATGTCTTTCAATCCTGACAAATCTCACACTCTTACGATGTCTCTCCGAAAAGACCGACTGGACAACCCTCCCATCCACTTTCTGAATAATCCTCTCCAAGAAGTTCTGTCACTCAAGCTTTTGGGTCTCACTATCTGCCATGATCTTTCCTGGGAAAACCACATTTCAAATCTGGCCTCCAAAGCCAGTCGCCGACTGGGCATCCTCCGTCATGCAAAGTCCTTCCTTGGCACACCTGAGCTCCTCACCACATACAAGGCTTTCATCCGCAGCTCAATGGAATACTGCTCTCCCCTCTGGGCTGGTGCTCCTGCCTCACACCTAGCTCGTCTTCACGCTGTTGAAACCAAAGCATTCAGAATCATTGGAATCTCCTGCGATGAAACTAACTCCAAGGGCCTCTCACTCACTCACCGCAGGCAGGTTGGTGGTCTTTCCGTCTTCTACCGACTCCTCTCTGGCCTTGCCCCCCCAGCTCTCTCTGGGCTCTGTCCCGCAAATATTCCTCCAGGTCGCACAAGATCTGCCTGCAACCCTCTTATGGTCAAACTGCCAAAATCAAGACTCTCTGCTCACCTTCACTCTTTCATTCCTCTTTTCTCCCACCTCTGGAACAAACTCCCTCACTCTGTTCAATCCCACTCCACCCTCCAGGTCTTTAAAACAGCTGTTCACCAAACAGTTGATGTTTTACTCACACACACACAAGTAAAAACACTAAATTATACTGGTTCACTTAAAATTAAAATGACAAAACCTATGTTAAAGAAATATTCAATCGACGAGTCAAGAGGAGGATTTCTCCCGTTTCTAATTCCTTTATTTGCTGGTTTAAATGCGGCGGGAGCATTGACTGGTGGTATTTCAGCAGCGGTAAAAACTGCTAACGAAAGGAAGGCACAACTAAAAGCTCAAAAAGAATTGGAAAGACATAACAAGGAGTTGGAGAAACAAATTAGTGGAAATGGTGTAATTGTGGATTTTGCCCAAAAACCTGAAAGTCTACCTGATAAAGCTAGATTGTTGGTTGGAGATATGCTTTCCTCTATCGCTCAAGCGGGTGTTAAACTAACTAAACGGGGTAATGGATTGTATCTTTCTCATAAATAAATGGATAAATGGTTTAAACAATTTGGAAAGAATACAACGTCAAATATAGAACTAGCTAAGTATTGTAAAACACTAAAAATTGATAATGTGGTTATTTGTATGAGAGATGAATTAATACATATAAATAAGAATACAAAGAATATTATTATGAATTTAGACACACAGAATGGTTCTCATTGGGTTTGTATTCATAATAGTCAGGATAAATATTATTTTGATAGTTATGGTATGCCACCACCTGTTGAAGTAATACAATTCTTACAGAATGGTGTTTATCAAACATTTCAAGTTCAAGAAATTAATTCTAAATGTTGTGGTCAATTATGTTTATATGTATTATTTCAACTCAACAATAATGAAAATTTTTATGATATCATTTTAAATCTAATATAAATGACTTATGTTGGAAAATATGGTTCTATCTTTGGAAAATCCTCTCAGGATATTGATTTATCAAATTATTATACAAAGGCACAGGCTGAACGACAAAAATATAGTGTAAGTAAAAATATTAATCTGAAGAATACTTATAAATTAATCAATTATCCAAACCCTACAGATGCGAATGACTTAATTAGATTAAGTGATTTATCACAATATATATTTTTAAAGAAAACAGCACGTTTTGTTAAACAAGTAAAATTTACAACCACAACACCTGGTTATACTGACCATACACCTTTCCTCATTGAATTTAACTACCTGCTTACAATTGAATTTTATAAAGAAGGAGATATAGTTAATATGCGAATCGATAAGTAGGGGTATGATATGCCTGATTTAGGATATAATTGGGTTTTTTTCAATAAACTTAGAAGACCTACATAATTTTAATCATTTTTGTAAAGAAGAATATGAGCCACTTGGTGAGGATAAGGAGTTATGTGGAAGTACAATTAGCAAACAACAAATACATGAGTTACGAAATAAAAAAATGTATGATAGCATAGCGATGGTTTGCATGACAAAGAAGGAAGGTAATGAGATAAAGATAGAAAGCCGAGGAATACAAACCGATTTGGTAGTGGGAAGATGGGGTGGTATTACCTGTCATAATATTAATCTCACATATATTTCTGATACATAAATGGCAGGAAGAAGACTACAAGAGAATTAGAATTTTATATTCAGGGATACCTACAAGAAAAGGGTGCTCGGTTTTACATTCCTTATGAATTGGAACATATACATGGGAATTTTGTAATTAAAAACTGGCCTTATACTGATATTGCTAAACCCACAAATAGTGACTCGATTAAAATATTAAATAAAAATGAACTTCTCAATGTTATGAAATATAAAACTCTTTTCGAAATCATCAACAAATCTTATTGGTATCCTATTATGAGAAAAATAATTACAGATGCAAGTATATCTCAAAATCCAGATAAATATATGTGTAATATTCTTTGGGGCTCAAACTCAAGGGTAGCAAGGGATGAGGAAGGAGTTGAAGAAGAGAGGGAGGAAAGAGAGAAAAGAGAGAAGAAAGTGAGTGAGAAAAAGGAGAGGGAAAAAAGAGAGAAGGAGGAAAGAGAGAAAAGAGAGAAGGAAGAGAGTGAGAAAAAGGAGATGGAAAAAAGAGAGAAGGAGGAGAGGGAGAAAAGAGAGAAGGAGGAGAGGGAGGAAAGAGAGAGAGAGGAAAAATATATAAAGATGGAAATCAGTGGGATTAATGAAAGATTGAAGGTATTACAGCAAACATATTCAAACTCAATGCATTGAGGAGGAAAATAAAGAAATGAAAAGACATGGAAATATTAGTATCAAGAATAACGACGTCAATGTCTGATGATGTTGGTGTTATTCGCTTTATTTAGTTTTATTTGTAAATAAATGTCGGAGAAAGTGAAGGCATTCCTGAGGATTCTTTATGTTTTAAAAATCAAGATAGAAATGTATATGTTGAAAACCAAAAAGGTTTTCGTACTCTGTAGGAATTTTTCTGATAAATAAATGAGTTATTGTGTTAAGGTGTAAGTGTAAAAAGAAAGAGTGTATTTACAATAAAGTGTAAAAAGAAAACTAATATGAAAAATATATCGTATGTTAAAGGTAAAAATAATAGAGTTGATGAAAAGGGGATATGTTTAGTGTGTGGCTCTAAAAAGTGTCAATTCATTTCTAAGCATAAAAGTGAGGGAGATATACAAAAGTTTTTGTCAGGGAGCAAATTTACAACAACTGGAATTCCAGGGGAATTACACCTTCTGGGGTATACTTTCTGTGGTCCAGGAACAAACTTGGATAAAAGATTAGATGAGGCTGACAATCCGAAACCTTGGTCTAAACCTCTAAATAGGGTTGATGAAGTGTGTATGAAGCATGATATTGCTTATGGAAATACCACTACATTGGATGAAAAACATGAAGCAGACAGAGTAATGTTGTATAATTTGTCTTTGATACGAAATCCTACGTTGAGAGAGAAAGTTGATAGGTTTATTGTGAAAAAAATGATAAGTGCTAAATTGAAATTTGGTCTTGGTTATTCACCCTCAAAAAACTATAAGGCTCTAATGATGTCAACAAGACTGAGGAGCTTTTGGCTGATGAATTGCATAAACCTATAAACACAAAGTTTAAAAGAAGGAAAGTTTATTCTAAAGACACTGACCACATCTGGTCCGCTGATTTAATTGAATTGAATAATGATAGGGGATACAGGTATGCTTTAACCGTTATTGATTTGAGGAGTAGATATGCTTGGGTTGTTCCTTTGAAAAACAAAAGGGGTAATACTTTTGTGTTCGCTTTCAGTGGAATATTTAGTAAAAGTAAAAGAAAACCGAAGAAGTTGTGGACTGATGAGGGAACAGAGTTCTATAACAAAATATTTATGAAATTTCTTAAGGGGGAGGGTATTAAATTACACAGCACCTTTAATGAAGGAAAGGCAGTTGTTATTGAACGTTTTAATCGCACTTTGAAAGAGAGATTATATAAAAAATTCACACAACTCGGTTCTCAACAGTGGATATCTTTAATTCAGAATATTGTAGATAATTACAATAATACAGTTCATTCATCAACAAAATCAAAACCATCAGAATCATTTACAAAATTAGAATATGAAAAGGAGATTAATTTGAGAAAACCCAAGATCAAAATTGGTGATATTGTAAGAATATACAGATGGAAAAGCCATTTTGAGAAAGGTTATACAAAAAATGGACTAATGAATTATTTTAAATCGTTGATGCAATGGATACAGTCCCTTGGACCTACAAATTATATGATTTAAATGGAGAATAAATATTAGGATCATTTTATTCACAGGAATTACAAAAAACAAAGCTGCTAAACCATTAAACAACAACCATCCATACTTTCATCCACCCCACCCAGATTAGTTAATTTAATTAGAAGTAATTTTTAAAAATATCATAAGCCATGCCCACACAGACCACACCCACACAGACCACACCCATCATCCCCCACCCCTCTGTGCACCCCCACCCTGACCCTCCACCCCATTCATCCCACCCCCACCTTCCCCACACACACAAGGGGAGGGGAGGGGTGGGATGAGGGGGGTGGAGGGTCGTTTGTAGGGGTGCACTTCCCCCTTCTTTTTTCCTTTATTCTGTCTTTGTAATTAAGAATTAAATAATTGTAGGCAAAGCAAATCATATAATATTGAAAACATAAAAATCTTTATATTATTAAAACATTTTTCTTGAGGTATATATTCAGTTTCTTCCCAGCACAGCCAAAGCCATTCAGTTTCTTCCCAGTCAAAGGCAGCTCCACCAGATGTATTTAGGTTCTGAATCTCTTTCTGTTTAAGACAAGGGGGAGAGAAAATATTAATATAGGGTTGAGCAAAGAGAAGGTGAAGTGGAAGAGAAAAATATATAAAAATAATCCATACCTCCAAAAGATCGAGCTTTGTGTTAAGGTCGTCGAGTTGAAAATTTAGGGTATCACAGGTTGGAAGTAAATAACCACTCTTTAGGATCTCATAATAGTCCCAATCAAAGTTATGATTGTGGTTGTGGTTGTGGTCATCGATCTCAACTCTCATCTCTGTTAATGAAGGGTTTGTTTGAGGTGTTATATTCTGTTTAAAAAAAGAAAGAAAAAACATTAGGAGGAATGATTAAAAGATACATGGTATTGTCAATAAATAAATAAATGTCAGCTCCCGTTTATTGGTGTCAGTCAGAGAGATGAATAATGATGGTGGTTTTGAACGAGAGACAACATCTCGTCTGTGTCTTCTTTGATGTTAATACTACAGACAAAAAAAAAATAATTACTGCGCTGAAGGAAGCCAGACAAAACATCACACACACACACACACACACACACACACACACACACACACACACACACACTCTAAGGTAGCCTCATTTAACATCGTGTTTTATTTTGTATCATACCTTCCAAATGAATCTTCTAAGAACGGTGAAACATTGAATTAATTCAGAGACCTCCATCTCGGAAGTAGATTGTTCAAACCCGTATTCAGTTCGTTGTGAAACTCTTGAGGAACAACTTGAAATTCTGCCAGGACCTCATTTAAAATATTCCATTCCTCATGAAGGTCATTCGCATTGCTGTAATAAAGGGGGAAAATAAATAATTAATTATATAATTAATCACATACAAAGCTCTCATTAACAGTTTAATACCAAACGAAACTTAGCAATATCCTGATGAGTTGATATATTCTTCATCAAAGGAAAGACTGGAATAAGACAAGTTGGCGCTCATCTTCGTCGATTCGCAATGTTTAAAATTGAACTGAACACGGCTTTTATAATGTCAAATGTATTTAGGGAAGTGAAACTGCCTGTCAGTGTTCCGGGGAAACTCAGGGCGTGTGTGTGTGAAAAACAGGAAACAAAACAATTTTTAAAATCTGAGAAGGAATCTAAGTTATACAACATGTCATTTATCAAATGTGAGGAGATTAATGAGAAAAGGTTCGAGTATGGTTAATGTCATCCCTGTCTTTTTTTTCTTTCTATTACATAAACTAGGACGTGCCCGTACGTGGGTGCCCGTTCCTTGGTGCGGCCCAGCATCTAGTCGAGACCCAGTCACCCAGGCCGATCACCCATTCCGACCCCAAATTCCTCATCGACGATAACTAAACAATATATTATATGAATTGCACCGTACATACCTCCTTCTAGATCTTGTTCTTGTCTTGTATACTCACTCAGGCTCACTCTATCACGACTGAGTCCTCCCAGCTCCTCCAAATGGCGCCCGCTACGCCTCGAATTCACATCGGCCACGCCTACGCAACAACGTGTTCTGTGATTGGCTGGCCTACCCCGCAACCTGTTCTGTGATTAGTTTTGTAAATAAATCGCCATAGCTCGGTAACTACTTCTCCGATTAATATGAAACCTTGAAAAGGCACATCCTCAGGTCCCCAGCAATATATCTGGCAAGTTTCAATTAGATCGGACCCGTGGTTGTCGAGAAACAGCGGTCACAGACAAACACACACACACACACACACACACTGATATCTATTTACTGAGTACGAGGATGTGACAGGGTGATTCAACAGAAATCCAAGGTGATTATGTTGAATCACCTTGGTGTCGTTGGAGGTATTGACTTATTTAGGGTTGGTTTTCTAAGGCTGTAGGCCGCACCTCATTTTGTCAAATAAAGTGGTATTCGGGTGGTTCCGGTATTTGGGACCGCAGGGACGGAAAGTGCAGGTACGGGGTGCTTGGCACTCCCCAGCCGGCCCACTCTGAAGGTTCGGATCGGGACACCGGGATTCATTCCGGTCGCCCGGTCGGCCCTGAGGTGGGGGTGCGGGGCCTGTCACGGAACGTCAAAACAAACGGCCTGCCGGGGCCGCCCAAAAGTCGGGCGTGAGGGGCGCGTCCACTAATGGAACGCCTCTCGCTTCCCAGATCGAGGGCCACGTGGTCAGAAGAACCTCGTCCCTTCTGGTTGCCCTGCCGTCCCACCGGGAGCGCTGGCAGGGTGTACTTCAAACTAAGCTTAAGTGTCAAGTGTTAAGTTCCTCCTTGCCCTCGCAAGGGAAAGGCTAGGGTCAAGCTCTTCCAAATTTCCAAACACTAGAAATCGGACGTCTCAAATTAATTAATTATTTGTTAAAACATCTCAGTCGCCCGCGACCTCTCTAGCGCGGGCGTCGAACCAGTTCATTTCCGGTGCGACCGGGCCGAGTATCGGCCCGGCCGTGGCCGAAGCCGTTGATTCTGCCGTAGCACGCTAACGCGTAAGCTCGCGCGCCCCTGGTCCGCCGGGGCTCCGCGGGTGTCCTACCGTGCCTGGCTTGCCGGTGCCCGGGGACGGATCTCGCTGTCTAAACATGGTAGCGCTAGGCCAGTGGGACCGCCGGGACCCACGTGCACTCACATGGTGTTCTGCGCGTGGGCGGCAGTATCAGACCGGGGCGCCCAAAGGCGCCATGCACCCAAACGCTCCCCGGCTAAAGTTCATCCTGAAAGCGCCCACATTGTGCGGACAAACCAAGTCAAGGGCCACGTGGTCAGGAGAACCTCGTGCCTATCGGCCGGCCTCAAAGACCGAAATTGTGACGGTGTCACCCAACACTCCAAGGTGATTCAACAGAAAAATTACTTACTACATTATATAACAAGAAAAATTATGTTCTACACCAAAGAAATTTGCGACAATATTTATCAAAAGGTCTAAGAGTAGAGAAGATCCATAGGGTTCTAAAGTTCAATCAAAGTCATTGGTTGAAGGGGTACATTGATTTTAATACACAAAGAAGAACAGAGTCAAAAACAGATTTTGAGAAAGACTTTTATAAATTGATGAATAATGCGGTCTTTGGTAAGACCATGGAGAATGTGAGGAAAAGACAAAATATCAGACTATCAACATCTTGGGAACAAGCATCAAAATTAATTAATAGACCGAGTTTTACTAGAGCTGAGGTCTTTACTGAGAACTTTTGTGCGATCCATTTGATTAAAGAGAGTATTGAAATGAACAAACCTATTTATATTGGAACATCAATTCTTGATTTATCAAAGTCATTAATGTATGATTACTTTTATAATAACTTGAGGAAGAAATATCAAAATGATGTTCATCTACTTTATATGGATACAGATAGTTTTATTTTGCAAATTAATACTGATGATGTTTATTCAGACATGAAAAAGGACATTAATATCTATGACACTAGTAATTACAGTCCAGAGAGTGAGTTGTTCTCTTCTAAAAATAAAAAGGTGATTGGAAAGTTTAAGGATGAATTAGGGGGAAATGTCATGAGTGAATTTGTGGGATTGAGGTCTAAGGCTTATGCTTATAAATACATTGTGAATAACGTTGAAAAAACTGATAAGAAGTTAAAAGGCATAAAGAAAAATGTCATTAAAGAAACAATAAACTTTAAGGATTATTATAACTGTTTAACAACAAAGAAAGAAGAGTTTAGAAAGATTAATGGAATAAGAAGTTATAAACATAAATTATATTCAGAAGAGGTGAATAAGAAAGCATTGGGGGCTTTTGATGATAAGAGGTTTATTTTAGAAAATGGAATTGATAGTCTCCCTTATGGTTATATAAGTATATAAGTGATAAGTTAAAAAGGGGGGTTAGGGATTTTAACGGGCTACCGCCGCCTTTTTACTATTATATAAATGATAGAACCAAGTATCAACCAGACTAAAGAATGGAGAAGAAACCAACCTTGGTATATAAATGGAAAACATAATGAATGTGAAAAATATCAAATAAGACTTATTGAAAAGGCAACTGGTAAAAAAGTTCACAAAACAAATGAGAATTAATTTAAATACCGGCGAGTTGGATGAAAAAGATGGAAATATTTTTGAGTGGACGCAAAACTTTAATGGTTGTCAGGAAAATATATACTTTAATTTTAAAATGGTGTGTGGCACTCGAGGTGCTCAAACAAGAACATTGAGGGAGGTTTACCATTTTATCTTACCTCAGTTAAAATATCTTGATAAAGAACCAAACTCAAACATCTTCTTTGTTAATATATTAGATGGTGATGAGAGTTGTAAGAGAATTAAATTATTTCCAACGCATAAACAAATATTTGTAGGATCGTTGTTTAAGTTTATTAATAGTTAAATACTGGTTGGAGTAAAGAAGGTTATTATTATCTTTTATTTAAGTCAAAAGATAAAGTTTTGGTGGAGAATTTAAAATAAATTTCTTTGCTACGACTATACGGGTATGCTAAAAAAAAGTTTAACCAAAAGGCTAAAAAGTCACTAAAGACCAAAAGGGTAGGAATAGAGGTGATAAGAGAAAACGAAGGAATACAAGGGTAAGGGAAAAATTTACGTGTTACATGCATGTTACATGCATGGAGAAATAGGGGTGGTCCAGGAACAACATTTTCCTTCTACTACCGGGTATGTTTCAATGCATACTCTTCCATTGCAAGTCTGGATTACAATTTCTGGGCCTTTTATATAATTACAATTTCATTGTGCATATGTATTTCTCCCAGTGCACCTACATGAATGACCTACATGAAAAGTTAAATTACTTTTTAATTTTCAGATTTAAAATCAACATTTCTGTCATTTGTCAAGATAGTTTTCAGGCAATCTTGTTATAATAATAGGAATTTATATAGCGTAAATTGCAGGAGCCTCGAAGCGCTTATAAAAGAGAAGAAAGCCAACGAAATGAATATACAAATAAAAATTATACAAGAAGAAAACCTAAGATATAATCAGATGTAGGCATTTTCAAATAAATGAGTCTTTAATAGAGATTTGAAAATGTTCACATTGTTGGCTTTGTGTGCATGCATGCTAGTCAAGAAAGTAAGACGCAAGAGAGCAAGGTAGTCCAGAAAATGATGGGCACTTCCTGTCCCCTCTTTCCCTTTTATTCCTTTCCCCCTCTCCTCCCTCTCCTCCCCACATAAAACTACATTTCTGAACAAAGCTTATTGCAATAAACAAAATCCGATTCTTATCTTGGACTAAGAGAAAATCATATCAAAAGCGAGGGGCACAGTGCAAATCACAAATTACACAATGTAGGCACTCAAATTTTGTACTAGGTTACGCACAATAAACACTGGCGGGCAGTGCACTAGTGCGTGGCGCAAAAAATGGAAACAAAATGGCTTCTAATTCCGGGTTGTAGTAACTCTCTCTATACAGGACAGGAACTCTACTCCCGCCACCCCCCCCCCTTCCCGTGCCTCCACCCCCAAGCCCCCTCCCTCCCACAGATCTCCCGATGTCCCTGCTCTCAAAGGTTGTACTTGTGTGCAGCCCTCTCTTTCTCTCTCCCCATCTTGTCTCCCGCTCCCTTTATCTTATGTTGTATGTGTCAGTTTGTATTTTTGTGATTAATGTTAGCTTTTACATGAGCCTCAATCTTGCATTAAAAAAAAAAGAAAAAAAAAAAGGGATGTTCCATCAGCTACGAAAACATGTCAACCATGCGAAATATAGAATGCAAATGCTCAATTAAATCTATTCCATATTGAAATTAGCAGATAGGCTGTGGAAGTCCATTTTGAACTTCCAAGTGTTCATGAGATGTCTATCCTCAAGAGTAGGTAAGTTATTGCTGGCATAGTGGCATCTCAATTGAAATTTGTCCCTCGTCCTTTTAATTGTTCAGCTAGTTAAATAAGATGCATTATAATGCCAAATGTCCTTTCTGGTCTCTTCTTATCAAAATCCTCATTGTCATGTATGATGGTGCAAATATTGCCAGTTTTATCCTGACACCATGACCGCGGGTTTATTTCCGTTTCCGGAAGTTACGGCCTAGCTCAGAGGGTGCTGGGGTGAATCGGGCCTGTTCCTGCAGAGTCGATAAACTTGTGCAACAATCGATCATAGTCTGTCGAGATACCTTACACTCATGAAGGCACCAATCTCCAATGTAGTGTTCATGAGAAGAACACTAATATTAGATGTGATGATATAAATATTTCAGTTATAATTATTTGATGAATCTTAACAATACTGCATTACGGTTTATAACAATCTTGCAGAAGGAGGGCTAATTACATTATTAGAGGTATGTGCACATATATACACGACCGGTCAAAAGTTTTAGAACACCTCAATTTTTCCAGTTTTTATTGAAATTTACGGTTTAATGTCCCAATGTACTCTGAGATTAAGCATAGAACAAATAAACAATTGGCGATAAAAAAGAAATCATAGAATCATTTTGTTTAACAATATTTAATTTAAATTTTTGACTCGGCAAAGTAGCCACTTTTTGCAGATATAACCGCCGAACACACTCGTGGCATTCTTTCTTCAATGGAAATCAAATATTGTTCGGGAAGTTCTTCCCAACACTGTTGCAGAAGTTCACCCAAATGTGTTGCACTTGTAGGTTGCTTTGCTTTTTCACCCTTCTGTCCAGTTCATCCCAAACCAGCTCGATGGGGTTTAAGTCTGGAGACTGTGCTGGCCTTTCCATGAGTTGAAACCTACCGTCTTGTTCTTTTCCTCGAAGGTAATTTTGACATAGCCTGGAGGTGTGTTTAGGATCATTACCTTGCTGTAGGATAAACCCCTGACCAGCTAGGCGTATACCAGAGGGTATTGCATGGCGCTGCAAAATGCTGTGGTAGCCCTTTTGGTTCAGGGCGCCAGTCACTCTGTGCAAGTCGCCGACTCTGGATCCAGCAAAAGAGCCCCAGACCATCATGCTTCCTCCTCCATGTTTGACAGTTGGTGTCACACACTGAGGAACCATCCTTTCGCTGACTCGACGATGTACAAAAACCCTGCATGATGAACCAAAGATTTCAAATGTTGATTCATAGGTCCATAAGAGCTTCTTCCAGTCTTCAGAAGTCCACTGGCGGTGCTTCATGGCCCAGGCAAGCCTATTTTTCTTATTTTGCCATCTTAGCAATGGCTTTCTTACTGCCACTCGACCTGTCAAACCTGCAGCTCGAAGTCTTCTCTTCACAGTTGAAACTGGGACTTGCTTACTTCGACCAGTGTTGAGCTGTGCTTGAAGATGTTGTCCTGTGAGCCACCTATCACGCAAGCTGTTGACCCTCAGAAACTTGTCTTCTGATTCTGTTGTGGCTTTCGGTCTGCCAGACCTCTTCCTGTCAGACTTTCCTCCAGTTTCCAATATACTACTTCCTGCAGTGCAATATTGTACAAATAATGCTTCAGAGGGTGTAATAACAGTCTGTTCCAATACTGCTTTTATACAGACAGGGGGTTTGTAATCAAGTAATCAGCAGAGGTTGGGACATCTGTAGGAATTATTGTTTGCATCAACTTTCAAGGCTTAATTTACTTGCATTGCTCCAGAACAGTTGTACGTTGTTAACCTCTCCTCAGTGAAAGACACATGAAAGCCTGCTTGGAGTTTGCAAAAAAGCACTTAAAGGACTCTCAAACTGTGAGAAACAAGATTCTGTGGTCTGATGAAACCAAGATTGAACTGTTTGGCCACTCTGCCATAAAGCCCAGATCGGTGGAGGGTTGCAGTGATGGTTGTCCTTCTGGAAGTTTCTCCCATCCCCACACAGGATCTCTGGAGCTCAGCCAGAGTGGCCATTGGGTTCTTGGTCACCTCTATTACCACGGCCCTTCTCCCTCGATTGCTCAGTTTGGCCTTGCAGCCAGCTCTAGGAAGAGTCCTGGTTGTTCCAAACTTCTTCCATTTAAGAATTACTAGGACGTGCCCGTACGTGGGTGCCCGTTCGGAAAAACATTCCAAACCGCGTGGCAGTAACGACCACAGAACCCCCCCCCCCCCCTCTATTTACATGAAATGGTTTGGTCCATTCGCAAAGCCAAAGCGAACGACCACAGAACCCCCCCCCCCCCCCCCCCTCTATTTACATGAATGGTTTGGTCCATTCGCAAATCCAAAGCGAACGGCGAACGGCTAAATCGCCATAGCTCGGTAACTACTTCTCCGATTAATATGAAACCTTGAAAAGGCACATCCTCAGGTCCCCAGCAATATACCTGGCAAGTTTCAAGTATATCGGACCCGTGGTTGTCGAGAAACAGTGGTCACAGACAACCACACACACACACACACACACACACACACACACACACACACACACACACACACAGACACACACACACACAGAGATTACTGGAATTATAGATAGATGGAGGCCACTGTGCTCTTGGGAACCTTCAATGCAGCAGGAATTTTTTTGTAGGCTTCCTCAATTCTGTGCCTCGACACAATCCTGCCTCTGAGCTCTGCAGGCAGTTCCTCGACCTCATGGCTTGGTTTTTACTCTGATATGCATTGTCAGCTGTGAGACCTTATTTAGACAGGTGTGTGCCTTTCCAAATCATGTCCAATCAATTGAATTTACCACAGGTGGACTCCAATCAAGGTGTAGAAACATCTCAAAGATGATCCAGAGAAACGGGAGGCACCTGAGCTAAATTTCAAGTGTCATAGCAAAGGGTATGAATACTTATGCCAATGCGATATTTCAGTTTTTTTCTTTTTAATAAATTTGCAAAACTTTCTAAAATCCTGCTTTCTCTTTGTCATTATGGGGTATTGAGTGTGGATGGATGAGGGAACAAATGAATTTAAACGATTTCAGCATAAGGCTGCAACATAACAAAATGTGAAAAAAGTGAACAGGTCTGAATACTTCTGAATGCACTGTATAACATGTCCCTCTTTTCCCCCATTGAAACAATGCCACGGCATACATTCACGGGATTTTCATCGACCTTCGCAGGTTTTCGTCACCATTCGCGGATTTTACCTCGCAGTTCGCGGTTTTGTCCTCTCTGTATGTGGATTTTTCGCGACTTGGGAACCTATCCCCCCTTTTTCTATTGAAACAATGCCACGCACTTCACGGGTTTTGCTATTTGCGCATTTTCCAGGAACCTATCCCCCACGAATGGCAGGGTCCAACTATATCGTTTTTGGCCCCATCACTCAATGGTGTAGAATCACTTTTAATAATAAAAAATTCTCGTATCCCGATCCGGATTCAGATCTTCACCAACATGTGAACAATTCATCCTAGTCACGCATTCAGAAGTGGAAGCTCTTTTATGGAGAATTTATATCTTAAAGGGGAGGGGAGGGGGGAGGAGGGTGGAGGGGAGGAGAGAGGCGAAGGGTGTGGAGAGGGGGTAGGGGAGCAGTCAGAAGTGGAGGCTCTTTTACAGAGAATTTATATCTTAAAGGGGAGGTGTGGGGATGGAGGGGAACCTGAGGGTGGGAGGGAAGGAGAAGGGAAGGGTGGAGGGGGTCGGGGAGGGGAGGGGGAGGCAGGAGAGGAAGGGGAGTGGCTCACGTTTCTGAGTTGTGTGAGATGCCGGTCAGGAAGAAGAAGAAGCCATACTACCAAATTCGTACACTTCAGGAATTGTTTGATTTAGTTGTATTCAAATGTCTGGTAATTGTTTTGTATTTATTTATGTGAATGTATACTGGTATATAACTGTCATTCATTTAAAAAGGCTTCGGCACTATCGAGCAAATTTTTTTTTTTTCGCCTAAAACACTTCCAGGCACTCACTGATGAACCTCTGAAAGTTTGATGAAGATCCGTTCAGCCATCTCTGAATAAGATGATGATTATCATTGATTGATCGCCAATAATGTTCAGCCATCATCTAACCGTCATAATTTTTGAAGAATGGTTCATCAATCATTTCATCCCGGCTGTCAAGAGCTATTGCGGAGAGAAGAAAATTCAATTTAAATTGCTTCCGATTTTGGACAATGCACCTGGCCATCCCACTAACCTCGGTGATTTCGACCCCAATGCGAAGGTGGTGTACTTGCCACTCAACACCACATCGCTCATCCAGCTTATGGACCAGGGTGTGATAGCGCTTTTTAAGCACTACTATCTCCGCCGCACTCTTCGTCAGGCTGTCGATGCAACGTCGGAGGAGGAAGGCATCAACATCCGGCAGTTTTGGAAAAACTATAACATCTACCAGGCAGTGCTTAACATCAATGCTGCATGGTTACGATGTTTGTCTTCATTTTAAGGCATTTTTAAGGCATTACGCCCGGTTTACGTCAAAAACCGAGTTACGTCACAGCTTATGGAACCAATTAATGACGTAGGCCGGGGTATTGCTGTATATATATATACATATATATATATATATATATATATGTATGTATATATATATATATATATATATATATATATATATATATATATATATATCGGGATTTTAATTTAATTCAAAAATTGATCCAGACGTCTATTCTCTTTCAAACATTCAAACCGACAGAGGTAGTTATTTATCACAGCATCTGTAGAATTTTCACCATTTTACTCAACTCCGTTTCGCTGTTATTTGGTGGAGTAAAAAGTCAACTGAGCTTTATAGATATTTAGATATTACATAGGTGCTTAACATCTTGTGTGACTCCTCAACAGGGAATGCAATTACCTGGCCTCCGCAAAGGTGTTTTGGCTTTGGTGACGAGGGACCGATAAGTGGTTCTCCACCTATCGGTGGTGATTTACCTGCGCGATCAATCTAGGGATTGGTTGGTGAAATGGCTGTAGAAAAAGGAGGTGTTCCTGGAGTCAGCTGCAACCATCAATTGAAAGCTGTGGAGAGACCCTTCCTGGAATCACCAGTGAAGAACGGCTGTAATACCAATCTCAGAAGACGAAACATCCAGGCTACTGTGTACAAGGTGGAATAAACCCCAACAGACTTTACTTATAATACACACAGTGGATAGCCTGTACAGTTGTCCTAGTACAATCAGTGGGTATTGTGTTATTCACACACAGGAATCATGGGAAATGGGGCCTGTAAAGGTAAAGGGGGTGAACTAGACATTCTACAAAGAGATACCTGCATAAATTACATGTGTAAATAATATGGTACAGATTCAGTTAAAGATGTTGAATCCTGGTATGAATGGACAAAAGGATGCAAGAAGGCATTCCCAAGAGACGGCACATTTGAGAGGAGCCAATTGTAAGCATTAAGAAAAGAATTGGAAGCCAGGGGGAAACAAAAATTAAACGTAGATTGGAAATTATTTTATTACTGGGACATCGAATCTAGGAACCGGGTCACCAGAGCAAAAATTGGGGCTTGAAAAAGGAGGTGAAACAGATTCCGAATAGGCTGGGAGAGGTATCCACTCAAATGCCTCTTGAAGTTAGCAACGGAAAGCCATCAACCCCATCCAAGTCCAGATTGTACCCGGAAGCAAGGACATATGAGATAGCACAATTGCAAGAGGAAACTCCTCCACTGTATCGAAGGAATCTTGCATATCAGGAACGTGCACCTGCCAGTCGGGAGCAACTTGCAGTAGTACCTGAACCTGACGAAGGGCTGGGACAAGGAGGAGCGGTTGGCTCTAGCCAACAGGAGGAAGTTGAAGGAAGCAGCTCATTTGAGGCTACGACCCAAGAGGGTGCAACAGAGGTACAGGAATGGAGTCAGAGACAATTAATGACTCAGAGTGAGCAAGAGAAAAAACTAGTCGCAACAACTGCACATTACTTTCCACCTAACAGCTATAATACAAGTAAGGGGCCTGCGGTGAACTTGTCATTAACCAATCAAAGTCTGACTCTCCAGAAGAGAGATTTTGAGCAGTCTGGCGTTACAAATTTTCCTCAGCGGCAATTTCCAGGGGAAAATCAGGAACGCCCAGACCTTATGTATAGGACCTTGGCAGATATATGAACTTAAGGCATTGCAGAGCAGTATGCCATCAATCAAGACAGATCCAGTCCAATTCGCAGAGGAGCTGCTATTGATTGTGGAAGCTCAATTACCAACTGCGAGAGACATGGAAATACTTCTGAAATGGCTAATTCCTAATGCCACAACGTTGAGACAGCTAATGGGAGATGCGAACTGGGTACCTACAGAACCTGGGAAAGTCGATATGGACAAAGAATCCAAAATGGCACAGATAAATAGATTAATAGAGGCCATACAAAAACTGTCACCTGTGACTGACTGGAATAAAGTGGTCATGTGCAAACAGAAAACTGGAGAAGATTCTGCTGACTATTTGGAAAGACTGCGAGATATTTTCCGATTACATTCGGGAATAGGCCCGGCACAGATTGACGATGCCATAAACCCCTATTTATGATTGGCTTGTTGCCAAAACTGAAGGGAGAAGTGGAAAAACAGTGTATTTCTTGGGAAGGAAAGACAATACAAGAAATATTGACTTATGCTTTCCATCATCAGCGCATCCAGGCAAGGAACAGTGCTATAAATGCCGAAAAGTTGATGCAACTACAGACCCAAGCCTTAATGCCTGCAGAACAATGCAGAAGAGTTTCTTATGATTCACGAGAAATCCAGAGGCCAAAGTGGCAAGGAGGAAGAAGAGAACAGAGGGGAAGAACAGAGGAATACAAAGACTGGTGTTTCAAATGTGGAGAATTGGGACACTTCAGACAACAATGTCAGTATTCAGATAGGAGACAATTTCATAGGGTAAACCAAGAGCAAGGGTACCAGCAAGTACCAGCACTTCAGACAAATGACAGGGCTCTGTCACTGAAGACCCCAAATAGGGGCTGGGGTCAACAGACTAATTGGTCTGGTAAGTCCTTCTGACTAGACCAATATGAGCAACTGTCGATGCTTCCTTTAATTGCAAGGTCTTCGGAGCAAGAACCTCAGTTCAATTTAAAACGTAAGTGGACGAGAGGCTCCTTTCTTAATCGATACAGGCACGACACATTCCACATTACGACAGGCAGATTTTCCTAATGTACCACTGTCAAGATAACAGATAAATGTTGTGGGTGTGTCGTGAAATTATACCAAAGTTGAACCCAGGAGAGATACTCGCTTCAGCCACTGAAGGGCATCTATAAAACCTGGGACGTCCGCGACGCTGAGCCACTCCTGTGACATTTACTTTACATGTAGACTTGAATGGTACGTATATGCTAGACTCGCACATATATACTAGACTCGCTTGCTTTGACTATTATTATCGGTCCTCTTTGTATGATACCAAGTTCCTGATATCTATTGCATGATTGTATTTTTACAGGATGATGCCAAAGATCTAATTGAGATTAAACCTACCTATGGGACAAAGTTGTGGACCTGATTGATTTTTCACAACATTTAATCTCAATTAAGATCTACGGAAATGGCGGGACACAAGATGATCAATGTACCGACACTCGGCTCCGACCGACAAGCTGAGGATTCGGGCTCGGTGTTCACTCACTGGCTCAAAACGCTGGAGAACCAGTTTGGCGCCCAGGATGCCGTTCCCACCGCTGAAACGAAGCGGTCTGTGCTACAGACCAAAGTCGAACACCACGTTTACAGGAGCATCGCTCGATGTACGACGTACGATGCCGCCGTGGCAGAACTAAAGCGACTTTACATTAAGAAACGGAGCGTGGTGTACAACAGGCATCTGCTCGCCACGCGACTTCAACAGCCAACCGAGTCGATCGACCGCTTCGCTCAGGAGCTGCGGCACCTCCTCGCGGACAGTACTCAAGAGGTACGGACACACGAGCAAGTCCAGGACGATCTTGTCCGAGACGCTTTCGTCTCTGGGATCAGCTCTACAGATCTGAGACTCAGGCTCTTGGAGACAGCTGACCTGACGTTCGCGGAGGCCCTACGGTTGGCCAACGTTTACATGAGGCCCGGAAACAATCCACCGCTTATGACCACGCACGGGTAGTCCCGGGGACTTCTCAACTCGCGCGACCGGAGAGGGCTACCACCGAGGATACTGGTGCGGGCTCGACTGCGGCCGAGCCCCTGGCCGCTCCCAAGGTGGACTCGGATTCCGGCCTGGCAGCAGCTACCGCAGCCAGGCCCAGGCCTGACCGGAACGCGACGTGTTACTTCTGTGGCAACCGACAGCATCCCAGGTCAGCGTGTCCGGCTCGGGAAGCCATATGCCATTTGTGTTCTACAAAAGGACACTTTGCTAAAGTCTGCAAGAAGGCCGCGTGGGGCACACAAGCCGCGCACGACCTTGAACGCGCGACCTTGAATGGGCTTATCGCCGAGACAACGGACCGAGCACAGAGCAGGGCGCCTCACCCGGCATTGATGAGCTGTCCTCCTCCTCCCAGGCCCCTGGCTGCACGCACGACCTTGGTGAAAGACATCGGGCCGCCACAACAAATGGCGCGAATGCGACCGGCCGCGGAGCGACCGACCTTGACTGGCGTTCGAACGCCTTCCTCAAACAAACAAAAAGTTCCGGCTTTGAAAGCTCCTCCTGTTGTGCATGCGCATGCGCCATCTGCCGGCAGTTCGGACGAACTACATGCTCTTGATCGAGCACGTGAAAGTACAATTGACTGCGATCTTTCGCACGTGACACGAGCGCCATCTGACGGCGGCTCGTACAAACTACACGCTCTTGATCGAGCACATGGAGGTACAATTGACTGCGATCTTTCGCACGTGACACGAGCGCCATCTGACGGTGGCTCGTACGAACTACACGCTCTTGGACCGTCACGACCAACTATGCGTTTGGCACGGGGGCCTTCCGGAGGCTCCTCAAACGACCGGAAAACTGCAGCTGGTGTGGGATCCACGTGTGAGGCGCGATCTTCTCGCTCGGACGGCGCAATACCTGCCGGATCTTCTGGCCTTGATCAGGCCATTATCCCGCTCTTGGTCGAAGGCATTTTTGCATGGGCCCTAGTCGACACAGGATCTACGGATAGTTTCATCGATCAGCGGCTGGTGCGTCAACATGGGTGGCCGGTCATCGGGACTACACGACGGATCTTCATGGCCTCCCAGGGACTTTGGCTCAGCACGAAGGGGGAATGTCGATTGAAACTTGTGATAAAGGGACGCATGTTTTCCGATGTACATCTCATGGTCTTGCCTGCCTTATGTGCTGACATCCTGTTAGGACACGATTTTCTTAAGCGACATGGACGTTTGGAAATTGAATTTGGTGGGACGGACATGCTTGCTGTGTGTGCACTCACGAAAATGGAAATTGAGCCTCTTTCGCTGTTCCCCAACCTGACCACTGACTGCGCTCCTGTAGCAGTAAAATTGCGGCACTACTCATGAGCGGACGCGCAATTCATTGCGGAAGAAACGGCCCAACTCTTAAAGGACGGTGTTATCGAACCTAGCTGGTCGACGTGGCGGGCCCAGGTCTTAGTGGTGCGAAGTGAGGCCCATCGCCGGTGCATGGTAATCGACTACTCACAGACGGTTAATCGCTTTACACAGCTGGACGCATACCCCTTACCGGGGATGGACGCGCTAGTACGACTGGTGGCCCAGTACTCCATCTAAAGCACTCTCGATCTGCGTAGTGCGTATCATCAGACCCCCATCTCTAGGGCTGATCGCATCTACACCGCCTTTGAATCGGGTCAAAGGTTATACCAGTTCACCCGATTACCTTTTGGGGTAACGAACGGGGTCGCCTGTTTTCAGAGGGCTATGGACGACCTCGTTACTAAGGAGAACTTGACGGATGTCTTTGTCTATCTGGACAATCTTACGGTTTGTGGGTATGACCAGGAGCATCACGATGCTAATCTGAAGTGCTTCCTCGAGGTCGCGCATAGGTATCACCTAACCATGAATGAGGCTAAGTGTCGTTACTCTCAACGCACGATAGATCTTCTGGGGTACACCGTGACCCATGGCACTGTCTCTCCGGATAAGGAGCGTCTGCGACCTTTGCTCGATATGGCCCCGCCCGGCGATCGAACGTCGCTGAAGCGTGCTCTCAGGCTGTTCGCCCACTATTCGAAGTGGGTGCAAAATTTCACTGTGAAGCTCCGCCCCCTCGTGACCTGCGACACGTTCCCCATGAGCCCGGCCTCCTTGGCGGCCTTCGGGGGCCTTAAGGCCAACATCGCTGGCGCTGCTGTGGCGACGATCGACGAGAGCGAATCTTTCGTCTTAGAAAGTGATGCCTCGGATCATGCGATAGCGGCGACTCTCTCCCAAGGGGGGCGCCCTGTGGCTTTCTTTTCGCGGACTCTCACCTCCGCTGAGCGGAGGCATTCGTCTGTCGAAAAGGAAGCATACGCGATCGTCGAGTCGATTCGGCGATGGCGACCGTACTTACTCGGGCGATGCTTCCAAATCATCACGGACCCAACAAAGCGTTGCGTTCATGTACGACACCTTACATGCTCAACGTATTAAGAATGAGAAAATCACTCGCTGGCGTATCGAACTCGCCGACTTCTGCTACACCATCAAATACCGCCCGGGGAAGGATAACCTGGTCGCCGACACCTTATCGAGACCGGCTACGTGCCCGGGGATCGTAACTTTGGAGGGGCTGCGCACTTTGCACGACACTATGTGTCATCCAGGGGTGACGCATTTCGCTCATTTTGTGCGTAGTGGTAATCTGCCGTACTCGATTGAAGACATCCACCGGATCTGCCGTGACTGCGCTATATGTGCGGAACTCAAACCGCGTTTTTACAACCCTTCCATGGGGACGCTGGTTAGGGCTACTAGACCGTGGGAGAGATTGGCAATGGATTTCAAAGGACCGCTGCTGGTGTCGAGCAACTCTCGTTATCTGCTCACTATCGTTGATGAGTACTCGCGATTCCCTTTTGCTTACACGTGCGGGGATATGACGGCTGCCACGGTCATACGGTGCCTGCAGAATTTGTTTTCTATGTTTGGGTATCCGGCCTACGTGCATACCGATCGGGGTGCGGTGTTCCTGTCGCAGGAGGTGAGAGGTTATTTGCTCCAAAATAATGTTGCTTCGAGTTACACCACACCGTACAGACCCCAGGCGAATGGGCAGATCAAACGCTTCAATGGGATTATATGGAGGGACGTCACGCTAAGCCTCTGGACCCTCGGCCGGGGTCTCGATAAATGGGCTTGGTCACTACCTGCGGCTCTGAACTCGATCCGGGCTCTTCTATGTACGGCCACCAACCAGACTCCTCACGAAAGACTGTTCCACCACCCTAGAAGCTCGGGTAGTATCCGATCTTTACCCAGCTGGCTCGCTGAGCCGGGGCCGGGTTATCTCAAACAAGCGGTGCGCACGAGCAAGTACGACCCCTTTGTGGATAAGGTGCAGGTACTCCAGGCTAATCCCGAGCATGCTCGTGTGCTGACGGCAGATGGACGCGAGTCCACTGTCTCCGTACGCCATCTCGCCCCTTGTGGGGTCATCGACCCTTATAGGGATATCGACGAACCGATCTACGAGTCTATGGACTCTACCGAAGCTTCCCCTATGGAACCTTTGTCGTCACCTCTGTCGTCACCTATACCCCTTCCTGAAGGCTCTGAGGTGCCCCCTCCGACACCTGCCTCCAGCGGCTACTCCGACGCCGGGGACTCTGGGCTTGGGGACGCCGTACCCGGTAGTTTCCGGACGCGGGCTGGCAGGGTAGTTCGCCACCCCGACCGCTACGGGTGGACCGACTGACATGGAATGACGTACCCCAATCAATCAATGCTGACGCACGCTTGCAATCTGCCTACCGGCAGTATAGTTCTAACGGCGGGGAGAATGTAGTGAAATTATACCAAAGTTGAACCCAGGAGAGATACTCGCTTCAGCCACTGAAGGGCGTCTATAAAACCTGGGACGTCCGCGATGCTGAGCCACTCCTGTGACATTTACTTTACATGTAGACTTGAATGGTACGTATATGCTAGACTCGCATATATATACTAGACTCGCTTGCTTTGACTATTATTATCGGTCCTCTCTGTACGATACCAAGATCCTGATATCTATTGCATGATTGTATTTTTACAGGATGATGCCAAAGATCTAATTGAGATTAAACCTACCTATGGGACAAAGTTGTGGACCTGATTGATTTTTCACAACAGGGTGTATCAGGAGTTCCCATTGCCACACCCATCACGAAGGAATTTCATGTTTAAATAGGCCCATTGATTGGATATCATGCCTTTCTTTTTGCAACTGACTCTCCAGTAAACCTGATTGGAAGAGATTTATTGTGTAAATTGAACTGTACTGTCACATGTAATGAAAACGGAGTGTACCTAGAAATGCCAGAGCACTCCCATGACTTTGTTTTTGATATGCTGCAAAGAGTAATAGAGCCAATAACACATCGATGGGAAATCGATGATACGGAAATGGCAGAACTTTTATGCGACAGTTTTAGGACTCTGAGAGATGAAGTACCCGAAGTGCAGGAGTGGGTAAGTGACCACCTCATGGACTCTCTAAAATGGGAATCTGACCTTCACTGCACGGCATGTTATGACCCAACAGGAGAAGAGGTGTCCTACTCCGAAGACGCTTCTCCACATGTGGATTCAAGGTATAATATACACCTGCTATCACTGTGGGTAGGAAGACAGGGAGTAGGCATGTCAGTAAGCTTGACGCCAGATCAACAACTCCTGTGGAATCAACCTGAAATGACGACCCCACATATCACCCTAGCGGTGGCAAAAGGATATGAAGCAAAAGATGTTGGAACAATGATAGCAACTTTGAAGGCATGTAAAGAGGTGGGATATATGGGAGAAATTCAGCAAGTTCCACTTTATGACCTAAACAGGGATGGGTTTTGCTGGCAGCTGGACGAGCAGGTGGTTTCTTCTACCTTCGTCATGATTGACGAACCATCTGAAACTGACAATGTTGGGGTATACCTACCCCAACATTGGGGGTCCTCCAAGACCGATGGTGAGCCGGACCCACTTGATCAAATACCAACTTGTTTATGGACAACACATCCGAATGATGTGGGGCGGATAAAGAGCATTGCACCTGTGCGGATCATGGTAGATGAATCTAAACCGCTGCCAAAAAACGCCAATATCCACTACGACCAGAGGCAAGAGCTGGTATTGCACCAGTAATTCGATCTTTGGTGGACCAGGGAGTTCTAGTTCGCACTGTTAGCATGTGCAGCACTCCTATCTTGCCTGTGGAGAAGCCAGGCAAGACCACATGGAGATTTGTGCAAGATCTTCGAGCAATTGTTGTCATTCCAGCCTATCTGGTGGTCCCTAACCCGATCACCATACTTTTGAGCATGCCATGTAATACAAAGTTCTACTCTGTAGTGGACTTGTGTTCAGCGTTCTTCAGTGTACCCATTCATGAAGATTCGCACTATCTCTTTGCGTTCACGTACAATGGTCTACAGTATACATGGACTGTTTTACCACAAGGGTACACAGAGAGCCGAACCTTGTTTTCGCGTGCTCTACATGAACACCTCAGTGACGCTGAATTTCCTGGAGGTTCGGTGATAGTACAATATATTGATGATCTCCTCATATGCTCGACTTCAAAGGAAGCGTGTGAGCAGGACACTGTTGTACTATGACAGCACTAGCAGAGAAAGGGCACAAAGCCTCAAGAGATAAGTTGCAGTTTTGTAAAGAAGAGGTGAAATATTTAGGGCATATTTTGAAGGGAGACACAAGATGACTTTGCCCTGAACGGGTGAAGGCGATAAGAGCACTCCCAAAACCTACGACCGTTAGGCAGATGAAATCTTTCCTGGGGACAACAGGCTTTTGTCATCAGTAGATTGCTGATCACACATTACTAACTCGCCCCCTGTTAGACATCAGCTTCCCAAGTAGTTCAAATCCTCTGAAATGGACACCAGAGGCTGAACAAGCTTTTACGACATTGAAAGATGCCTTGGCATCAGCTCCTGCTCTAGGACTGCCAGATTATGAGAAAAATTTATTTCTCTACTCACATGAGAAAGGAGGATTTGCCCAATCAGTGTTGGTCCAAAAACATGGAGGGAGAATGTGCCCCATAGCGTATCACAGCACTAGATTGGATGCAGTAGCACGAGGGTTTCCACAGTGCTTGCGAGCAGTGGCAGCAGCGTCATATGCAGTAGAAGCCACAGCTACAATAGTCCTGGGTTGCCCATTAATCCTTCTTGTTGAGCATGCAGTGGCAACGGTTTTACTGAAAGCGGGAACGCAGCATCTTTGAGCAACACGAGCAACAACGTATGAGCTGGGGTTACTAGCACCATCAAACCTTACCATTCAACAATGTCAAACATTAAATCCAGCATCTTTGTTGACAACAGAAGATGGTGAGCCCCATGATTGTGTTGAGACATTGGCACATGCACTTGTACCACAAATTGACCTGAAGGACATCCTGATTCCAAACGCAGACTTGGCACTGTACATTGACGGATCATCATCAAGAGAATTAATGGTTCACTATTAACAGGATATGCAGTGTGTACAGATTAGGAAATGTGGGGAAGTGGGAAATTACCAAACACTTATTCAGCTCAGTAAGCAGAAATTTTTGCTTTGGCTAGAGCTTGTTGCTTAGCAGAAAGTCAGAGAGTAACCATCTACACAGACTCCAGCTATGCGCATGGGGTTGTTCATGATTATGGTGCTCTCTGGAAACAGAGGATTTTTGACGTCTTCAGGGAGTCAAAGTAAAAACGGGGTGTTAATAGCTAGCCTCTTGGAGGCAATTCTTCTACCATCTGCAATTGCAGTGATCAAATGTGATTCCCACACAAGAGGAAAAGATGAGATCTCGCAGGGAAATGCAAGGGAAGATGAAGCAGCAAAAATGGCAGCAAACTCTGAACAAGACCCAGTGATTACACAGGCACCTGTGACAGTTCCTGAAAATAGCCCAACTTTGCAAGACATTGGTGTCATGCAAGAAGCTGTGGGTAACCAGGAAAAAGACATTTGGGTACTGTCAGGATGCACATTTGACAGTGAATTTAAACTGTGGATTTCCCGCGATGGGCATGTGGTTGCACCTCGACAATTGTTACCGTGGATTGCTCGTCTGGCTCATGGAGTGAGTCACACAGGCAAAGAAGGAATGTGCGCATCAGTATCAAAACAGTGGTGTGTACCTGAATTTACACCTGTGGCGGAGTAATATTGTGCTATGTGTCAGGTGTGTCAGGAGTATAACCCAGGAAAAGGTGAAAAGACTACGCAAGCAGCTCACCCACCACTGTCAGGTCCGTTTGGACATGTACAAATGGACTTTATTCAAATGGAGAAGTATGCCGGGTTTGAGTTCGTTCTTGTGATTGTTGACACGTTTACAAAGTGGGTGGAAGCGTACCCCTGTTGACATGCAGATGCAAAAACAGTTGTGAAAATTCTGTTGAAGGACTTCATATGTCGCTTTGGAGTCCCTTGCAAGATTTCTTCTGATCAGGGAACGCACTTCACAGCAGAGGTTGTTAAGGAACTGGGCAAGGCAATGCAAATAAATATTCATCTTCACTGTCCTCATCATCCTCAATCAGCGGGAGCAGTGGAACGACATGACAGAGTGATAAAGAATGGGCCAAGATCTGCGCAGAGACCAACTTGAAATGGCCGGATGCTATCCCACTTGCACTCATGGCAATGAGGGCCACTCCAAATAGGAAAACGGGATTATCCCCGCATGAAATCCTTATAGGAAGACCAATGCGGGTACCACACTCACCTCCCTTGACAATAAAGGAGATGGATATCCACCAGATGGATGATTTGATGTTCACCTTCTGTATCGAATTGACAAAGACAGTGAAGATGTTTCATTCCCAGGTGAAAGAAGCCTTACCAGAACCTGCAGAGAATGAGTGCCATTCTTTTAACCTGGAGATTATGTATGCATTAACATTTTCAAATGAAAAACTGCATTGAAACCGAGATGGTCAGGACCACATCAAGTTCTGCTTACAACACATACTGCTGTGAAATGTCAAGGAAAACAAGTTGGATTCATGCCTCTCAATGCAAACGAGCACATGGGGTTAATGATGACAGTCCCATAGAAAATGAGGCCGAAAATAGCAGCCCTGTAGAACACTAATTGGTGTTTACATAAAATCATGACCTCAACTGATTACCATTCCTTGTGTCGATAAACTTCGCACTTTCAACATTTAGAGTTCCCACCTAATGTCTAACAATAGTGACATTAATCTGCCTACACGACACATAATCAGATACCAATGTTTGTACACCATGAGCAACAGTGCTCATATTCACATGGAGATTTAATAACATCTCACGACCACACTTATGACTAGGATATATACATATAACCCTGGATAAATAAGGGCTAGGGAATAGTAAGTAGTAGGACATATGTCAATTACTAAGGATAATGATATTACTTTGAGAATGTTAGTCAAAGTTGTAAGGGACCCTTCATTAACGTAGTAGAATAAACTAGTTATGAGTTTTAGTATACTAGGGAGATACCCGTGCTTCGCACGGGTGGGAGGCCAGGAGCAAACAGACAATGCAGATACGGCGAATGCTAAAGCATGAAACCAATGCTAAAGCATGAAATGCTAAAATGCTAAAGCATGAAAAGCATGAATTCCACATTCCCGTAGCACCTCCAATCGCACGTCAGACATGGACAGCAAGTTCGTGAAGGACTTCCATGAAAAACGTATAGAAACATCGATCGTGGGACCGTGGCGAATCTGCATATGGCGATCCGCGAAGTTCATGTTCAGAAAGTAGAAACCATCATGGCATGTCGTCATTCACTTGAACTCGATATCTTTTTTAATTCCAAACAACATATCTCCAATTAATCACAAAATAAACTTTTAACAACATTGTTAATGTTTCCTTCATTGTAAAAACGACCAAATCAACAGTTAAAAGGATTTTGAGCCGATAGCTGTTACGGCCTTGGCAAGATCGATGGAGACAGCGATCTGTTAGCGTATTCACCACCCAAATAGCTTTATGGAATTCTCTCATGTAGAGATTAAATGTCGTTTGAACTTTGGCCGAGGTCATTATTTACTTTTAATGATGTTTATATACGAATGATGTTTAATGATGTTTATATTGGTTTTGGGTCGTCCTTTCCACAAATCTCATGGGATTGTAAGTTGGAGAGACAGCCGTGATGGCGGCGAGGGGGATGGAATTCTCTCAAGCAGGGATTCAACCCGTGTCCTTATAAAAGGTCTATGTCCGAGGTCACCGAGTCCGATCGGTGCAGCTGTGCAGCGATCGGTGCAGCCGTTTGTGCGGCACCCGGGGAAACAACATCGTCACAATGAATGTTGTGCGAACGCGAATGTTATGCTGGAGTCCAAACCTGAGAATGCTGGAGACCAAAGCTGAAAATGGGAAAACTAAATAGACTATTTTACTCCTGGAGATCGCAGGATTATCCACCCAAAATATCGTTGCGATCGGTTCAGCAGTTTTTATGGTATCTTCGAATGGACAGACAGACAGACAGACAGATGGACGGACATTTGGTGAATTATAGTAAGATACAGTTGGATTTTATTGAAATATAAATGATATAGATACGGCCGTATACAAGGGATAGTTGACATGTTATACAGTTGGGACAGCGGGAAAGACCTTATCAAGACAACCTGAAGAATCAGGAGAAACCGGAGGCTTCTTCTTCAGATACTCCCTGAAAATGGTGATATTTATCCTCGGAATAAGTCTTCTAGTAGTGGGGACTGTGTGTTGCGTGGAGTACACCGAGTCAATAAGACAACAAAATGTAACACCAGCGGCCGACATGCAGATGTATTATCATATGGTAGGACATAAGGAAAAGAGAAGTTTGATGGAAAATGGGGAAACACCTAAAAACCTGATGGATTACAAGGAATTAATACTTTTCTGCATTTAGCCCACACAAAAGCTCATGTAGCAAATGAGAGTAATTGCTGGATATGTACACAGATGCCACATTCTAGTGAGAATGGAATACCATTGGAGGTAGTTCCTTTTGGTTGGGATGAATTATGTAGCTTGTAGCCGCTTCCCAGGGAGCCTGATAGCAACAGAAACTGGTGCCTCAATGGCAGGGAAAATTGGATGGGACAGAGGAGGATACAATTGCGAGGAATTTGAGGGCAGTTATCCGAATAAATATGATGATGAAGTAATGCCCTCTTACGTGACTATTCAACAACAAATGAAAGGGCTGATATGTATCACCCGACCCCAAACCACTAATAATAATAGGTTTATGGGACATATGGGACACTATTATGGGTACGAACTGGGCTGGATGAGATTGCCTGTCCCATTAGGAATAAACGGCTCGAAGATTTTAAGTTTGTTTTGGGAGGGTACTTGGGCAACGGATGCTACATGGACGTATAATAATACATATTTTATATGTGGACACAAGGCATATCCGTATCTCCCGCAGAGATGGTCAGGATCATGCTTTCTCGGTTTTGTACTCACGCACATGCGCTTGTTGACAAAGTCACCGATGCACGCCCTGCATACATTGCAGAAAAGGACCATTACATTCGGAGAATGGATTGGGATGGTAACATTCCCATTTTATGAACCTGGAAGGCGGGACAAGAGCTCAGAGAACTGGTGTTGGCTATGGAGAATTTGGCAAATAAAACAGCCAGTGGATTGGAAAAACTTACGAATGAGCTGGCAACAACAAGAACTATGGCATTACAAAATCGTATGGCATTAGATATGCTGTTAGCAGAAAAAGGAGGTGCATGTGCAGTGATTGGTACAGATTGTTGTACATATATACCCGATAATTCAGAGGAAATTTATAACATAGCCGATACGATAAGAAAAGAGGGAGCAAAATTTCATGATTACCCAAAAGGGTATGCTTTTGCAAGGTTGGAAAATGTATTTGGAGGAGTGGCAGCTAAGATACTCCAATACTTATGTGTTGGATTGGTAATTATATTAACAATAGTTTTGGTGGTGGCTTCCTTAAAAGCCTTGGTGACAGTGTGTCTGAACAAAATAACTAATGACGAAATGGTGCAGAGAGAGGAACCAAAGGTGAACTCAAATGAGGAAGACCTTTATGGTGATTTGAATAGGGAAGTTAAAAGACTGAACCAAGTAATGATCCAGATGAATGGAGTAGAGCCCGCATAACAAAGAAAAGAAAAAAAGAATGCGGTTCTTTGAGGCGAGGTGAATTGGGTGAAATGCATAATAAATGTTATGAATTGTGCTGGTTTTATAAGATCAGTGAACTCATATCACCACAACTTAGAAACCATGAAAATTAATGTGATGTAAGGCACCATTTGAAGATCAAATACTAGTAGGAGAAGCTATTGAACTAATTCCTCAAGTAAAAAAAAGGAAAAAGTGGGGAATCTATGATAATGAATACATTATGCATAGTTTGTTTGGAATTAGATATTCCTGTTTGTGATTTTAATCATATTTACTCATTATTAATGAATTTATTCCTCTTTGATTTGCATTACAAAAACTGCATGATTTTAATTTTTTCAAACTATGTTAATCTGAAAGCAGCTTTAAATGCTATTCCTAGTTTTGTAGTGAAAATACATACCTGATTTGGATATTATCCGTGTGAAGCATATAAATGAATATAACCTTTTGAATGTTTTAAGGAAAACAGCAAACTGTTGAATGTGAAGCTGTTTTAAGATATACATGATTAGTTAAAACATGGTAACATCATGCCAAGGTGTACCCTACCTGATTCAGAGTGTGTTGAGAGCAGATTCAGATATGGCTGAATGAAGGAAAACCCAGTTAACAGCTAAGAAATGGAGTGATAACTGCTTGGGAAGAGTGTGAACAGCGAAATTTGGCAAGAGATGAGATTACGTGTAGCATACACCCCCCTCTTTGAAGAATGGCAAAGGCATCTTCCTCTTTAAAGATTGGAAAAGGATGTTTACCTTCACCAAAGAAATTCATGTGACCATTTGCCTGGATCACATTATAATGCGTGGACGAAAGGGGATCACTTGCTTCGGTTCGGTGCCTGGAACATCTAACACGTCAGCAATTGTTGGATGACAACATATTACCTGCAACTCACCGGACGCTTTGACTTGATGTCATTGCCCCACCAACTTCCAGGGAACCAGCGTGGAGCTGTAAGTGGATGGCTGTGCTTCTTATTCTACATCGGGCCTCCATGACTCTGCTGGTTGCCCCTGGGATGGGCCATGGCCAACTTGAACACCATGGTCCTAACATCGCTATGGATGTACCTGTCATCTCTGTTTCACATCTTGCCGGTCGACCAACATCACATCAATACTTGCTGCCCACTCACGATGAGTGAGGAGGCAAGTCAACTACAACTGGGCGAAGGCCTTGTTCAAGAACTACTATGGCTTACGGCAAGAGTGGCAAGGATGCTACATGCAGAGCAGGGTCAGTTCATGATCCCGCCCAGCTACCACGACAGCGGAAACCCTACGCGAAATAGTGTAGGTGCTATGAAGACACCAGAAGATGTTTCATACTTGATTTTCAAACACACAAGTGATCAGTCCCTTTTTAACAGAAGTTCAGCATTCACTCTGCAGCAAACACATTTTGGAATCCTAATTGCCAAATGTTGCAGATGTTTAATATTGAATTATGCTGACAGTAAAATAACAGTGATAATGTTTATGGTGAACTGAAAATTGTTGAACATTTTGCAAAAGGTGAAGTTTGTCCCATAAGAAGGACAAAAACGGAGGAATTGTAGAAGTCCTTTTTATGGACTTTTTTATGATTGAAATAATTAATAATGTCTTTGTGAGTGAGTTTCATTCGCAGCTAAAATTGTAATTGGAAGCCTTTTTAATGCAGAGCACTAACAGAGACATGGGTGCTGTAATTTTAAGAATGATAAATTAATCTACATTGGAACATGTTAAGAAATGTTAAAAGCTAGAAAGAGTTTATAATGAATGATAAAGGAAGATGCAGCTCACTCTGGAGCAAGAGCACTTTGGGAGAAGAATGGAAATGCAGGGTCAGTGCCCTGGAATTGCTGGAATCAACAGAAACTTCTCTACAGAGATCAGTTCCATGCCCCCACCTCTTCTCCTCCTTCGACTCATACATTTTCAGTCTTCACATCTGGACTGCAGCATCAGCTTGTCTAGGAACATAATGAACTATGGTGACCTTGTAAGACCCTTCTGCTCTTTCTCCTTGGCATCAAAGAACCCACACGACTATGTAGTCGACAGAACTCTCCGAGTGGGGGAGAATCTGTGTGGACCGCCACTGTGTGTTGTGTTAATACTATGTTATGTGCTGTGTTCTGTTTTTAGCAAGTATTAAATAAATTGCCTTCAAGAACGTGATTTTCTCTGTCTCAGTCATCTTATTGAGTGAGGAGAAAATAATCCACGCCACATGGCATCCTCATATACACTGTACATTTGTCAGGACCGATATTTTGTTCCTTTGTTGTGTTGAGCAACTTGTGCACATATCTCCGAATTATATACTCCGGATAACCATTGTCACCGAGTATATTCATGATTTTGTCCATTTCAGCAGGAAGATTATAAGGTGAGCAAATCCTCCGAGCTCTGTTCACAAGGATGTTGATCAAGGCAATTTTGTATCTCGTGGAGCTGTAGGAATCCCAGCGAGTATACTGCCCAGTGAAGGTGAGCTTCCGGTAGATGGATGTAGTGAAACCACATGCAGATCTTTCGACCAACACGTCCAAAAATGGCAAAGTGTTTGAAGATTCCAGCTCCATGTGAACTTCAGTGCTGGATGGAGAGTGTTGAGCTGTTTCAAGAATGCATCACGTGCCATCTGAGACTCAAACAAATTCATCTGAGACGCTCTTTCATGTGTACAAACTATGTGGCATACCTGTGGAGGCATGCCCATCTACAAACTCTGATCACATGGGATCCAACGCAACATGGCTGGAATATGGACGATAATGGCAATCTACATATTAAATGGTTTGATGGGCCACAAATGCCAGATAAATTGAACCTGAACAACTTGGTTAAGTATGACTGCAGTGACCTCAGTTCAAGTTATGACTCAGATGAGATGATCGATGATGAATGGTCGGATACGGACAACAGTGATGTGGATGATGTTTAAGTCATAGTGATATGGTTTATATAAATGTGTCCTGCACATACATGTTCAATGTGAATATAATAATTTCATTTTTGTTGTAGTGTCAAGTGCATTATTGACTAAATATGTGTTTGTAGCAAATATCATACCTGACTGCCATATCTCATATGTTTGCAGACTGCATTGCATTGATAGAAATTATTAACTGCATAGGAAACCTTCATATCAAGAAGATATTATTGTGATGAAACTCATTTTGTCCAATTTGACCGATTTCCATGCACATTTCCACTTTGGGGTCAGTGTTTACTTGTGGGCCTATATCTCACTCCTTTTTGCAGATATGGACCTCATATACCACTCATTTGGTTCGAGAGGACATGGCCCAGTTTTCTGAATAAATAATACTAAGTTTAGACTCATGTCTTGTATGTGTCACTCACTCAAACATGAAGGAAGTGACCTTGGTGAAAGTCGTTTTCCCCATTTTCCGAAAATGAAATCCATGCAGTTTCAAAATGATAAGCTATAAATCCAATTTGGTTTCACACGTGGATGTTGGTACGACTACAGCAACTCACTACCAAATATTGTAGCATTTTAATGATGTATATCAGTGGTTCTCAAACCTTTTTGGACTACCGCCCCCTTCTGCCCTCTTGACCCCGCCCAATGCCCCCCTTGTCCTATCGTTTGTGGTCGGACACCCAGAATTTATGTCAATAGAAAGCAAAAATAACAGAAGCCAAATATTTTCTGAATAATATTTTACTTTATTTTACTTTACTTTTTATTTTATTTTGCACGACCTACAATGTTTCAGCAGAACAGGTCCAGGTGAGGCAAACTAGGTATCTGTTATCACAGGTCCAAATACCGTTAGTGTGAAGGGTGGGCTTGGTGACTCGCTGCGAGATTACGAACGTCTGGCTCCATCTCAGTGAGGTAGAGACACAGATCGCCCCTCTTGGTAATGTCAAGGTGGTTTCGATACTTGGTCAGCAGCGCCATCACGGCGCTGAACCCTCTTTCAACGAGGTATGATGTGGGGAAACATTTCTTCCACCATTTCCTGATCACGGATGAAGCGAACATAGCAGAGTAACAGAGTTTCACTGTCATGCAAAGTGGACTCATCCAGCTGGATGGCGAAGTGTGTGCTTCTCAGCTCACTACACAGCTTATCTTCTACATCTGATGACATTTCATCAATCCGCCTGGCCACGGAATCATTGCTGAGCGCAATCGACGAGAGAACTGGATTCGGATCCTGGCCCATAACGGTTTTTATCACTTCCCCAACAGCTGGTTTGATCAACTGTTCGCCGATTGAATACGGTTTTCCAGATCTGGCGATGAGCAATGACAGCTTGTACGATGCTTCCAGTCCTTTATCCACGAGCTTTTGGCTGGCTTTGAACATCGTCGTTACCGTGGATCGCTTCTCAAATTTCTCTTTCAGCGATTGGAAATAGCTGACCTCTTCGCGAGCCTTATCACTGTGCTTTTTACTCAGGTGTTCGCTCAGTCGAGATGGTTTCATTGCTTCATTGGACAGCATGATACCACACAACAAACACATCGGTAACTGTTTGTTCGTCGGAGATGGAATGAATCCATACCTGATGTATTCAACGGAATACTGATGACACTTTTTCTTTGAGGCCGACATCTTGAAGCCGACCGGACGTGAAGCTTTTTTGAATAACGAAATTAACACGCCAAAATGTCGAAAGACTAACACCAGCACTAACACTGACTGTTCATACCTTGCCCAATGTCTGTGCTGGCAAGGCCAGGCTGTAAAGTTGAACCAGGCACGTTGAATAGTCCAGCACGAATTGAGTGTATTATATCCCACATAAAAAGATTCTTGCAAGCCGATTGGTTGAAATGGGACCACGTGACAAAAATTAGTGTTGTACTATTGGCCGCATTGGCGGCCAATAGTATTTCCCTGGTGTCATACACTATCATGTTTGTTGCGTGAGCATGTATGGACAAGAAAATACCGACACGACATCAGCGAATATGTGATCATAAAAACCATGCGAAGGGGGAAAGCCCCCCCCCCCCCCCAAAGCCCTCGCCCTCTCTCAGATCTCTCGATGTCTCCATGTCTCTCGGTCCCTGCTCTCAAATGTTGTGTTTGTGTCCTTCCCCCTCTCTCCCCATCTTGTCTACCGCTCCCTATGTTATATGTTTTATGTGTCGGTTTGTCTTTCTGTGTGATTAATGTTCGCTCTTTCACGAGCCTCGATCTTGTATAGAAAAAAAAAAAAAAAAAAAAAAAAAAAAAGAAAAAGACTGCAGGAAGCCCAATGAGCGCTCCAAATCGCCGCTGCTCCTCTAAATCGCCAATGCCCCCCAAATCATTGCCAGCGCTACCCTACCGCCCGTGGACTCTCGAGCGCCCCCCTGAAAGTTCCCAGCGCCCACTGGGGGCGGTAGGGAGCATTTTGAGAACCTATAATGTATATGGTCAGGAGAGCATACATTGTGACGATGAACTTTTCTGAACCCAGCACCACTGTAATTGGCTCTTTCACGAGCCTCGATTCAGTATACAAAATAATGATTCAAGATATCTCGTTACGTTATGTCTTTAAAATATACTCAAATATATTTTAAATGAAATGTTTTTATTGAGTTCTATAAGTAAGTTGTAGAAGGATATTGTTTTTCAATGTAAAATAATACAATTGACAGCTGGTGCCACGTTGTCTAACCAGGTTGTCTGAAGTAATTAGCATTCACTAAACTGCTTTACAAATCCCATTGTTTGGTAAAACTAATCATTTTGTTCGGCGAACTTGTTTCCATTGTGGCTGTGGTGGTCGACTCAGTGTGAAGTCTAAGCTAACATTGTATTGATAATTGAATGCAAAATACTTGGTAATTATTTTGCAGAGTTAGACAAAGAGTTCCCATTAGACAATAAAAGGTGGATGATTTGCTTTGTGCTGGCTTGTGGGGGATGGGTCCAATGCACCTTTCTTTATATACAGGTTGAAATTGTGTGCAGTATTGAGTTTTAAAACAAAAAAACTAAACTGAAAAACGGTTCGGAGATAATACTTTTCTTACACTGCAAAATATATATATGTTTACTTTTCTTACACTGCAAAATATATATGGGTTTTGTAGTGTAATGTTATATTATATTCGACTTAATAAAGTTAAAATGAGTTTTGCGGTTGACAAAGATGAATTTGATATGCTTGTTTCTAAGATTATATTTAAAAGTTTAGTCAGTAAATATATAAAGTTTTTTTGTAGTTTACATTGACATAATACAAGGTAAATAATCATGAGTAAGATATATCCACTTATTTATTCTTTATGCTTCAATGAGGTAGTCAATGAATGACCTTCAAATGTTCTTGATGTCTCCAAGGAGGATTAAAAGGATGATGGCTCCGAAATGTCTGGCAGGAGACAATGGGAAAACAGAACGCCCCATTAAAGGATTTGAAATGCAGACCTGCTCTCGGCGGGGAGTCCTTCCATCTCAATATTTCATTCGACCAACCACATTGTATCCCTCGATCCTTGTTCCCTCCCACTCCAATATTTCATTCGACCAATCCCCATTGCCCTCATCCCTCCCACCTACACTTTGCCTAACCAATCCTACTGCTCTCCTCCCCTTTCTTCGCTCCTCCCCCTCCACTTTCTCCTTCCATTTTCAACTAGTATAAAGGTCAGGACTAACGTCCAAATAGCAGGATTCTCACTTGGTTTGTAAAATGTTGGTTTGTTGTACTTAGGATTTTCACTGGGTTTGTAAATGTTGTAAATGTTGTACTTAGGATTTTACTTGGTTTATTTACACTGTATGTTGACTGTATAATGTGCTTATGCTACTGTTATTTGGTGTATCCTTATGATGTTTCCTTTGATGTACATCTCTACTGTACCAGGATTTTTCACTTGGGACTTTCTGTGAATCTTGCAATGTGCTTTTGTGAATTGCAGTATGCTCTTCTTGGTTTGATAAAGGTTATTGTTCCTTGCTGTGTATTCCCTTGTAAACAAAAGTGTTGTCCTCCTCGGGAATTAAAATTTGTGATTCTTCTTCTGACAAAAGTTTATGGACATTGAATTTCTTGATTCATCTATTACATACTGTCTAAAAAATATATTCATCAATACATTAACCCACCAATCAGGAACCTTAAGACCACACTTTTCTATTTTTTATGGCCACTCTTTAACAAAAAAAATCATACAAGACAAATGGTCATTTCGTGCAAAATACCACACATTACACTTAGAACCTTAATCGGTCAAAAGTAGTCTTGTTTGTTGAGGCTGTGAGGCACATAGGGTTGCCAAGGCAGCTTCAATTGGCTAAGGAGTACAATCCTGGATGGGTCGCCACTCCGACTCAGGATACTCGAATGGCTTAATACCCCAGTAAGCTAGCACCCGTTTTGCCGACCTTGGATGGATAACAGGCTGAGTCAACACACCAACACACCTCAAATTCAAGACACAAAGATCTCAAGCCAGCCACTTTAACCGCTAAGCCAACACCAGGCTTATTATCATTTATAGAGTAATTTTCATTTTTCTCATCAGCATGGGATTGTTTCACTCTTTTTTATATTGCAATATTGAATGCAAGTATATTTTATGCTTTTGGGGACTGTCGCTGAATCAATAGGGCAGTGAGGGGAGATGGGAGTGGGAAAGAGTTCTGGAGGGGTCGTTAGATAAAATTTTATTAAACAGTAAGTTAAGTATTATATTTGGAAGAAATGGAGTTGTTAAAAAAAAACATGGTTGTCAAAAAGTTTTTCTTGACATAAAATTGAAGTCAATGGGACAATGGGACTGTCCTAGAGCTCCCATTCTCCTACTACTGTTCTGTGTCGGCCTGTTGTGGAACTATCTTGCACAAGTGGTGTCATCTGCAAAGTGATATCATTTTTCACTTATTGCTGATATGTCATTGATTTGTGTCAAGAGCAGGTTTGGTCCAACAATCCTACCTTCAGGGACATTGGCCTCTAGAGGTACAACATGGGAAAGTATCCCATCTAAAGCATGAGCTTTTGCAAGCGCACAATCAAATTAACTTCTGGACTTGTGGAAACAAGGGCTTGTGGGACAATTAAGTTAATAAAACTTGAAGAAAACACGTGTTCTGCTGTTTAGTGTTACTGTGAAGTATGAGTGTGTGCTTTCCCCCCTCACCCCCCTCCCTGCCCCCCCTCTCCCTCCATCCCCCTCCCCCACCAAAAAGCAAGAATTTGCACATCAATTTTGTGTCCTTGTATTCAAAAAACGTGCAAGCAATATCAGATTTCAGGAATAATTTTTCACTCAGCCGAAGTAATAAATCTATATTTACGGTAGATCTGAAACGCCCAGATAATCATCTGAGCAATAAATAAATGAAAATGGATAGATACAGTTTGCCTATTTGTCTGTGATGTTTTTATTCTTAAAAAGCAAACTATAGCACTTAGGTAGGAATATGCAACCTAGAATGCAATAAGAAATTGCAATTATTGCAAATATTTCAGATGCAACTTTGAACTCTCCCTCCGTGCTGTTGTATGCAGGTATAAAGGCCAGACCAACGAGGAAGAAAGTCAGCATGCTGAAGGAGATAAACTTTGCTTCCTTCTTGACTGAAGGAGACTTTTGAGCCTTTGCTGACAATACAAGACTCGCAGCAGCCATCACTCCCAGGAAGGCGAGATTACAGGCAGACCAGGCAGGAGAATCTCCACCACACTCAACTATGATTGTACTAGGACGAGCCTCAGTGTTGAGATTTACCTGAGGTTGTCCCACAAGTGTCCACGCTAAAGTGAGTGCTACTTGTGGAACCAAACATGGAGTTAATATAGCCCATGATTTCAGCCATTTAATGTCTTTCAACATTTTTTGTTGAGGCATATCTGCAAAACAATGACAAAATGTAAAAAAGAGTTGGGTCATGCAAATTAACATATTTCAAACTTTCTTTCAGTCATTGCCAGTTTTCCATCATTTGCTGAAGAATGCTCATACTACATGAGGTCCCATCTCTTTCCAAATTTCCAGTGTTTCCTTCCTGAAAGTTTGCTTCTGTATCCATATTGCCCATCCCATGCATCCTCTATCCCTCATTCTTCCCCACATCCCTTATTTGTAAAACTCTCTCTCTAATTTGTCCCTCAACCCTACTGTTGATGTCCCCCTCTCTTTCTACTGTTCCTTTTGTTCTGATGTGTCCTGATCCACTCTCTGTTCTAACTTCTCCATGAGCTTCGACTTTGTATTCAAAATAACATGCTTGCTTTGTGCAGTAGCAACCAAAGCATGAAATAATGCACATAATTGTGTATTGGACAACTGATTTTAATGTTTTTTCTTTTTTCTTTAGCAAATGGTCAACATATAAGATAAGATAAGAAAATTTGTTGATCATGTAAAATACAAAATTAATCTCCCAAGTCATTTTGTGCAATAAAATACAATAAATAAAAGGGATATCTGCAATCGCCAAGGGTAAGCCTGGTAGTGGGAGGCTTACCCTTAGCCCGTGATTCAATGATGGCCATATTTTTTTCAGACTATCATATGGCCTTGACCTTCAACATTTAGTGATAGACTGTAAATTACGAAGATGTGTCCCCATCTACAATGTGTACAAAAACCTCAACATCATGAAAATTGGAGGAGAATTATGAAAGTTATGATCAAAACGGTGTATTTGTTAATTCGGTCAAAATCCGAAAAAGTAGGTCAAGGACACAAATCAAATATCAGGTGCATCACTTCAGTACAGGTACACTATTATGATACAAGCAAATCGTTTGAGATTACACATTGGCAATATTTACCGATGACAAAAAAAGGCATGTTTTTCTGAGCGCCATTTGACCTTGACCTTTAAATCATAGGAGTATGTTGTAAATTAAGTGCAATGCAATTTACTCTTTGCTATCTTAAGAGGGAAATTTTGTTCCGATCAGACAAACTTCAGTTGAATTATGGTGAAAAATGGTAAAATGACTAATTAGGTCATGACCTCAAATTTGATTAAGGTAAAAAAAACTTATGTCAGCCCAGCAAACTTTATAGTCCCATTTTTTATGCAAAGTTTCATTCTGAAAGTCTCTGCCGGCTCCGAGATACAGCTCGGACAATGGGAGTGTTAAGAGTGCATTGGAAGAAGAATTATTTTTCTAAATGATGGTTTAGGGGGCTTCAATTCAATATGATGGAGGGCTTCAATTATTGAGGGGTCCTCTTCTGGGTCTAAGAAATTCTATGGTAGCATTAAAATTGGGGGACCTAATTGTAGAAACAAACACTACAGCAGCAATAAGCCTTCCACTATGCTATATGAAGCTAGGTCAGCCTGGGCAGCGCTACATCGTGGATAAATGTGCGCATGAAAGAGAGTCAGTGATGGCACAAATCCAGGCATTACTGCGCAGCATCTGCAGACAGCAGATCTGACATCAAGGGCAGCGGTCATCATACAGACGACCTGGCCAGTCCGCTGCACCTATGTCCATCAGACTTCATGTTGCATTTACTGCACCTGCAGCCAACGATGCTCATAGGAATAGAGAGTGGGAGATGGACAGCACACACCTCTATCCCTTTAATCGCTTCTCTGTGCAGGTTTTTCCCTTCATTGGGACCAGTTCAACTGCTCCCCACCAATTTTTACCTATATAGCCATCGCACAACGCTTAGTGAGCATGCCAATGAAGGGAAGAGATTCAGCAAAAGCGACAATTCACACCATGGTCATCATGCTGATTATCCAAAGCCTCAGTAACTATTCAAAAAATATCACAAATCAAAACAATCACGTATTCTTCCAATAATAGATGAAACAATACAAATTTAAACAAAGCAAACGAATTATACGATAATTGCTTTTTTGGCAGGCCATGGCTGCGTGGCGTGCTCTCGCGAGATCTTACACAATCCATGCGAGTCACAAGGGCATGTGGTAATTCACAAAACACGGAATCAAACACACACAAGAAGCAGGAACATAGCATTACATGATATCTCCTCTCGTTCAGAATGAAAATCAAATCGAAGATGAGGTTTGTCCGGACGATTCACAACATGGCCTGAGCGAGGATTACAGGCAACAGGCACACGGAACTGTTCATCAAATGCACCAGTGGAGGGAAAACGAGAAACATGATGGTGATCATCATTGGTGGCAAGAGAACGGGAGGAAATATCGTTGTGCTCATCATAGTCCGAGCTTACAATATCTGCTTCGCACACATAGACAGTGTGATTGGCCATCTTGCTTAAAGATCGGAGATGTTGGTGATCCCTGCAAAACAAATGTTTGTTCCTGGCAGTGGTTCCATGTGGACATGCTGACGTCGAACTAAAGTTGGCCGCTCTTGGGCTACCTGATCATGATAGAACTTCTGCTTGGACTTCTCCATGCCAAAATTACAGTCCGCACTGCTCTTTCAGCTTCACTGTTAGCATGAGCAAATCGAGGGCTGGAAGTAGTTTGGTTGATGTCGTAATCAAAATAGAACAATTTGAACTCTCTGGACACTAACAAGGATGCATTGTCACTCCTAAGACCTTCGGGTATACCATGCATACTAAAGATGGACTTTAGAGCATCAATCATTGTGTGCTTCTCATATCCTTGAGCTCACATACCTCCACAAATTTCCTAGAATAATATTCGACAACTAAATGTACAGTTTTTACTTAAACTGTAATAGGTAGGTCCACGCCTTCCTGGTTGAAGGATAAATCTGGAATCTGTGTCGGTATGAGTGGTTCTGGCGGAAGCTTATTGTGGTAATCCACACATGTGGTGTTGTTGTTTTTTTACCCCCGCTTCGATCTGCTGGTGTATTGCTGGCCAATACAACACTTCCCCAGCCTGCTGTTTGCCCTTTCCATGACCAAGGTGAAAGCTGTGTATGATTGAGAGCATGTGCTGACGGAGACTAGGAGGCACTACTATCCGCTTACCTTTATAGGTAATTCCATCGGAGACACTTAACTCACTCTGGGTCCCAGTATGGTCTCAATGGAATGGGCACTTCACTCCGAGAGCTGGGCCATCCAGTGTGGATCGTGTCCAACAGGTGTCGCAACTCTAGTTGGGTCTGTTCCTACAGTTGGGCATTCTTCTCCTTGGTGATGGAGATGAAATCTAACATGGCGACCTGCGCCAGATTGAGTTCTTGTCCCGACAACTTATGGGTTAGGTAAGCATGAGACAGTGTATCTGGGAGTTGCATGTCCTTGCCTCTTTTATACACGACTTCAAGATTGTACCACTGCAGAAGTAACAGCATCCTCTGCAACTCACGGGAGCAGACAGGAGTGTTTTTTTTTTTTAATCTCTTGAAGTAGACTTCTTGAAGTAGAAGTTGAAGTAGAAGTTCAGTTCCAGTTTTGCCTGTGGTCAATGAATACAGTCACTCACTGCCCTACCAAACATGTAGCAGTGGAATTTCATACATGCGTGGAGGATTGCAAGCATTTCTTTTTCAATCTGTGCATACCGTTGTTCCACCAATCCGAGGGATCGTGAAGTGTATGCAACAGGCTTCCCCTCCTGTATTGAGACACCAACGAGACTGCTTTGACTTGCATCCACTTGGATCTCTACTGATGCGTTCACATCGTAGTACCACAGTACTTGATGCTGAGAGCAGAGGTCCAGTAGTTTATGGAAAAGGTGGTCCTGTGTGGGCTGCCAGTTAAAAACACTATCAGCTCTCAGTAAAGATCAAAGTGGTGCATTGACTTCACTCGGTTGGGGAATAAATTTAGCCAGATAAGTAATGAATCCAAGGAAACACTGCACATCTTCTTTATCCTGTGGAAATGGCATATCACGGAGGGCTTCAATTCTTGAGGGGTCAGCCTTGAGTCCATCTGCAGTAAGAACTTTCTGAACCTCCTTTTAATTTTCATGTTCAATTTGAGATTGAAGGATGTGGCCCTCTCCATGACTTGCTTTAAAATGTTGTCGTGATGAGTTCAATCTCGTCCTGCAATCAAAATATCGTCCGTGATCACTGTGGCTCGAGTAATGCCATCCAACATCTGATGCATGACACGCTGAAATAAATCTGGGGCATATTTAAATGAAAATGTTAACCTCAGCCAACAAAAATGACCTATCGGTGTATTGAAGGTCGTCAGTTGTGATGACTCCTCATCCATGAGGATCTGAAGAACCCCACACTTTGTATCCAATGCCGAGAATAACTTATCTTCTGGTGTATTGGAGAACACCTCTTCAACCATCTTCATGGGATAGCGTTCATGTTTAATTGCCTTGTTGAGATCTCAAAATTCCAAACATATTCTCAGGTTACCATTGCAAACTGCAGCAACCATGGAACTGATCCACTCGGTTGGCTCCTCCACTGGAGTTATGAAACCTTTATCTACCACACTGTTCAGTTCCAGTTCAGTTCCTCAGTGATTCTAGGCATCAGCACTGCAGGTTGTCGGTGTGCAGCATGTACAACACCATTGGCTGCCGGGACAATTTTGATTCGGTAAGGTACCTGAAGTATCAATGATATCAGGAAAGTTTCGTAGCTCTGGGGGAGCCAATTTGCCAACTGGTCACTATTCCCCCACCAGGAACCTCAGCCAAGCAACGAGGCCAAGGTTCTCAGCAGTCTCCCCAGATATGACATCTTCTGATTCAGGTTGATCAACTTGCAGGAACCTATTATGGATCTCCCCTTGAATTCCAGGGAAAGATCTGTGAAGGCAACCGGATGAATGATATGGCTAGAGTCGGTTCACAGGGTTCTATTCGACTTGCGAAGTCCAGTGTTAATCGGTAGTCTGAAAATTCCTGAGAGTGAGTACATTGCACCTTGCACCTGAATCAATACGGAAGGTATTGTTCGCAATGCCACCGACACGGACAGTCTGGGACCATTTGTCACCTCCGAGAGTGCCGATGTTGTCAACCTTGTATATCTGAAGAACCTTCTTGTTGTTTTCCTGTAGTTGTTCCTCATTTTCTCCAGCATTGATTAGGTGCGTTTTTCGCAGTCGCTGCCGCTTACGGCACACCAACATCCAGTGGTTCGGGCGTTTGCAATAGGAACAGGTGGAGCCCATTGCAGGGCATTTCCCTTGGTTCCACAAATGGCACTCATCTTTGCCACATCTAGAGCACACCATGAATTCCTGCAGCAGCAATGATGAGACACGAGGGTTGGGATGCGATTTCCTCTGAGCCGTAATTGTAATGGCTGACAATCCAGACTGGTAGTTATCTTCACCCCACACAATGCAAATTTCATTGCGAGACAACTCAAACTGTTGTCCAATCTCCAAAGCCCTTGCTCGTTTCAGTCCTTCACCTTGATCCAGTAATTGTCGGAAAGCGGTGAGTTTGGTTAACTTCCAACACGATGTAAGATAGGTGTTTTCTTGTTAGGCCATGGCTGCGTGGCGTGCTCTCCTGAGATCTTAGGTCGTCCACTCATGTCACAATGTCGAATGGTAATTCACAAAACACGGAATGAAACACACACATGAAGCAGAAACATTATGCAAGCAGAAACAAAACACGGAATTAATGTCACTACATGTTTATGATGTTACCTTTTGAGGAGATGATTAGGTATGCAGACATGGCAAGTACAGATGTAATGGAAATTGAAAGAAAAAAACATGTCATGGGCTCACGAATATGACATAAAACATTTGTGGGCTGTCCCAGGAAAGACACACTGCTGGCAAAAGAGAACGCTAGACCCAAAATCAGAGTTCCCGCCAGAAAAACGTTTGTAGTCTTCACCACAGATGACTTATGCTTTTGAAGTGCAAGCAAAACTACCACAATGGCCACCATGATCCCCAGTAATGCAGCCGACATCAAAGCCATGGCTAGCGGGTTAGAAAAATCCAAGAATTCCTCTGGCATTGGCACACAACCATCACGTAGCTCAGTGGACCAAAAATATTTCTGGCAGCGGTGACATTCTTCAGAATCTTGAGAGTGATTGCATTTACACACTGTTATTATCAACTCATGTAACTCGACTATGATTAAAACATCATTTCATTGATGATCAAAAAAATACAAAATTGAATAATAATAATAACAAAAAGACGTCATGTGGAGCACGATACCTGCAAAATATGCCCCCCCCCCCCCCACCTCCCCAAGAAAAAAAATTCCATTGATACAGCAAATTGTCCATTTCATCAAGATTAAAATTTACAATCTTGATCAAAGCTCGGGTCAATAGGAAGAAAATTGAATTTTCAGATGAAAAATGATGATTTTGGAAGGTTGACCTTGAGTTGACCTTTGACCTTTTGACCTCAAAAATAGTTGGTTTCCCTATTCAGTGAGGCAATATGCAAATGCTGTTCAATTTTCAAGTCAATCGGATGAAAATTGACGGTTTTTTCAGATAAAAAGTGATGATTTTGGAAGTTTGACCTTGAGTTGACCTTTGACCTTTCGACCTAAAAAATAGTATCTTTCCCAATTTAGTGACTCGATATGCAAATGCTGTTCAATTTTCAAGTCAATCGGTTGAGAATTGACGGCTTTCTAGATGAAAATTGATGATTTTTAAAATTTGACCTTGAGTTGACCTCAAAATAGTATGTTTTCCAATTTAGTGACTCGATATGCAAATACTGTTCAATTTGCAAGTCAATCGGTTGAAAATTGATGGCTTTTTAGATGAAAATTGATGATTTTTAAAATTTGACCTTAAGTTGACCTTTGACCTTTTAACCTCAAAAATAGTATGTTTCCAAATTTAGTGACTTGATATACAAATGCTATTCAATTTTAAAGTCAATCGGATTTAAAATGGCGATTTTAGAAATTTGACCTCCAGATGACCTTTGACCTCAAAATCAATAGGCTTCTCAATTGGGACGACTTATACAACGTGGTGAAGTTCCGTGACGATCGGTTTAGAATTGTGACCTGTAGGCCGGTGACAAACAGACAAACAGACAGACAAACAGACAGAACCACAAATGGAACCGACCAATATACTTGAAAAATCTTTGATTTTGCAAGTAATAAATATTACCAGCTTTATTATTATTATTATTATTATTATTATTATTATTATTATTATTAATAACAAGAATTCACTTCTGATTTTGCATTTCAGTTAAAATAGTAATCGTTTTCACCTGTATTGTTGGAGTATTCTCCTTCCATGCACAAAATGCAGTCATAACAGCAGAATGGTTGTCCTTGATAAGATACTTTACGAGAACCAGGTAGACAGGGCCCATTACACACAGATTGTGGGACCTGAAGTCGCATGCACACAACACATTGATTAAACAAAGGTTCATTTATCCAGTAATTTGCAGATAAAGTGCATTAAGTTGAATATAGAACCAGAACAGCATTCGGTGGAGAGCACACCTCCACCAGGTTGAACAGTTTACGTTTTGTATCCCACCTATAGTCCAGATCTAGATTCGGACCTTAACCAAAACCTAATCGGCTTGTTCTTGTTGCCTAACCAACTCATCCACCTAGTTTTGTCATAAGTCATCCACACCTTTCTTGAAATATCGTGCCATATATCGTTTTTGGCCCTGTCACTCAATGGTGAAGAGTCACTTTAAAATTATCTGATCCGGATCCGGATCTTCACCAAAATCTAGTCATTTCGTCCTTGTCACATACCCACAACCTCCACCAAATTTCGTCCGAATCCGTCCACAACGTTTTGAGATATCCTGTTCACAAACAGCCAGACAGTCAAACAGACAGCGGTGAACACAAAACGTCCATCCACCTTTGGTGGTGGAGGTGATAATTTGTTCACAAGTTGATGTTATGAATGCCAAGTTTTACACTGTCTCTTGAAAGTTGATACCACGATACAGGACATGGCTATTTGGTAGATCACGTTTTTTTTTTTTTTTTTTTTTTTTTTGTATACAGAGTCGAGGCTTGTGAAAGAGCTAACATATATCAAACAAACAAATCAAACAAACAAGCAAACAAAGTATATAAAAAGGGGAGCGGCAGACAAGATGGGGAGAGAAGGGGAGGAAGCACACAAACACAACATTTGAGAGCAGGGACATCGGGAGATGTGTGGGAGGGAGAGGGCTTGGGGGGAGGCAGGATAGGTATAAAACGCAAGGACACCAAGGACTTCCAGGAAAGCAGTTGGTATTTCAAAACACGTGGATTTGGGGTGAAATTAGCAGGGGTAGAAAAGATCAAGGTATTGGATGGGGGAAGATAAGAGATGGTGGTGAACAGCCGTTTTAAAGACCTGGAGGGAGGAGTGGGATTGAAGAGAGTGAGGGAGTTTGTTCCAGAGGCGGGAGAAAAGAGGAATGAAGGAGTAAAGATGAGCAGAGAGTCTTGATTTTGGCAGTTTAACCATAAGAGGGTTGCAGGCAGATCTTGTGCGACCTGTAGGAATATTTGGGGGACAGAGCACAGACAGGGCTGGGGGGCTAGGCCGGAGAGGAGTCGGTAGAAGACGGAAAGACCACCAACCTGCCTGCGGTGAGTAAGTGAAAGGCCCTCGGAGATAGCGTCATCGCGGGAGCGATGCTGGCACGTCACGTTGGCAATGCTGGATCCACACTGGATTAACTTAATCTCTGAAATTACTTTTCTTCAACCCACAAACCTCATTATTACATTCAATTTGATCTAAGGACATCCACATCCATTTCAAAATCAACTTAGCATATTGATCTTCATGGAGGGAATTTGGTCAGAATGCTTGCAAATAATTGCTTACTCTTTGAGGAGAGACATCATGGGATGTTTAACATCCACGACATAATTATTTGCGGGGTGAGACAGACTTAGACAAACCTCGATCAGAAGGATGGTGGGTGGCAAGTGAGGACTCAGATCTCACTGGAGAGACTTGTTGGGCTCATCAGAAGAGGTGATTTGGAGAAACGAGGAGTCATTGGTGTTCGAGATGCATGCTGAATTGGATGCTTTTGAGTTTAAATCATGATGGTGTGTTGAAGTCACGTGTGCAAAGCATGGCACCTTGCGTGGTGATTATCATAAAGATGGTACTGGGTGCTATGGCATGTTTCGCAATAATTCGGTGGAAAACATTTTGATGTTTTTGCTGCTTGAAAATCAGATTTGTCGTAGTAAGGGCTGCAAGTACAGATTCGGCAAGTGACAGAATTGAGTGTGCGTGCATGCGTTGAGTGTGCATGTTTGATTTCTGGTGTGTTGTGACATTTGATGCATGTACAGGGTGTTCCAAAAAGGCCTGGACAATTTTGGTTGTTAATATGTTTCGTACCATAAATGATACAACGATACCCTTAAAGCGCGGCGTTACGCGCGCTGCTTGTGAGCAAGGAGGAAGCGGACAAGCGGTAACATATAAACGTCTTTATTGTAAGACTACACTGTAACACTAAACTCCTCCGGGCTGGTCGCCCGGGGTATATCATGAGGCCACGCCTACCCCTCGGGCGTGGCCACCGCCCACTCGGTGCGTGGAATGATGTCACCACGCCAGTGGGCTTTTGTGTCCGCCACACGCGCCCCCCCCAGAATTCCCGCGCACCTGGAGGGCCAGTTTGCGGGGCAGACGAATGACCCGGCCGAAGCGCCCCCTGGCGATCGGCGGCGTCCGGGGTGCAGGGATACCAGGTGGGATGCCCCTGGCTGCCCCTGGGATGGGTGCAGGACCGGGGGGCGCCGTGGCGGCGGGGCTGGGCGGTGCCGGGGGTCCGCCCGCAGGAGGGCGGCCCCGACGTGGGGGTCGGGCCACTGGCGGTGGATGGTCCACATCGAGGTGGGCCGGCTTGAGGCGGTCTACCGAAACGCGGTCAGGAGTACCGCCGATGTCCAGGGTGAAGTGCTTCGCCCCGGTCTCCAGCACGCGGAAAGGCCCGTCGTACGGGGGCCGCAGTGGTGTCCGATGGGCATCGTGGCGGACGAAGACGTACTCCGCCGTGCGAAGCTCCGGGGCGACGTGCGTCGGTGGGTGCCCGTGGCATGCCGTTGGCACCGGGGCGAACCTCTGGGCGGTCTCTTGCAGAGCGGAGCGCTGCTGTGCCGCGGACCATGGTGCCGTGGAGTCGGGGAGGAACTCGCCCGGCACCCGCAGCGGTTGCCCGAAGACCAACTCCGCCGCGGATGCGCGCAGGTCCTCCTTGGGCGCCGTCCGGAGGCCCAGCAGGACCCAGGGGAGCCTGTCGACCCAGCCGCCATCGCGGAGGGTGGCCCGGAGCGCGGCCTTCAATGAGCGGTGAAATCGCTCACACAGGCCGTTAGCCTGGGGGTGGTAGGCCGTGGTTCGGTGCAGCCGGACCCCGAGCCCCTGCGCAACCGCCCCCCAGAGCTCCGAGGTGAACTGGGGGCCGCGGTCGGATGAGATGTCTGAGGGGGCGCCGAACCGGGCGACCCAGGTGGCGATGAAAGCCTGCGCGACATCGGCCGCCGTTGTCGACGCCAAGGGCACGGCCTCCGGCCACCGGGTGGTGCGGTCCACCATGGTGAGGACGTAGGTGAAACCCCGCGAGGGGGGCAGAGGTCCCACCAGGTCCACGTGGACGTGGTCAAACCGGCGTTCCGGCACCGTGAACGGGGCCAACGGGGCCTGGGTGTGCCGGTGCACCTTGGCGCGCTGGCACGCGAGGCACGTCCTGGCCCAGCCGCGGACGGCCTTCCGGAGGCCATGCCAGACGAACTTGTCGGCGATCAGCCTTTGGGAGGCCCTCGCGCCCGGGTGGGACAGGCCGTGGATGGCGTCAAACACCTGGCGCTGCCAGCCCGCGGGCACGATGGGGCGAGGACGCCCGAGGGAGACGTCGCACAAGAGAGCCGCGCCCGCGCCGTCGAACGGCACCTCGGTGACGCGGAGGCCCGTGACGGCGGTCCGCAAGGCCTGGACGTCGGGGTCAGCGGCCTGGTCCGCTGCCATCCGGGCATAGTCGATGCCGAGGTGGACTGCGTGGGCGACGGCCCGGGAAAGGCAATCCGCCACCGGGTTGTCCTTCCCCGCGACGTGCTGGATGTCCGTCGTGTACTCCGACACGGCCGAGAGGTGACGCTGCTGCCGGGCCGACCACGGCTCGGTGACCTTGCCCATCGCGAAGATCAGCGGCTTGTGGTCGACGAAGGCAGTGAACGCCCGGCCCTCGAGCAGATGGCGGAAGTGCCTGACCGCCAAGTGAAGTCCGAGCAACTCGCGGTCGAAGGTACTGTAACGGCGTTCGGGCGGGCGAAGCTGCCGGCTAAAGAACGCCAGCGGTTGCCAAGCTCCACGCACCCATTGCTCGTGCACCGCGCCCACCGCGTAGTCCGAGGCATCGGTGGTGAGGGCGATCGGTGCATCGGGCGCCGGGTGCACGAGCATGGTGGCGTTAGCCAAGGCGAGCTTCGCGCCCATGAACGCCGTGTCCATCTGCTCGGTCCAGGTAACGTCGCCTTTGCCCGGATTACCTCGGAGAGCTTCGTGCAGGGGGCGCAGGAGCTGGGCGATACGGGGCAGGAACCGATGGTAAAAGTTCACCATGCCCAGGAACTCCTGCAGCCCTCTGATCGTGCGGGGGCGCGGAAACCCCTTCACCGCCTCCACCTTGGCCGGCAGGGGGACGGCGCCGTGCCTGGTGACACGGTGCCCCAGAAAATCGATTGTGGCGGCGCCGAACCGGCACTTTGCGGGGTTCACAATCAGGCCATGCTGGCCCAGGCGTTCGAAGAGCGTGCGGAGGTGGCGTAGGTGCTCTTCGCGGGACGCGCTGGCGACGAGGATATCGTCCAGGTAGACGTAGACAAAATCCAAGTCGCGCAGGACGCTGTCCATCAGTCGCTGGAACGCCTGAGCCGCATTCTTCAGACCGAAGGGCATGCGCAGGAACTCGAAGAGTCCGAATGGCGTGATGACCGCCGTCTTCGGGACGTCCTCCGGCCTGACGGGGACCTGATGGTAGCCGCGTATGAGGTCCACCTTCGAGAAGAAGGACCTGCCCGCCAAACGGGCGGAAAAGTCCTGAATGTGGGGGACGGGGTAGCGGTCGGGAGTCGTGGCGTCATTGAGACGGCGATAGTCCCCGCACGGTCGCCATCCCCCGCCGGGCTTCGGCACGATGTGCAGCGGCGATGCCCAAGCGCTCTCTGAGCGCCGAACGATGCCGAGTCGCTCCAGGGTAGCGAACACTGCTTTTGCCACCGCCAGCTTCGTCAGCTCGAGGCGGCGTGCCCGGGCGTAGACCGGTGGCCCGACGGTGGGGATGTGATGGGCCACCCCGTGCTTGACGGCCCCCGCCGAGAAGGTGGGCCGCGTGAGGGCCGGGAAGCCGGCGAGGAGGCGGGTGAATGCGTCCGCTGCCGGAAGCGTACAGACCAACGTGGCCGGAACCGAATCGTTCGGCAAGCCGCTTGGCAAGCCGCTCGTTGAGCTGGGCAACGCACATGCGAGCGAGCTGAACGTCTCGGCCTGGACAAGCCGTCTGCGCTTGACGTCGACCAGGAGCCCATTAGCGCACAGGAAGTCCGCGCCAAGCAGTGCCATGGGCACGTCGGCGGTGACGAACGTCCATCGGAAAACCTGCCCTCCAAACCGCAGAGAGAGGCAGCGTTTTCCGTACGTACGGATGGGCGTCCCGTTCGCGGCAAGCAGCGCGGGGCCCCCACCCGCGGCGTGCTTGTCTGACGTGCCGGCGGGAATGACACTCACCTGTGCTCCCGTGTCGCACAGGTAATGGCGCCCGGAGAAGGTGTCCGTTATGAACAGCAGGCTGCGCGAACGGCCGGCGCTCATCGCCACAATTGAGCGCCGTCCCGGGCGTTTCCCGACCCGTTGAAGGAGCACGGCGGATGACACCGCCGAGCTTCGTGGCCGAACTTGGCGTGGAACCAGCACCAGGTGGTGGAGCTGGAGGAGTGCGGCTGGCTCCGCCAGGCCGGTGGAGTCGACGGGTTTCCCCGCGGTGGCGGTTTTCGCCGCGGCGGTGGGCGGGGCGTGGCGGCGTTCACGAGGTGCGTATCAGCATGCTGCTGAACCACAGCGTGCTATAGAAGATGATGCTGTGGAACATCAGCGTGCTGTAGAAGATGATGCTGTGGAACATCAGCATGCTGTAGAAGATGATGCTGTGGAACATCAGCGTGCTGTAGAAGATGATGCTGTGGAACATCAGCGTCGAAGGCCGTGACGGCCACGCCAACGCTCGCCCGCGTGTCCGAAGCGGCGAAGTACTTGTCCGCCTCGGCCGCCAATGCTCGGGGTTCCGTTAGCCCGGTCCTGGCCAATGCGAGGCGAACCTGCGCTGGAAGTTGGCGACGGAAAAGCGCCCGGAATAGCGAACCGGGGGCTTCGTCGCCCAACAGTGACAGCATATGGTCCATTCGGACCGAAGGGCGCGTCTCACCGAGCTCGGGGAGATCCAGGAGGCGGTCGGCCCGTGCGTCGTCCGTGAGGCTGAACGTGGCTAGGAGTAGCCGCTTGAGTGCCTCGTACTTGTGGCCGTCCGGTGGGTGGCGAAGGACGGACACAACTCGAGCGGCCGTGCCGGGCCCGAGGGAGGCGACGACGTGGCAGTAGCGCGTGTCATCGCCGGTGAGGTGCCGAAGCTGAAATTGGGCTTTGGCCTGGACGAACCAGACTTCGGCCTGAGCCTCCCAAAATTCCGGAAGTTTGACGAAGGCGGCCATGGCGATGGCGTCGCGTGTGGAAGGATCACTCCAGCAGATCCAACGTCGAGGGTCACCAGTAAAGCGCGGCGTTACGCGCGCTGCTTGTGAGCAAGGAGGAAGCGGACAAGCGGTAACATATAAACGTCTTTATTGTAAGACTACACTGTAACACTAAACTCCTCCGGGCTGGTCGCCCGGGGTATATCATGAGGCCACGCCTACCCCTCGGGCGTGGCCACCGCCCACTCGGTGCGTGGAATGATGTCACCACGCCAGTGGGCTTTTGTGTCCGCCACACCCTTTGTTTTAGATGATACAGAACCTCAAAGTATCTTTATTTTCAGGTCTGGTGGTTTAATGTAAAAGAAAATGGCGACTCCACAGGAGAAAGCTCAGTGCGTCACTTTTCTGTGACAATTGCAAGTTATTTACATTTTTGTTTGCGCACGTGGTGTATACAGTTGTGGCCAAAAATATTGGCACCCTTGCACTTTTTTCAAATAACTCGCAATTTTCTCTAAAAATAAGTTGAAATTGACAAAGTATTTCGTCTCCACAATTCTTTATTTCACTGTTAATATTGCAGAACCTTTGTTTTTGATTCAGACCTTTTTGATTTGATTCAGAACAGATTGATTCAGAATTCAGATTTGATTCCGTTTTTGATTCAGAACTGTATTCCGTCGTATATTATAACACCTTTTTCTTCTTCTTCTTCTTTAAAAGATTGCTTTCGACTTGCTCAACCAAATCTATTCATCCCCCAAAAAAAATCCATCTCTTGCAGTGCCTCTTTTCTACATTCCCTAAACTCTCCTGCACTCCATCCTCCCTCCAGCGTCCTGAAACATATTTTTGACGAGAAGGTCACAAGAAACTCATTTTGCAATAAATGTTCGTTTCCCATTAATCGTACACTTTCTAAAATCCAATCTCACCCCTCCCCTCCAAATCTTCCCCATAACCCCTCCCCTCCAAATCTTCCCCATCACCCCTCCCCTCCAAATCTTCCCCATAACCCCTCCCCTCCAAATCTTCCCCATCACCCCTCCCCTCCAAATCTCCCCCTTGCCCCTCCCCTCCAAATCTCCCCCATATCCCATCCCTTTCAAATCCTTCCCCTTGTCCCTTCGCTCCTAAACTCCCCCCTCGCTCCTCCCCTTCAAATCTCCCCACCCTCATTTCTTCTCAATTTCCCCCCTCTCACTCCCCCTCCTCAAAGCGTCCTCCCTGCTTCTTCCCCCTTCCAACTCTCACCTCCATCTCCCCCAACCTTCTGCCTCGCTCGTCCTCCTCCTCAAATAACACCTCATTGTGCCTCACCCAATCACCATCAAACCTTTTGTCCACCCCATCCTTCCCTTTCTCTGAGCTATTCTGAAATCTCTGACACACCTTCAACAGCTCTCCCTACCTCTTCCATCTCTTCCACATCTTACCCTACCCCTCCTCCCGCCTGTTCTGTATCCGATGCTCCCCCTTCCTCTTCATTAACGGTATGGACCTCAAACATCCGGGGCCTTCGTTCAAACTTAACTGATCTCTCCATACAGGTTGCCTCTGACAAACCAGACGTGATCTGCTCAACAGAAACTTTCCTCCTTCATGATGTCTCTGATTCCTTAGTGTCTCTCCCGGGTTACTCCCTCCTCCGGTATGATAGACCTGAGCCTCATCCTGGAGCTGGGGTTGCTATCTTTATCAAAAGCTCTCTTCCTCACTCGCCCTGCACTGCACTCTCTCCAACTCACCCCCAGGAATACCTCTGGCTACGGCTTACCCTTCGCTCCCACCTCTTGTTCATATGTGTGTTGTACCGTCCACCAAACAGTGATGACTCCATCTACATCTCGCTGTCTGATAATATGGACCAACTTCTATCTACTCATCCCAACTCTCTCTTCCTCATATGTGGTGATTTCAATTGTCACCATGCCAGTTGGCTGGGTGTGGGTACCTCTCTCACCAGCCATGGCTCCTCAGCAAAGGACTTCTGCGACTCACTGGGACTGACACAATCTGTCAATTTCCCGACTCGGATCTCAGTCAACGGAGCATCTTCTCTTCTGGACTTGGTTATGACTAACTTCCCTGAAAATGTCTGCTGCTCTTCTTCTGCTCCAATCGGCTCATCTGATCATGTGCTTGTTAAAGTGGACATCTCTCTGACCATTCTCACGGAGCCTGCTCAGCCTCGACGAGTCTGGCATTTCACTCAGGCCAACTGGCACGGTCTTCAAGCAGCCATCAATCATCTGGACTGGTCTCCCATCTCTACCACCTCTGACATCAACTCATCCTGGGAATTCATCCAAAGTAAATTGCTCTCTCTCATGCATAGATTTATCCCATCTTGTCTTCAGTTGCCATACCCTTCCTCCCATCCATGGTACACGGAATCTTGTGGTGAGGCTGTTGCCCAGAAACAACTTGACTTCGTCTCCTGGAAAGCAAATCCAACGGAAGAAAATCTCATTTCCTTTCACAAAGCCCGAAACAAGTGTGTGTCCACCCTCAGGAGAGCCAGGAAACAATATCTCTCCATTCTCAAGACCTAACTCTCTTATATGTCTCCCTCTTCCAAATCCTGGTGGCGTCTGGTCAAATCTGTTTCTGGTGTTTGTTCCCCCTCCATCCCCTCCCTTACCTCAAATGGCTACACAGTTGACTCCGCACGTGAAAAAGCTGAATGCCTCAACTCTGTGTTTGCCTCTAAATCTTGTGTCCCAAACCCATCCCTCTCTGTACCCACCGTACCCAGTCGTACCCAGCTGCTCCTGGACTCTGTGTCCTTTCCTCGTGACAAGGTGGAAATCTTTCTGTCACCCTCGACTCTGATTCTGCAACTGGACCTGACGGCATCAGCCCACGGGTCCTAAAATCCTGTTCTTCCGCTCTTTCACTCCCTCTCTCTGTTCTCTTCACCCTCTCTTTTGCTCAAGGTCAAGTGCCATCTGCTTGGAAATCAGCCAACATCACCGCTTTGCACAAACAAGGTGCAAAAACAGATCCTAGCAACTACAGACCAATCAGCCTTCTCCCAAATATCAGCAAAGTCATGGAATCCATCATTGCTTCGGATATGAAATCTTTGCTCTTCTCCAATGGCTTGATCTTTGATCATCAATTTGGTTTCAGACCAGGTCACTCTACTCTGGACATGCTGCTTCTGCTGTCTCAACAATGGATGGAGGCCCTCAATGCCAAACAGGAAATTAGAGCTGTCTCCCTCGACATATCATGTGCCTTCGATATGGTCTGGCACCCCGCTCTGCTCACCAAACTCTCCTCCTTTGGTATCCATGGAAATCTCCATGCATGGCTGGCGGACTTCCTCTCTAGTCGTAGTCAACGTGTGGCGTTGAATGGGTTTCTCTCATCTCCTCTTCCTGTTCAGGCTGGAGTTCCCCAAGGCAGTGTTCTAGGCCCTGTGCTTTTTCTGGTCTTCATCAATGATCTCTCTGACTCTCTTGAAAATCCTCTCTATTTCTTTGCTGATGACTCCACTCTCTGCCGCTCCATTCCTCATCCCTCAGATCGGCAGTCTGCAGCCTCCTCACTCTCAGCAGACCTGGACAAAATCACTGACTGGGCAAACAAGTGGAACATGTCTTTCAATCCTGACAAATCTCACACTCTGACGATGTCTCTCCGAAAAGACCGACTGGACAACCCTCCCATCTACTTTCTGAATAATCCTCTCCAAGAAGTTCTGTCACTCAAGCTTTTGGGTCTCACTATCTGCCATGATCTTTCCTGGGAAAACCACATTTCCAAGCTGGCCTCCAAAGCCAGTCGCCGACTGGGCATCCTCCGTCGTGCGAAGTCCTTCCGTGGCACACCTGAGCTCCTCACCACATACAAGGCTTTCATCCGCAGCTCAATGGAGTACTGCTCTTCCCTCTGGGCTGGTGCTCCTGCCTCACACCTAGCTCGTCTTCACGCTGTTGAAACCAAAGCGTTCAGAATCATTGGAATCTCCCGCGATGACGCTATCTCCGAGGGCCTTTCACTTACTCACCGCAGGCAGATTGGTGGTCTTTCCGTCTTCTACCGACTCCTCTCCGGCCTTGCTCCCCCAGCTCTCTCTGGGCTCTGTCCCCCAAATATTCCTCCCGGTCGCATAAGATCTGCCTGCAACCCTCTTATGGTTAAACTGCCAAAATCAAGACTCTCTGCTCACCCTCACTCCTTCATTCCTCTTTTCTCCGGCCTTTGGAACAAACTCCCTCACTCTCTTCAATCCCACTCCTCCCTCCAGGTCTTTAAAACGGCTGTTCACCACTATCTCTTATCTTCCCCAATCCAAAACCTTGATCTTTTCTACCCCCGCTAATTTCACCCGAAATCCACTTTTTTGTGGTGCCGACTTCTTTCCTGGAAGTCCTTGGTGTCCTTGCGTTTTATACCTATCCTGCCTCACCCCAGGCCCTCTCCCTCCCACACATCTCCAGATGTCCCTGCTCTCAAATGTTGTGTTTGTGTGCTTCCTCCCCTTCTCTCCCCATCTTGTCGACTGCTCCCCTTTTTATATACTTTGTTTGCTTGTTTGTTTGATTTGTTTGTTTGATAAATGTTAGCTCTTTCACGAGCCTCGACTCTGTATACCAAAAAAAACAAAAAAACTTCATATATCCTTTTAAATCAGAAAATAAAAATAAATGGAATTGACAACATTTTTGACACCCGCGACTTAATATTTGGTAGCACAGTCTTTGTACAAAATATCTGCAGTCAAGCGCTTCCTACAGCCATGAATGAACTTCCTCCACCTCTCTACTGGCAGTTTGGCCCGCTCTTCTTGTGCAAACTGCTCCAGTTCTCCCAGATTTTAAGGATGCCTTCTCCCAACTGCTGTTTTCACATCTTCCCACAGGTGTTCAATGGGATTTAGATCTGGACTCATTGCTGGCCACTTCAGAACAGTCCAGCGTATTGTTTTGAACCATTCCTGGGTGCTTTTTGAAGTGTGTTTGGGGTCATTGTCCTGCTGCAAGACCCATGACCTTTGACAGAGACCCAGCTTTCTGACACTGGGTTGAACATTGCGCTCCAAAATGCCTTGGTGATATCCTGATTTCATGATGCAATGCACACATTAAAGGCACCCAGTGCCAGTGGCAGCACAGCAACCCCAAAACATCACTGAACCTCCTCCACGTTTGACTGTAGGGAAGGTTTTATTTTCTTTGAAGGCTTACTTTTGCTTTCTGTAAACACAGAGATGATGTGCCTTACCAAAAAGCTCAAATTTGGTCTCATCTGTCCACAGGACATTCTCCCAGAAGGATTTTGGCTTGTTCAGGTGTGTTTTGGCAAACTCCAGTCGGGCTTTCTCAGCAGTGGGTCTGCTACCATAGAACCCCCTTTCATCGAGTTGGCGATAGATGGTGTGAGTTGAAACTGTTGTACCTTGTGTCTGAAGGTCAGCTTGAATTTGTTTGACAGTTGATCTTTTTCCACCGGTCACACAATCCTTCGCTGCAATCTTCGATCAAGTCTTCTCTTGCAGCCACATCCAGGGAGGTTGGCTTCAGTGCTATGGGCCTTAAACTTCCTGATAGCATTGCGTGTGGTGGACTCAGGAACATCAAGGTCTCTGGAGATGGACTTGTAGCCTTGAGATTGTCCATGCTTGGCTACAATCTTGTGTCTGACCTCCTCAGACAATTCTCTGTTTTTTTTTTTTTTTGTCCATGCTCATTGCGGTACACATTGTCACACAAAACAGCAGAATGACTCCTTTTCTCCATTCAAACTGGTTGAATGAGTGATTTTTATATTTCAGGGACCTGCAACTCACCATAGGTGAGTTCAATTCCAAAGTATGGAAGAATCACCTGCTTGAAATCTAATTATCTTGAACAACTTCTAAAAGGTGCCAATAATATTGTTGCATTTGTGGGGGTAGGCAAGAAATACCTTAGGAAAGTCAGGAATGTATAGTTTAGTATGGTCTCTGTGACACGAAGAGGAAGACGCCATCTTGATGTACATAAGCAGGGTAAATGTTCAGGTTAAGAGTGTTTGCATGTCGCCAAAAGGAGGGTGGTTTGTGCTCATTAATTATCGGGCTTATATTTAATAATCCCCTCCGGCCATAAAAACATTGCCTCAAAACAGGGAACCATGATTGCCATGGGGCCCGCAAGGCTAACCCCCGCTCTAGCGGGGAAAATGGCCTTAAAACGATCATTCATTCATTCATTCATTCATATTTAATAATCCCCAGTACGTATTGCCTCCCTGTGATTTTTCCCTAATGTTTTTATAAAACGTAGCTGCCCAGGCAATGGGCTCCATTAGCCAACCACGTAGCCAGGGCCGACAGAAACAGCATTTGCTGATCGGCAAGTATATCCCGACGTCATCCGAACATTCCCGAACAGCGACTAGTCTCTGCCCCCTGATGACTCGTAACGGAGAGACGACACCCCGAGCTTCGCGATTGGTGGAGAAATGGGTGGTGGAGAAATGGGCACAGTGGGGGTGATGGGCAGGGCTCAGACGATTGGTAGAGAGTAAAGACATCATCAAACATTTGAGAATGAGGAGAGCAAGAAAAGGCTGTCTCACCATCTTGGGTTCTTTTGGTGCTGGCAGTTGTTGAAAGCAGTCGCATTGTCTTCTTATAATCCTGGGATTGATAGCGGACGGCTGTGTTTTTGCCGCTCTCTCCTTTGCTCTGGCTTTGTCGTGGGTGGTGGCGCATCTTTGGCTCATGTGCGCTTGTGGGGAAGATACTGAACAAGAGACGTGTCATGGCTTTGGGACATTTGCAACGTTGGGGGAGGGGTGTTGGTTGACGGTGGTGCTCTTCAGAGACGGAGAGGTCGCGAGCAAAACAAAGAAGGATATTGCCTGCTTGCCTCACACCGGTGGCTGGCTACGGCGCGGTTCTGCACCATCTTGTGCGCTTCCCACGTGGTGACTGTGGTCGACGACTAGCAAGCCCTACCAGCCAGTTGGAGATGCAAAGCTGTGCCGGCCGGCTTAAAACGAAACATCATTTATGTTTACTTTAATTTTCCACTTTTTTGTATACGAGTCTGAGTTGAGACGTCTCAAATTAGGAAATAGTTTCAACCTCACATTAATTTTAATTGCTTGCATTATTTTCATGAAATAATTATTTGTTGACTTCAATGTAAACATTGGGTAGTTTTTGATAAATTACTTACATTGGTAATTTATTGCCAAATTTTGGCAAGTTAAATTCAACCCCTGTACATGTATGTCGGGAGGCCAGTGAACTTGACTATCTTATAACTGAAATGAAATATTATGATATAGTAAGGGCATTTTATGAGATATTTCACAAATCTGTTAACTAAATTGTTACCAAAAAATTTCTTCACCAATATGTTTGTAAAGGTGTGTAATAACATGTGTTAAAATGTTGAAGTTCAACTCCCGTGGGAAACCCAGAAAAAAAGCTGTTGAATTCGAGTACCGAAAAATTATTTTCGAGAATTTTTATTTTTTTTAATCGGCCCTTAAGTAACTTATGAGGGGTCAAATAAGGGTTTTTCATGATTCTGAGTTGATTGTTAACATTTATATTTTCACTTTTACATTTACACACAAAGTAGCTTTTATTTCACATACATATATAATACTCAAGAGTTATTTCTCATTCACAATGTCAGAAGTTTCAACAGTCATTGTCTATGTCTTCTTCAGACTCAACAACATCATGACTGCAGTTTCTGCATGTAATGCCATTACAGACTCCACAGGCCGAGATGCATGTGACCCCATTCTTCTTGCAGCTGCATCGCCGGTTACTGCAATCTCCATGACAATTACAGCTCGTGAACTGCAATAGCTCCTCAGGAGCCGTGGGGTCCAGTGTTGGAACTGGCTCATACCCATGCACACCTATTGTCCATCCATAGTCACTGGGGTCCATCTGTGTGCTCTGCTTTGCATCATTAGCATGGATTCTCTTCATCCAGCCATTCCAGTTGGAGTGTGGGAACTCAGGATCGTTGGCTTTGATCACCCACCCCGCTGCCCAGAGTGTGTCACCTGGAGTGAGGAGTGGCTGATCATGAGCCAGGGAGGAGGAAAGCTCAGCGAGGGGGAGAAACATGATCGCGTTCGTTCCTATCTGTTTCCTGTTCGTAAATGGAATAATCTTTACTTCAGTTCCTCTCAGGATCTTAGCTTTGTCGAGTGCCTTCAACTTCACCCGGGGGAAAGCTGCTGTTGTCTGTGGATCTGGCAAAGGTGGTGCCGGAGAGGTGACTTCGATCCAACCCATTGAGTGAAAGGGAGTGTTTCCATGAATAGAGACAATGTTTAAATCTATATTGTCTCCAACAAACTGAGTGACTGCATTGTTTGTTTCCCCAACCTCCATAAAGACCACCTGATCATTACTTGACAATTCACTTTCACTGGCTGGCACTTTGGCTGTCATCACTGATTGATCCTCAAGCGCAGCATCAACCGCAACCTCATCATTGATCTGTTCATCGGTTTCCTCCACAATGGTGTCAAGAGTGCCAGAAGTATCTGGAACATCATCTCCACTCCTACTATTAAGGAAGCAGTATTTGTAGTTTTGTGTCTCCGTGTAAGACTCAGTGTATCCCAGCCGGTGGAACTTGTTGAGCATCCATTTTGACCCAAATCTATGATCAAGTTGTATGGCAAGCCCCATTTGGTGTGGCAATACTCCAGACCGAGGTCGACAGGCCTTAATAAAATTCTGCCCCCAAACGGCAACTCTTTCATCTGTCTTGACAATCGGTCTCAAGAACATCTGAAGGCTTGCAGGAACAAGTGTCAGCTGACTATCGATGTCAGTCATACTGTGTGTGGTGGGGTATGACTTTGGACCTAAATCAATCAAGGCAATATCATTGGATATGAACTTGAGTGCCGTCTTTATGATCTGAGTCTTCTCATCTCCATGGTCAAGATTAGCATGATGCTCTCGCAGAATATTGTCGGTGCCATCTTTGAGACAGAGTACATCTGCCCTTCTTTCCTGTGTTGTGAAATACAAGGTGTCTTCGTATTTCTCAAGAAGTTTTATCTTTAGCCAATGCTTTGAATAAGAAAGGCTCTTCTCTGGTGACTGATCAAACTCCTGCAGCTTTTCATGGACTTGGTCCATGTTCATTACCCCATGCTCTAATTCTGAGTCTAACCATTCGCAGAATTCAATAAAAACTGCCTCTCGCTCCTCATCAATACTCCTCTGTCCTCTCTTCCTTTTTCCTTCCTCATCAGTCTTGGACAAACTGTCACCTCTCGCAAACATAAGTTTGCATCGCAAATGGTACAGTGTTTCTTCTGCTACCAAGTCGTTGATCCCTTCCAGGCGTCCAGTGACTTCAGTGCCCCAGTCATCCCCGCGACCCCGTGCTGTCTTCAGCAAGCTTGCCTTCAGTGTATCTGCAGTCAAATTATCTGGCACTCTGTATTTCTTTCTAGCTTGTGCTGGATTATTTTTGTAGAGCTGGGCTGGTTGGTTGCAAAGAATGCATACATCCTTATACAGGAGGTCAACTGACTGTGATCTTCTAGAACTGCAGCCAGTTGATGAACTGAACTCACAAGTAGTGCGTCTTCGCTTCAACTTTGATGACTCTTTCTCTGCCTTTGATGCTTGAGCTGACTTCTTGGTGGTTGCAACAAAGTTGTTGTACAGATCATTTTTACACTTCTGGTGGTACCTCAGTTTTCCTTCCTTTTGAGCCTCCTTCATACGTTCCACAACAGTAACATTTTCGACAGTTTCTGCTTGTTTCAATAAAGTTGAGTATCCCTTTGGAGTTGCCTGTATGAGCCTTTCAGCTGGTGTATCCGAGCGTGCACAGATGAAGCAATTGAGCACAGGTGGAGTAACGTCTTCATCCATATTGCTAGACTCCATGTCCTGCAAAGTAGAAAATGAGATATATTTAGAAATTATTTTTCCACAAAGGAGTGTCTGTGGTGAAATATAAATGTTAACAATCAACTCAGAATCATGAAAAACCCTTATTTGACCCCTCATAAGTTACTTAAGGGCCGATTTAAAAAAATAAAAATTCTCGAAAATAATTTTTCGGTACCCGAATTCAACAGCTTTTTTTCTGGGTTTCCCACGGAAGTTGACCTTCAACATTTTAACACATGTTATTACACACCTTTACAAACATATTGGTGAAGAAAAATTTTGGTAACAATTTAGTTAACAGATTTTCATATGTTTCCCTTACTAATAGGGTGATCATGGTCTTTAACTGAAGAACACTTCAAGCAGCAAAAATTGGGGGGGGGGGGTGATATTTACTCTGCGCTCGCGAAGCGAAAGGCAGGGTTAAGCATTCATCTACTGGACGTATGTACGTACGTGTCTGCATTTCAGTAAAGTAAAGTGTGTGCCGTGTCAGCATTTTAAAAATTCATCTTCTCGGCAACTGTTGGTCCGATTGACATGAAATTTTCACCATAGGAGGGCCTCCTCCTGTAGAATATGATAGTGAATATTCTGACGTCATACATCACGTGGTACAGGCGCCATCTTGGAAAAACATTACACTATATCTCCCAAACCGCTCAATGGAAAAAATGGAAACATGGCTCATTGTCAAGTACTCACCATGGGGAATAAGATATGTTGATGATGATATCATCGGTGCCTTAATTATGACGTCATAATTCGACAAGTACAACATTTGATCTGATCAGGATGAAAAAAAAAATTCCCTTGCAACTGTCAGTCCGATTGGCACGAATTTTTCAGAAAATGAGCAAATACTCCTGTGGAATTTTAAAAATGATAATTATGACGTCATATGTCACGTGATACAGGCGCCATCTTGGAAAAATCGAAAAAAAATTGCACCTCCATATCTCTGAAACCGTTCCATGAAAAAAAACTGAAACATGGCTCATTGTCAAGTACTCCGCTTGGGGAATAAGATATGTTAATGATGATGTCATGGGTACTTTAATTATGACGTCATAATTCGACAAGAACAACGCTTGATTCGATCAGTATGAATTTTTTTTCTCTGCAATACTTGGTCCGATTGACACGAAATTTTCACCATAGGAGGGCCTCCTCCTGCAGAATATTTCAATGATTATTATGACGTCATAGGTCAAGTGGTACAGGCGCCATCTTGGAAAAATTTCACACCTCTACATCTCTGAAACCACTCCACGGAAAAAATTGAGACCTGGCTCATTGTCACTGACTCCCCATGGGGAATAAGATATGTTAATGATGATGTCATCAGTGCCTTCGTTATGACGTCATAATTCGACAAATACAACACTTATCCATCTGATCATTATTAAATTTTTTGCAGCAACTGTTGGTCTGATGGACACACAATTTTCAGCATCGTAGCGCCTCCTCCTTTAGAATATTTTAATGATAATCATGACGTCATAGGTCTGGTGTTACAGGCGCCATCTTAGAAAAACCGAAAAACGTTGCACCTCTATATCTCCAAAACCGCTCTATGGAAAAAATTGAAACGTGCCTCATTGTAAATAACTCCATATGGGGAATAGGTGTTGTTAACGATGACGTCATTGGTGCCATAATTACGACGTCATAATTCGACAGGGACAATGCTTAGTCTTATCAGTTTGAAATTTATTGAGCATGATCTATGCAACAATTATTTAAAGAATAGAAATTTATGATGTCATCGCTCACGTGGTCTGGCAGCTATATTTGATCAAAAAAAAGAAACGTTCAAAAATAGAAGAGTTGGCTCACACCAAGTTGAGTGCGCAGGGTAAGTATTCTATGAATACCATCTAGTTTTATTATGTTTTTCTTTTATAAGGTGGGCCAAAAATAATATACCCAATTGCAAACTTCAATAAAAATTAAATGAACTCTAATATAATTATGAAACACAAACCAAATGATAATTGTTCTTTCAAGTTTATTCCCATCAATACAGATTTTCAAAATGTCTTCCATCATTCTGAACACGCATGTGAATACACACAGCACAGTTGTTGATGACATCCTGCAGCATCTCATGCCCAATATTGGCGAAAGCTGTAATCACAAAATCCTTCGCATTACTAATTGTTCTTGGCTTCTTCTGAAAGACTTTTGCTTTAAGGTACCCCAATATAAAAGAAATCTAAATAGGACAGATCTGGTGACCTTATAGGCCATTGAAATGGAGACCTGTGGGAAATTAAGATCCCTCTTTCAGGTCACTGGTTGAGTTTTGACATGCTCCTCAACGAGGATGGTTCTTCATTGTAAACTTAATTGAGACATTTTGAACCTGCAACAAAAAGGTTATTTAGTAAATAAAATAAAAATTGATAAACAAATTAGGTAAATAAAAGTAATTTCGTTAAAAATATGTTGACTTTCACCTGATTAATGCATGTATTGTTCAATCCTATTTTGTGTGGTTATCCTGCCATTTCATTTCAAAATCGGGCACATTTTTTTCTTGATCAATCAATTAATCGGTTAATTTTTATTTTTATTTTTCGATTCATTACATAATTAATTAATTTTCAAAAAGTTGCAGATTCGGATGAAGCAGTGGTTTAGGTATGCTATTAGCCAATTGATTAAGTAATTAATTATTTTACGATTATTATTTGGCAATTTTTTTTTTGGACAATTATGTTGATTACTTTGGTTTGTGTGTTTGTTTGTCTGTTTGTTCACTTATACTTCCTTAGCCAATTGATTAAGAAATTAATTATTTTACGATTATTATTTGGCAATTTTTTTTGGACAATTATGTTGATGACTCCGGTTTGTGTGTTTGTTTGTCTGTCCACTCACTTATACTTGCCTACTGGTCACAATTTTAAACTGATCTTAACAAAACTTCACTAAATTGTAGAGTTGGTGGTCCGACAGAACACTATTTATTTTTGAGGTCGAAAAGTCAAAAGGTCAACATAGGACAAAGGTCAACCACTTCTTTCAAATTTCTAAAATCCTCAATTTTCATCCGATTGAACTGGAATTTGAATAGGATTTGCACATCAACTAACTAAATTCAACTGCCAACTATTTTTGAGATCAACATAGGCCAAAAGGTCAACATAGGCCAAAGATCAACAACCTTTTCAGATTTCTCAAATCCTTAATTTTTATCCGATTGACTTGATATTTGAATAGAATTTGCATATCAGCTAACTGAATTCAACTGCCAACTATTTTTGAGATCAGCATAGGCCAAAAGATGAGTAGGCCAAAGATCAATAACCTTTTAAAATGACTAAAATCCTCAATTTTCATCCGATTTACTTGAAATTTGAATAAGATTTTCGTGTCAGCTGACTTAAATCAACCACCAACTATTTTTGAGGTCAACGTAGGCCAAAAGGTCAACATAGACCAAAGGTCAACAACGTTTTCAAATTTCTAAAATCCTCAATTTTCATTGGATTGACTTGAAATTTGAACAAGATTGACTTCAAATACATTCAAAGAACACCGCTTCCATCCCAAATAAATAAATAACATCCTCTATGTTGACATTGCCGGGGTGACTTGGACGCCCATTGATGCCACTGTGCAGTACATCGAGACGGTATTGGGAGGGAGAGGTGTGCAACAATTGAATGATTAATTGCATAATTAAAATCAATAAATAATAATCATATAATAACTTCTTAATCAATTGGCTAATATAACCTCAACCACCAGTGAGTGTTTCATCCGAAGCTGTAACTTTTTTAAAATTAATCAAATAACTCATTAATCGGAAAAATTAAATAATTAATTGATTAGTAAACTAATCAATGAATAATTAATCGATGAATTGATGAATCAACAAATCAAAAATACCCTTTTTCAGCCAAATCACTTGGTCATTATCATGTCCAAATATCAGCTTCCTACCTCAAAAGGTACATGAGATATGAAAAAAATGAGATTAGAAAGGAAATAAATAAGTACTTAATTAATCGATATTAATTAAGTAATTAATCAATTAATTGATTTATCAATAAACAAAAATACAATTTTTGCCAAAGCAAGTGCTCACTATTGTGTCCAAATTTCAGCTACGTCGCACAAAGGATGGCTGAGATATCACCTGGACAAACAAACAAGAAAGACAGAAAGAAAACAAGTACAGATGCATTCAGTATACGCTGCCCCCATGCCAAAAATTAATATCCTCCTGCGAGGTATTACCGGGGCTCCCGGCGATACCACCGTGCAGCACATCGAGACAGTATTAGGAGGGAGTAGGGACAAAAAGTAGGGCCTGACCCGTGATTTGGTATCGGAGACTAAAAATGAATGATAGTGAAACGAGCGAAGCAAGTTAAGCTATTATGAGTTTTTAGGCTACGGTACCAAATCATAGTCCAGTCCCACCTTTTGGTCCCTACTCCACTGCGTCGGGCTGGCTTCACCCTTTAGAGTAGTTTAAAAAAAATATTTATATTGAACTAGCCGAAAGCACCCGGCGATGCCCGGGTTCTTTTTGAATGAATTTACTACTAAAATTCAGGTTTTACTCGCGGCCGTAGAATATTGACTACTATAATTCAGCTCAGCTTTTAATTGCGAAATGTGCCCAGCCCAGACGATGCAGCCTCCACTGGCCTCGCCACCTAGCCTATAACCTTCCCGGGATCCGTCCCGACATTTTTGGTTCTTTTTTAATGCATTTACTACTATAATTCAGCTTTTACTCGCGGCTGTAGAAGATTCACTACTATAATTTAGCTCAGCTTTTAATTGCGAAATGGGCCCAGCCCGGTTGAAGCGGCCTCGACCGGCCTCGCCACCCAGCCAAAACCTTCCCGGGACCTGTCCCGACATTTTTGGTTCTTTTTGAATGAATTTACTACCATAATTCAGCTTTTACTCGCGGCCGTAGAAGATTCACTACTATAATTCAGCTCAGCTTTTAATTGTGAAATGGGCCCGGCCCGGCCGAGGTGGGCCTCGACCGGTGTCGCCACCTAGCCTAAAACCTTCCCGGGGCCCGTCCCGACATTTTTTGTATTAGAAGTTTCCTCCTATCTTACACCGTTCAGGGGATTAGCTTGTGCAGACAAACAAACAAACAAACAAACAAAAACTTTCTTTTATATATATATAGAAGATAGTATTAAAGTCAAGTTTATTGAATTTAAGAAAATCATTCATAGATCCAATAACATCTGATCATGTTTTCTCTCTCTGTTAAGATCCATTCTTTTAGAACAGGAATCACCATCTAAAATATTAACAATAATTTTATTAGAATTTAACTCTTGGATTAGATATTGCTGTTGAGCTAATATGAAATGATAAACCTCTCTTAATGACCTAGTCTGACCTCCTCCTAAGCCTGCCAACTTTTTATTAAGCCCTGCCCACTTTTCTAAGCCCCGTCCACTTTCCCCTATGCCGTGCCCACTTTTCCTTAAGCCACACCCACTTTTTATTAAATCCGCCCACATTATCCTAAGCCCTGCCCACTTTTTCCTAAGCTCACCCACTTTTTCCTAAGCCCCGCCCACTTTCCCTTAGCCCCGTCCACTTTACCTAAGCCCTGCCCACTTTTATAAACCCACCCACTATTACATCATTTCCAGTAAAGCCTTGCCCAGGCTTGCACAGAGATTGTCTCAGGGAATTTCCAAAGAAAACCACACCCACCATTCTTATAAAAAGGGTGGAAACACAGGCTAAATTTAAACAACTTCCTGATTTTCTTGAGAATGGACTACTGTGCTGAGCTTGAGTGGGATGACTTTGGATTTCCTTGGATTCCTACTACCTGTGTGGAACTAAACCTTTAAATTATGAACTGGATTCAAACATCTATCTATAATTCCAGTAATCTCTGTGTGTATGTGTGTTTGTCTGTGACCGCTGTTTCTCGACAACCACGGGTCCGATATACTTGAAACTTGCCAGGTATATTGCTGGGGACCCGAGGATGTGCCTTTTCAAGGTTTGAAATTAATCGGACAAGTGGTTCCCAAGGTATGGTCACCGTACTCGCAAGCCGTTCGCTTTGGCTTTGCGAATGGACCAAACCATTTCATGTAAATAGAGGGGGGGGTTCTACCGTACTCGCAAGCCGTTCGCTTTGGCTTTGCGAATGGACCAAACCATTTCATGTAAATAGAGGGGGGGGTTCTGTGGTCGTTACTGCCACGTGGTTTCAAAGTTTTTTTTTGTTGTTGTTGTTTGCACGCATGTTTTTTTGCACCCACGTACGGGCACGCCCTAGTATTATCAATGGAGGTAAGAGTTTATTTTAATATTCACAGAGTTTGATTTATACATATAATAATCTTGTATTAAATTAATACATGGTTATTTTCTCTCACAGGAAATTGTATTTGAGATACAAAATGAAAATACTGCTTTTACCACAACTTGGATGAAATTATTGATTTGTTTGAAGACCTTTTGAACGACTATGATCCACAGAACGAGTTCTACTTTGATAATCCAGCCAACGAGTTGTACCTTGGAGACTCACTAAACTTGGGAAAAACATTATGAGTTCTGCCGAGATGGTTTCAATACCTACCTTGGAGACTCACTAAATTTGGGAAAAACATATTATGAGTTCTGCCTAAATGGTTTCAATACCTACCTAGGAGACTCACTAAATTTGGGAAAAACATATCATGAGTTCTGCTTAGATGGTTTCAATACCTACCTTGAAGACTCACTAAATTTGGGAAAAACATTATGAGTTCTGCCTAAATGGTTTCAATACCTACCTTGGAGACTCACTAAATTTGGGAAAAACATATCATGAGTTCTGCCTAAATGGTTTCAATACCCACCTTGGAGACTCACTAAATTTGGGAAAATCATATTATGAGTTCTGCCAAGATGGTTCTAACTGTGGTGCCTACCTTGGAGACTCACTAAATTTGGGTGAAACATATTATGAGTTCTGCCTAGAGCCCTCGATGGTTTCAATACCTACCTTGGAGACTCACTAAATTTGGGTGAAACATATTATGAGTTCTGCCTAGAGCTCTAGATGGTTTCAATACCTACCTTGGAGACTCACTAAATTTGGGTGAAACATATTACGAGTTCTGCCAAGATGGTTCTAACTGTGGAGCCTACCTTGGAGACTCATTAAATTTGTGTGAAACATATTATGAGTTCTGCCTAGATGGTTCTAACTGTGGAGCCTAACTTGGAGACTCACAAAATTTAATAATATCAGGAAAAGAGTTTTGCCTTGGAGACTTTGAAAACTGGTTTCATTTTGGAGACTCTGCCAGTGGGGTCTATCTTGGAGACTCTTCCTATCTTGGAGACTCTGCTTATGGATTACACAAAGAACACTCTTTGGATCCTAAAACAATGAACATTGTTCTTTCTTGAGGGTGCTTGATGAAAGGTAAGTTCAGTTGATTGGAAATAAATTAAATTATAAATATGTTATTTAATTCAATATTAGATATTATTCAAGTAATATATTTGTTTTACATATATTTCAGCAATATCAAGAAAGTTCGAGGAAGAAAATGCTGGAAAATTCACACCCTCCCCACTTCTACTTCTTCAAACTTGAAAGCCTTGAAAGACAGAATTGGAGGAAGAGGATATATATATATATACAGTCACGTGAAAAAGTAAGTACACCCCATGTAAATTTTAGACTTTTTCAACATATTTCAACATACAGCTATTTGATCTTCATTTCAACACTATTGATAGATAAAGGTGATATAATATAACAAATATCATGAAACATTTACATTTTGTAGTCCATTGTATAATTTAAATAAACATAAATGCAAATTTCGCATGTGGAAAAAGTAAGTACACCCTTTGCTCTACTCGGTGGTAATGCCCACTTTGGCAGAAACAACCTCAAGTAGGCGTTTCTTATAACTGTCGAACAGTCTCTGACATCGACTGGGAGAAATTTCTGCCCACTCCTCCATGCAGAATTCTTTCAGCTGTGCGATGTTTGAGGGGTTTCTTGCATGCACAGCTCGTTTCAAATCCCCCCACAACATCTCGATGGGATTTAAATCCGGGCTTTGACTTGGCCATTCCAGAACCCTCCATTTCTTTCTTTTCAGCCATTCCTTGGTGGATTTACTGGTATGTTTAGGGTCATTGTCATGTTGCAAGGTCCACCATCGGTTGAGCTTCAACTTTCCGACAGATGGCCTCACATTATCCTCAAGCACCCTCTGGTACAATGAAGAATTCATAGTGGATTATATGATGGTGAGCAGCCCAGGCCCTGATGCAGCAAAGCTGCCCCAAACCATAATATTTCCACCACCATGCTTTACAGTTGGTATCAGTTTCTTGTGGTCAAATGCTGTCTTTGGTTTTTGCCAAACATGTCTTCTGGTGCTGTGGCCAAATAGCTCTACCTTTGACTCATCTATCCACCGCACATTGTTCCAGAAGTGCTGGTCTTTGCCTTGGTGTTCATTGGCAAACTTTAGTCTTGCCCTGATGTTCTTTCTGGACAGCAAAGGTTTCCTCCTAGCACACCTCCCATGTAGATCAAATTTGTGCAGCCTCTTTCTAATGGTAGACTAGTGAACTTTGACATCAACAGTGGCAAGATATACCTGTAGGTCCCGTGATGACATTCTGGGGGTTCTTAGAGACTTCTTTCAGCATCTTGCGGTCTGCTCTCAGACTGAACTTGCTGGGGTGGCCTGGCCTGAACAAGTTGGCAGTTGTTTGGAATCTTCTCCACTAGTAGATGATCTTCCGAACAGTCGAATGATTGATTTCAAATTGTTTGGAGATCTTTTTAAATCCCTTCCCAGACTCGTAGGCATCTATAACCTTCTTTCTGAAGGCCTCAGAGAGCTCTTTTGATCTAGGCATGGTGACGCCGCACACTTCAACAACAAAGAGCAAACCAAACTAAATGTCTGAGGTTTAAATAAGACAGGTTCCTCCAAGATCCTCTCTAACGATGTTCTAATCATTTGCACCTGAGCTGGTGCACCTGATTCTCATTTTAGGTATTTGAAGTAGTGATAAATGTAGGGGTGTACTTACTTTTTCCACATGCAAAATTTGCATTCATGTTTATTTAAATTATACAATGGACTACAAAATGTAAATGTTTCATGATGTTTGTTACATTATATCACCTTTATCTATCAATATTGTTGAAATGAAGATAAAATAGCTGTATGTTGAAATATGTTGAAAAAGTCAAAACTTTACATGGGGTGTACTTACTTTTTCACATAACTGTATATATATATATATATATATATATATATATATATATATATATATATATATATATATATATATATATATATATATATATACAGTATATATATTCACACCCTCCCCACTCAACTATATATATATAGTCGCGCAACTGCGATTAACATCAGAGTTGCGGAGGCCGATTACGAGGCTTTAAACTCCCGAGGCGAAAACTCAATAGCGGATTCCAAGTCAAGCACTTAAACGCGTGGAATGGCGGGACACCGCGAGAGCCCTGCAGCCTTATCTATTAAAACCAAACAGGAAACTGCGTTCAGGTATATGTACAAAAATAATATAAGGATTTATTAATGAAAAGCAAAGACAGTGAAAAAGCATGCACTGGTAATAACTCTAATAAGAAGCCTAAATTGGGATCCCACACACAACAGATATCAAACACGATACGAGGGAGATGAATACGAAAATAACACGTCTTGTATGTAAAGTGTATTCGCGGATACGGCCTTATCTCGTCCCTGTCGTCTTCTTCCCGGCCTGGACGAATCCTCCGTCCGCCTCGCACGCCCCGCTAGGCCCGAGCCAACACCCCCGCCACTGCACCCGAGGTCCCGCTCCAAGCTCCGATCCTCTCGCCGCCAACGAGGTCCGTGCACCAAGCTGCAACAGCACCAGCACTGCTCCACTCGGGCTACAACTCAGCCCAATTCGGGTCGGGATCTCTGAATGACTCGACTGGCAATCCAACTGCCAGCAAAGGTGTCCGGTGCTCACTCAACTCAACTCAACTCTTGTGCACACAAACTCTTGACTCAACTCCGGGCTCATCCGAACTGCACTGCCGAAAATGGCGTCCAACCCTCGATAATATCCCTGGCCAATGACGTCACATTGGCGCACTGCTCTGCCAATCAATGCCTCCCACGACTCGCCGGCTCATCGAGGTCACCCCCTCTGCGTCACTGCCGCTCTCTCCACTCCTGCTCCTTCTTCATAGCACGTGCTATGCGAGGTTGGTAGGCCTTGCGAAGTTGTCAATGGTGGCGGCCAATTGTGGCGGTGTTCCAGCCTGATTTCTTCCTAAGTCATGTCAGGGGGAAGGGCGTCATTTAGTGTTGTGCTAAAGGTCCTAACTAATGTTTATGTGGTGTGCAGTGCCAAAATGGACAAAGGTTTGACTACTAGGTGAGACTCACAGGGGCGTTATCTTTAATCCCTAACTACTTAACACTCGAATCTCCTGGTAGATCCACAATTATACACCTTAACCGACAAAACGCCTAAACATGGACTTATTACAGGAAGTGTTCCGTATCGCGACATCTCGAAGCATGTTACCTACTCAGATCTACCTGGCTCTAGATATTGCTTTACCTCCCAGACATAACAATATATATATATATATATATATATATATATATATATATATATATATATATATATATATAAATAAATATATGTGTGTGTGTGTGTCACGCTACCAGATTCTTGTACCAGATGCGCTAAACATCTACTGCGTATAAACGCCATTGAAAGGCGGCGCCGTGTGTTTCACCATTTTCGCTTCCGGATTGATCGTTTATCAGTAATAAACTTCCGTAAATATACCTTTATTGGACACAGTTTCGTCTTATATTTCACCCATCGACGGAAAAATATACGATCTTTCATTCTACGACAGTGGCATTACCTGTTATGACCGTTGAAGCCTGAATTTTGCTTCGGACTCGATGGTCATTTCCCGCGATTCCGCGGCAACAGACGCCTGGTGGTGCGCTAGCCGCTACACGTGTTTGTTTAGATAATGATTAATGATACTGATAATGAATAATACTGATACGTGACTGATAATGATTGAGACAGTCATCATAGTTTGTGCAATTGATAAGACCTGTACATGCTGCTCAGTGCTGTGCATCCAGTGTGCATGATATTTTATTCATATACTGGACAAAGAATATCGTTTACTGAACAATTCTGTACTTGTATGTACTTTGTGAATTAGGCTCACAAGATAATGACTTGACCTTTGAATCACATTCTGGCTGCCAACTTAATATCCTGTGGGGTTTTCAAGTGTAAGTAGTATGATGCCACATGCATTTCTTGTCTTTCATGGATAAGTCAAGCCTAGTACACATACGTCTTGTAAATGGGGCTTCACCAAACATGTGTGTGAAAATTCTATACATGTAGGCCTACTCGTCATTTTGCCTTGATATTTTGGCATGACAGCTTGGGCTAGCGTACAGATGGCGGGCGATGATTTACAGTATTTGTGTACAGTTGCAATGCAGATTATGCTTGAAGATTCAATGCAGATTATGTTGTACATAATAAATACAGCAGTATTAGAAGAAACATGTGCGTGTTTATTTCCCATAAATTCCAATTAAAATCAGTGCTGGTCACAACTTATTTGCTCGGAAAAAAAGTGAAAAATACAGAATATTGGCAAGGTGCTAAAAAAATAATTGGCACTCGGCCAATAACTCTTATGGTACTTTTATTTAATTTACTTGTCCAACATCATGCTTGAAAAAAACCTTTAAACCCTAGAAATTGATTCTGATTGTAAATTACTGGTTGTTATTTTTTGCGAAATTTTCTAGATTTCCTGGCATGAAAAGTTGAAAAACTTGACATTTTGGGGAACACATGAATATTTAAATTTTTGTTTTAATGAATTTGTAATTGCCCAATTTGACCAACCCTGCTATTTTATGAAGGTACAGGGTTGGTACTTTAATGCTGCAGGTATAACTCGAAATCCATAATTTGAGCATCTGGTACAAGAATCTGGTAGCGTGACACATATATATATATAAATTATTGGAAAAAAAAGCCTTCAGTTTAAAACAAAAAAATATGTTGGGTTAGGGTTGAGTTAGGATTAGCATTGGGTTGTGTTATGGTTGGGTTAGGGTTGGAGTTGGGATTTTGAATGTGAGGGCTAGGGATGGGTTAGGGTTGGGTTAGGGTTAGGGCTGGGTTGGATTTGGGGTTGGGTTAGGGTTGGGGTTGGGATTTTGAATGTGAGGGTTAGGGTTTGGGCTGGGTTAGGGTTGTGTTGGGTTAGGGTTGGGTTAGGGTTAGGGTTAGGGTTAGGGTTGGGGTTGGGTTGGGGTTGGGGTTGGGGTTGGGTTAGGGTTGGGATTTTGAATGTGAGGGTTAGGGATGGGTTAGGATTCTGGATGTGAGGTGAATTTTTGAATGAATGTCATACGTCACAGACTCATTTATCTTGCATTATCATTGAATTGTTTAAAAAAGTAGTTGGAAAAAAAGGAAAAAGATGAACAGAATTGGAAGGTTATACAAAGGGGTGGAGTTAAGAACTTTTTTAAATTGTTGATGTAATGGATACAGTTGTTTAGACTGACAAATTTGGTGTTTTAATGTGGGGTTAGGGTTGAGTTTTCCCCACCCTAAACCAAAACCAAAGCAAACACCACCTACTATACACTCTGGACTTAGCCCTGGAGTGTCCATAGCGGTGTATTGTAGAGGATTGTGAAGCGCCAACCCATTGCTTTCAAGGGTATTATCTGCTTACTTGTGTCTTGTAATTCCTGTGAATAAAATGTTCCTAAGATTTCTTCTCCATTTAAATCATATGATTTGTAAGTCCAAGGGACTGTATCCATTACATCAACGATTTTAAAAAGTTCATGAGTCCATCTCTTTGTATAACCTTTCTGAATATGGCTTTTCCATCTGTATATTCTTACAATATCACCAACTTTGAACTTTGGCTTTCTCAAATGAATCTCCTTTTCATATTCTAATTTTGTAAATGTTTCCGAAGGTTTTGATTTTGTTGATGAATGAATTGTATTATTGTAATTATCTACAATGTCCTGAATTAAAGATACCCATTGTTGAGAACCGAGTTGTGTGATTTTTTTTTTGTCTCTCTTTCAAAGTACGATTAAAACGCTCAATAACAATTGCCTTCCCTTCATTGAAGGCGCTGTATAATTTAATACCATTATCTTTAAGAAATTTCCAAAATGTTTTTGCTCTAGAACTCTGTTCCCTCATCAGTCCATAACTTCTTTGGTTTTCTTTTACTTTTACTAAATATTCCACTGAAAGCTAACATAAGAGTATTACCCCTTTTGTTTTTCAAAGGAACAACCCATGCAAATCGACTCCTCAAATCAATAACGGCTAAACCATACTTATATCCTTTATCATTATTTAGTTCAATTAAATCAGTGGACCAGATGTATTCAACCCCTTTAGAATAAACCTTCCTTCTTTTAAACTTTGTGATTATAGGTTTATGTAATTCATCAGCTAAAACTATTTGCTCCCCAGTCTTGATGACATCATTAGAGCGTAATAGTTTTTTTGATATGCAAGACCAAGTCCCAATTTAGCACTTGTCAATTTTTTATGATAAACCGATCATATGACCTTTCTCTCTCAACGTTGGATTTCGTATCAAAGATAAATTATACAACATTTCACTGTCAGCTTCGTGTTTGTCATCCAACGTAGTGCTATTCCCATAATCAATATCGTGTCTCATACACACTTCATCAACCCTATTTAGAGGTTTAGACCAAGGTTTAGGATTGTCAACCTCTTCTAATCTTTTATCCAAGTTTGTTCCTGGGCCACAGAAAGAATACCCTGGAAGGTGTAATTACCCTGGAATTCCAATTGTTGTAAATTTACTCCTTGACAAAAACTTTTGGATATCACCCCCACTTTTATGCTTAGAAATGAATTGACACTTTTTAGAGCCACACACTAAACATATCCTCTTTTGATAAACTCTATTATTATAACCTTTAACATACGATATATTTTTAGTATGAGTTTTGGTTCACGAGTTATCAAGTGACCACTATATTCGTCATGTGTGTGCGTCTGTCTCTGTGTATGTCTCTGTGTGTGTCTGTGTGTGTGTCGGTCTTTCCGCAGCATAACTACCCGATGATATCATCCGATCTTGATGAAACTTGTGTGGGAGGTTGATATCATGATCTAGTTGTGTCCTGCCAGGAGTAGGCGTATTGCGCCCATAGTGGGCGGAGTCACGCCCAAAAAAGATGTCTTTTTAAGGGGTAATCGAGTTCAAGCTACATCTTCTCCGAGGGGTTTGGTGGAATCTGACAGGGGTTTCGATATTTGGTTAGGCCAATGTCATGTGTCTAGCCCCACAGAGCTCGATTTTTCATTTTTTTTTTTTTACATTTCATTTTTCACCGAATTTTCGGTATTGTGTAGCTAACTAACCTCATAACTGATTATACATTATTTTCTATCTCATTTCAAGGTCAGTAACATTCGTTCTGACATTTCCGCACCTGGCCTGTCCAGGCCTGTTTCGGTTATAGTCCGTCCTTTGTCATTGAATACCACTCGCTCGTGAACCATCGTCGTCTCCTGACTTGTTTTAAACTTTTTTTTAAAGATTGGATTCTGCTTGCTTGTGCAAGCATGCTTGGAGTTTTCATTTCGCATCCGGGCTTTCTGCACACTTCCATGCTTTTGTTACTCTTTTACTCGTTTGTACAACTGCTTTATAGAGACTGTTCAAGCCCACTCTTCCCTCATTTGTTTGAAGCAAGTGGTGCACTGCGATCTCATGCCATCCCCTATCCCTAGCTGCAATCTCTGATACCCTTATTCGTGGATAAAGAAGAACCCTATCCCTATTTTTACACTTAACACAATAACTCATTTATTTAGGAGAAAAATTCATACAGAGTGCAAAAATCTTTTTGGTTTCCAACATATACATTTCTATCTTGATGTTTAAAACATAAATAATTCTTAGGAATGCGTTCACTATCTCCTCCATTTATTTCGGGGAAAACACATGTTATACTTCAACTATAGTCAATAACACCAACATCACCAACTCTCTGAAATTGAAGTTATGTCAAACACTCTTAAAGCTAATATTTTCATTAATTTCTTTATTTTCCTCCTCAGTGTGTTGTTTGATTTATTTTCTGTAATACCTCCAAACTTTTATTAATCTCACTGGTTTCCATACTTTTTTTATTTTCCCTCCCTCTCTCTTTTCTCCCTTTCCTACCTCTCTATTTCCTCCCTCTCCTCGCTCTCTATTTTCTCCCTTTCTGCTCTCTCTCTTTTTCTCCCTTTCCTCCCTCTCTTACTTCACCCTTGCCTCATTTTCTTCTTCAACTCGCAGAAGCACTCACTCCGCTGGTCAGCTTGTCCAATACGTCCACTTTCTCCAAAAGTGACATCACTTTCCTTTGCCTTTTTCTCTCAGGTATTTCATCAGCACCTACATTATGCTTAGTAGACATCATGTACGTCCTGCACCGTAAATAAAAGACCAGCGAAAACGAAATCACGCAATACAGTACAATCACGCGATATCCAACTAAATCAAACGATATCCAACTAAATCACGCGATATCACTTGATAGTCCGTACTGCACGACATCGAAAGAGTGACTGAGGTGTGACAGATTTGCGCAGTTGTTTATTCCTCTGTGCCAAACCGCGATAGAGCGAGGGAACCATTCATGATCGGCACATGTTACCACAATAATTCAACCGCAAAAGAGCGAAACCGCGATGCAGAATTTCGCGATCGGGGCAAGCTTGCTGTACCTCGATTCACCCCTCATACTGTGAGCTTGTATTCCATCTTTGGTTAGAAGAAACATTAATCTAGATTCTAGGGGTTCCTTTAACAGGGGGTATAACAGAACTCAAGAACCTCAATTCATCATTATATATCAATACCTTTTCTTTCACAAGATAAAACATTGCTGATTCTTCTGTGGGTATAAGTCCTGCGATGGTTTTTGTATCCGTTGAATATTCATTGTTTTGAAGAGCCTTCACAACATAATCAGGAGGTTGATTTGTCTTTTCTAGTTTTTGGAATAAGCCTTCATCATCATATTCTAATTATCCTATATCCCCTAATTCTTGCTCTGTCATTTGACTGAAATCTTCGAGCAATGGAAGTTTTTTCGTAGTATATTCTATCGCAGCAATTTTAGAGGGTTGATAAGTTATTAAATGTGGTTTAAATTTTTTTATCTTGTTTTCTTTAAAACGCTTCTTCACCGGTTAGTTTCTGTCTCCGTTTCTTCTTTATCTCTTCCTGTTGCATTACAACTTTTGAAACTAACTCTTGATGTTCCTTAAACATTCTTACTCTTTCTTGTATTCATTTCCTCTATTTATTTATTGAAAAATATCATTTACTGAATTGTAAAGGTCAATGGGGAAATTTTCCTTTTCTTCATCATTAAAGTAGATGTGTTCAAATAAATCCTTTTCTTTAAATATTTTATCAAATTCTTTATTAGCATTAATACGAGTTGTAATTTCTTCTTCACTAATACTAGTATCTCTGCTTTTCATACGTTGGCGTTGAGTTTCTTCATCAACATCTAAACCGAATGATAAAATCTTAACTCCATTACCGGTACCACTCATATGTTTCATAATTTGTCTTCTTCCTTCTGGATTAGTTTCTAAAATCCAGATTTCAACAAGACCACCAGATTTTAGTTTCTTTAACTCACTCTTACAATGTGAATATTTTGTCATGCCAAGAGAGACCTCCTCAAATATTTGACCTTTTTTTCTCAATCACATATGTTCCTCCATTGAAATGTAGAAATAATCTTCAACTTCTACTTCTCCTGGTCGCATTGATTGTAGATACAATTGTTATATTGTAGATACAATATCGGTTGTTGTAGATACAATTCGAATCATCGGGTGTTTAAAAAAAAAAAACTTACAATCTTTTCACTTTTACGATTCAAGAGCCTAGATTTTTGAAAGTTTTTTCCTGAAGCAGATTTACCCACAAGATTAATAATAATAGTTGTCATTTATGTATGTAATTATTTATAATAAAAAAATATTTAGTATCTCATCTTGTTTCACAACAATATATTTATATTTTCCAGTCGTGTGTTTCATATTTAATATCCTCAAATTCCTTTTTACTACATAATGTAGAACAATTGTCTCTCCAAAAATTATTTACATCTATTGAATTTAACTTGAATAAAATAAAAGAATTTCCATTGTTTCTTATTGAGTGACGAGGGAGATGAAAGTATGATTGACTGAGATAAATACAATTCCAAGAAGATTGTCTCCCTCTTGTGTTGTAGCTGTCCATAACCGTTTGGTTTCTCTCATTAACACAATCATCAAAGATAACGAGGGTCTTTTTTGATTCATCTAAATCTTGGAGTGAAGGTATATCATCCGTATTTAATCACTGAGAATACAAGTTATGGGTTTATGTTTTGATTTCTTTTTTGTATCACAAAATAGTTGTATTATATCTTCAATGTTATAATCATTTAGTTTGTTTTGAAGTTTAAATAAACCGATTATGTCTTCATTTTGAAGACCTGCATGAAAACCTTGTGATAGTAGTTGATACTCGGGTTGAAAACTTGACTTTGTGAAAATTATTAAATTATCATAATCTAAAAAGTTGGGTTAAGGAGCATCTTCAAAACAAAAAGGAGGGACTGGACTGTGATTTGGTATCGGAGACTAAAAATGAATGATAGTGAAGCGAGTTGAGCTTTTATGAGTTTTTAGGCTATGGTACCAAATCAAGGGCCAGTCCATCCTTTTGGTCCCTACTGGAGGGAGAGGTGTACAATAATTGATTGATTAATTGCGCAATTAAAATCCATAAATGATAATTGTAAAATAATTAATCAATTGGCTAAAAGCATACTGTGAACACCAATGCTTCATCCGAAGCTGTAACTTTTTGGGGAAAAAATTAAATAAGCCATTAATTGAAAAATTAAATAATTAGTTGATTAATCAAGAAATAATTAATTGATGAATTGATTAATCAATAAATCAAAAATATATCTTTTATAGCAACATCACTTAGTCACTATCCTGTCCACATATCAGCTTCCTAGCTCAAAAGGTGCCTGAGATATTGCCCAGATGAGAAAGAAAATAAATAAATGATGAATAATGAAAAGAAATAAATATTAATCATAAAATAATTAAATAATTAATCAATTGGCTAATATAATAACTAAATCACCACCGTTTCTTCCGAATCTGTAACTTTAGAAAAATAAGCAATGAAGTCATCAATGGAATGATTAAATAATTAATCGATTAATTGATGAACAATAAATCAAAAATAGCCACTTTGTAATATCCACATCACTTGGTCACTGTCATGTCCAAATATCAGCTCCCTAGCTCAAAAGGTGCCTGAGATAATGCTCAGAAGTGAAAGGAAATAAATAAGCACTTAATTTATCGATAATAATTAAGGAACTAATCAATTAACTGATTAATCAAAAAACAAAGAATAGGGTATTTGCCAAAGCACTTGCTCACTATTGTGCCGAAATTTCAGCTTCCAAGCTCAAAGGATGGCTGAGATATAGCACGGACAAACAAACAAACAAAGAAGAAAACAATCAAGAAAGAAACCGGAGTGAAAACTGAGTACTCCGTTTCAGCACGCGTCATTGCCGGGCCCCCTTCAGTGCCCGGCAATGACGTTATGCAGCGTCTGGAGATGGAATAGGAAAGGAGTGGTGTACAACAAACAAACAACCGGAGTGAAAACTGAGTACTTGCTTTCAGCGTGCGTCATCATGCCATGTTACGTCATCATGCCATGTTACGTCATCAAAGTCGCTTTGCACATGCTGCCATGTTACTTCAGAGCAAACAACAACAACAACAACAACAACAGGCATTTTAAGGCCATTTTCTCTGCTAGAGCGGGGGTTAGCCTTGCGGTCCCCATGACAATCTTCTCCATTTTGCCATATTTTCTGCATCTCACCTTGTTAACCCCCTTGCCCGCATTTCGTCTTCCACCACCTTTAGCCAAGTCTTTCTCGGTCTTCCCCGTCCTCTACTTCCTTCTACATTCATTTCCATCACTCTTCTCAACCAGTCACTTTCATCCTTCCTCAACACATGACCAAACCATCTCAACCTGTTTCTCTTCACAGCATCAATCACAGGCTCTATTCCCATCATCTTTCACAAGTCATCATTTTTCTTCCTCTCTCTCAACGATACTCCACACAACCACCGAACCATTCGCATTTCCACCCTTCCAAGCCTTCGTTGCTGCTGTACGTTCATTACCCATGTATCGCTCCCATAAATCATAACACTTCTCACATATGCAGCAGACACCTTTCCCTTCAGCTTCAACGACACTCCCCTCCTCATCAGCATGCCACTCAGTTCCTGAAATTTCTTCCATACACATCTCACTCTAGCAACCGTTGCCTTCTCCATTCAGCATGTCTCCGAGGTAGCAAAATGTTTTCACACCTTCCAGCTTCACGCTGTCTCCAAGATCCAACTCAACATTTCCTCCATCTGCAGCTCCCTCTGTGCACACCTTACATTTGAATGTAGCTGCCACACTGGTTAATGACCCTCTCAGACCACTACATTTTTGATGAACCCAATCAGCGCACATTGTGCATTGAATGGAGTTCACTCCGGCACCCTTCCTGCACACAGCACACGGCCACTTCCCAGTTCTTTCCACCTCAACACATGCTTTACCACTTGCCATCACCTTTGTCTTTCCGATATTCACCTTCAGACCTTTTGTCTCCATACATTCCTTCCACTTGTTCATCTTTTCCTTCAGTCCATCCATACTTTCCGCAATCAACACCAGATCATCTGCATACAACAACTCCCACGGTAAACCCTCCTTTACGTTCTGAGCCAGCACCTCCATCACAGCTACAAATAGTAGTGGACTTAGTACCGACCCCTGATGCACTCCCACCTTCACCTCAAACTCACCACTGTTCCCGTCCTTCGTCCTTACAGCTGTGCGCGCTCTTTTGTACATTGCCATGACTACTCTGATCAACCATTCCTCCACTCCTAACTTCCTCAATGCCCATGTCACTACTTCGCGTGGAACCCTATCGAATGCTTTCTCCAGATCAACAAACCCAAGAAACAACTTCCTTCCTCTTCTCCATGTACTTCTCCTGCAACTGCCTTACAATAAAAAGCACGTCTGTCGTTCCTCTTCCTGGCATAAATCCAAACTGCATTTCGTCGATCTTCACTTTCTTCCTTATCCTCCTCTCCAACACCCTTTCCAACACCTTCATTCCATGCTCCAATAACTTTATCGCTCGATACGAGCCACAGTCCAGAGGGTCACCTTTCCCCTTGTATAGAGGGACAAGGGTACTCAGTTCCCAATCCACTGGAATGTGGCCTTCTTTCACCACCAGATTGCAGATCTCTGTCATTCTTCACACTCTAATTTCCCGCTGCCTTTTTTTTTTTTTTTTTTTTGGAATACAAGATCGAGGCTCTTGAAAGAGCTAACAGAAATCACACAAAAAGTCAAACCGACACACAAAACACAAAAAATAAGGTGAGCGGCAGACAAGATGGGGAGAGAGGAGGAAGGACACAAACTCAACATATGAGAGCAGGGACAACGGGAAAAATGTGGGAGGGGGAGGGCTTTGGGGGAGGTGGGAGAGGTATAAAACATATGAACACTGCAAAGACTTCCAGGAAAGAAGTTGGAATTTCCAAAAAAAAAAAAAAGTATCTAGGGTGAATTAGCGGGGGTAGAAAACATCAAGGTTTTGGATGGGGGAAGATAAGAGATGGTGCTGAACAGCTGTTTTAAAGACCTGGAGGGAGGAGTGGGATTGAAGGGAGTGGGGGAGTTTGTTCCAGAGGCGGGAGAAAAGGGGAATGAAAGAGTGAAGGTGAGCAGAGAGCCTAGATTTTGGCAGTTTAACCATAAGAGGGTTGCACGCAGATATTGTGCGACCTGAAGGAATATTGGGGGGACAGAGCACAGAGAGAGCTGGGGGAGCAAGGCCGGAGAGGAGTCGGTAGGAGACAGAAAGACCACCAACCTGCCTGCGGTGAGTGAGTGAAAGGCCCTCGGAGTTAACTTCATCGCAGGAGATTCCAATGATTCTGAAAGCTATGGTTTCAACAGCGTGAACCCGAGCTAGGTGTGAGGCAGGAGCACCAGCCCAGAGGGGGGAACAGTATTCCATTGAGCTGCGGATGAAAGGCTGGTATGTGGTGAGGAGCTCAGGTGTGCCAAGGAAGGAATTTGAACGACGGAGGATGCCCAGTCTGCGACTGGCTTTGGAGGCCAGCTTGGAAATGTGGTTTTCCCAAGAAAGATCATGGCAGATAGTGAGCCCCAAAAGCTTGAGCGACAGAACTTCTTGGAGAGGATTGTTGAGAAAGTAGATGGGAGGGTTTTCCAGTCGGTCCTTTCGGAGAGACATTGTCAGAGTGTGCGATTTGTCAGGATTGAAAGACATGTTCCACTTGTTTGACCAGTCTGTGATTTTTTCCAGGTCTGCAGAGAGTGAGGAGGCTGCAGACTACCGATCTGAGGGATGAGGAATGGAGCGGCAGATAGTGGAGTCATCAGCAAAGAGATAGAGAGGATTTTCCAGAGAGTCGGAGAGATCATTGATGAAGACCAGAAATAGCACAGGGCCCAGAACACTACATTGGGGAACTCCAGCCAGAACAGGAAGGGGAGATGAGAGAAATCCATTCAGGGCCACACGTTGCCTTCGACCAGAGAGGAAGTCCGCAAGCCATGAGTGGAGATTTCCATGGATACCATAGGAGGGAGAGTTTCGTGAGCAGAGCTGGGTGCCAGACCGTATCGAAGGCACGTGATATGTCAAGTGAGACAGCTCTGATTTCCTGTTTGGCATTGAGGACCTCCATCCATTGTTGAGACAGCAGAAGCAACATGTCCAGAGTAGAATGACCAGGTCTGAAACCAAATTGATGGTCAGAGATCAAGCCATTGGAGAAGAGGAAGGATTTGATATCCGAAGCAATTATGGATTCCATGTCTTTGCCTTCAACATTACTCCCACAACTCCCGTCGGCCCTCTCGCTTTTCTACTCTTCATTGCTTTTATCGCTTCCTCAACTTCCTTCTCAGTTATCTTCTCTGCCGGTCCTAAAACTGGGTTACTCTCTATGTTGCCATCCCATTCATTCTCTGCATTCAACAGCATTTCCATATATCTCTTCCATCTTCCTTTAATTCCATCTGGGTCCACAACGATTTGTCCCAACTTCAGAGCCACACGTTTATATAGGAAGAGTTCGTCAGGAGTCGATCTACTCTCTCCTGGTACGTAGAATTTCAACAAAAGCACATCACTGCTCATTTCGGTAAATATTATTCCATCGTGTTTGGAAAAACTGGAAAATTAGAAAATTGGAAAAATTGGAAAAACAATATAGCCTATTATACTCCAGGGGGTCCTAGGATTACCCACCCAAAATATCGTTGCGATCAGTTCAGCCGTTTTTGCTGTACCTTCGAACGGACAGACAGACAGACGGACGGACATTTGGTGAATTATAGTAAGATAATAAGCTTCTAAAATCGAACTGAAAACCCAGAGCAAAGGTTGAGGGATGTTATCATTGAAGAACAATTTGTTATCGGACGGACTATTTGGTTTTCGCAAAAGTTGCAAGAACCACAAGCACAACAAACTCGAAGTTTTGACATACAAGACAAAGCTCATGAAGTCAATAACTTTTCAGTCACAGAGTGGCATTCAAGAGAGACTTGCATGTTGTGGTTACCCAGATGTTAAATATCTTTCATTGCAAAGGAAGGACGGAAGTGATTCCTGTGAAGCATGATTACACTAGATTTGACAATCTGGTGTACCAAGCTTATAATCTTATCCAAAAGTATTTATTTGGGCTCAAAGGTGATGGATATATTCAATTTTCCAAAGTCAAAATGATAACTTGTAATCGCCACATGATTTATTACTTTTCAACATTTCACGATGCTTTGAACAACTTGCCTCAATTTGTCCACTCGCCCACAGAATCTTGCTCAAGTTGATATGGAACTGTTGGCCTGGTGGAGCTGTGGAGTCGTATCCACCCACAACTTTAAACTCTATTCCTCCCTCATTGTCAATCTGCCAGTTTATCAACTCATAAATTGCTGGAGGGTCTCCATTTTCATCAAAGTATATAATCTCATTCATGTTGTTTGTAAAGTGTACATTTTTCAAATAGAAAAGAAGCTGAAAATGTTGGGAAGGTTGGTAAGTAAAATGAAATTCATAATGTTGAAATATTGATGAATCTCGTTTACAAAGTGGAAATGCACACGTTTTACGACATTGCCTTGCTCACTATTGTGCCGAACTTTTTGTGGAGTTTGCAAATCCATTACATGTAAGAGAGAATTTCATTAATGGATATCAATCTCATTTACAAAAACTAGAATGACACTCGGGAGAGCACATACCTTTGCCAATTTGAACCGTTTATGTTTTGTATTCCACTGATAGGCCAGAACTGTATCCGCACCTGAATCTAAATCGAACTCATCTGCCATGTTCTTCTCACCTGTCGAACTCATCTGCCATGTTTTGTCATAACCTGTACACAACTTTTTGGAATATCAGGCTATATATATTTTAAATATGATTCTCTTTATGATATACATATAAAAATAGCAAAGTCAAAACTTTACATGGGGTATACTTACTTTTTCACGTGACTGTATATATGTTGGAACCCATCTGTGGATCGGTCCCATCGGCCGATGGGTCTGCGCCATCTGCGGATGTGTTGTTCACCTTGAAGGAATGTGTTGACAGAATGGTGCTCTTCAATCAGGTACACAGTCATTGGAATTACATGTGGTAGGAATTTAACAGAGATGATTTTTAAATGTTTTATTATCTATTTCTACCCATCTATTTATACATTTTGTCAATACATTTTGTAATTAACAGATACATGGCAGTTTTAGTTAAGCTTTACATAACATACTCAACATTCATACAAAACATTAGGTGTTCTTCTGATAATGGCGGAGGGGAATGTTAAATTCCTTTATATTAAATTAAATAAAATAAAATTTAAATTAAATAAAATAATAAAATTTAAATTTTAAAAATAAAAGTTAAATAAAACATTTAAAAATCATCTCTGTTAAATTCCTACCACATGTAATTCCAATGACTGTGTACCTGATTGAAGAGCACCATTCTGTCAACACATTCCTTCAAGGTGAACAACACATCCGCAGACGGGTCAGACCCATCGGCCGATGGGACCGATCCACAGATGGGTTCCAACATATATATATATATATATATGAAATATCATGTAATATATATCGTTTTTGAAAGTCCTTGGCACACCTGAACTTCTACCTACCTACGAGGCTTTCACCCGCAGCTTGATGGAGTACTGCTCCACCCTCAAGGCTGGCTCTCCTGACTCACATCTTGCTCAGCTTGATACTATGGCAACCAAGGCCTTTAAGAATATTGCAATCTCCCGTGCTGATGCAGAGCCGATGGGTTTTTCACTTCACTAACACAAACAGGTTGGTAGTCTCTCTGTCTTTTACCGCCTCCTTTCTGGTCTTGCATCCTCTGGTCTCTCAGTGCCCCCCTCCCCTCAGGTGCACACTAGGTCAAACATGAACCCCCTTTCTGGTGAACATACATAAATACAGTCTACATACCTTTTTCATCTTTTTAAAGTCATTTTTATTCTTAAAGACCAACACATGGGAGGTGACATATCATGGGATGTCACACATGCACAACATAAAGGACATGACTTGTTTAGTCAGGTTCACTATGTTTTTTCGTTCAAAATTTTGGTAGATTCGCAAAACTATACATTTTTGGAATATTCAGAGCATGAGGAATCCAAAAATTAATGTTTACATTTGCATAGACACCTTTGCGAAATTGACCCTCGGGACAGTGATGAAGATCTGTAAAAGCATATTCCTGAACGGTATAGACCTCGTAGATCCTGTGTATAGGACTTATAGTTCAATCTGATACTACCTATAACTTCCTATAACAACCTATAACTTCAAAGGACTGGCAATATCATGTATTATATAATACAGTTATATCACAAATATAAAGACAATGGTTTTCAATTACCTTTGTTTGTTGCTTTTCTATAATCCTGAGCACTATTTTGAGGCCTTTATTGGATTCCTTGACCCAGAAAACATAGGATTAGCATATTTAATTAAGTCTCTAGGTTGACTAGAAGCCGAGATAGCGCAAAATATGTATTTTATGGCGGCCATTTTCAAAATCCAAAATGGCGGCCATGCAGGTGTCTGTGCAAATGCCAACATTGATTTTCAGATTCTCCATGCTCTGAAGATTCCAAAAATGTACAGGTTTGCTAATCCCAAATTTTTGAAAGAAATTATATTTGTTAACATAGTGAACCTGACTAGTTGTGGGATGTCATACACCGGTCAACTTTCTCCCATACATTGCTGGAGGGTCTCCATTTTCATCAAAGTATATCATCTCATTCATGTTGTTTGTAAAGTGTACACAACCAATGTTCCATGGTGTACACAACCCATGTATGGAACATGTTCCACCCATGTTCCATATGGCACAACCCATGTTCCATACATAAATTTGGTCAAATATGCACAAAATAACCAGGGAAGTCAGATTACATCTTCCAGGAATGAGTTTAACTCCAAAATAAATCGTCTTTTCCCATCGATAGAACCAAAGTGGGCTCCAAACATGAGAATAAGCAAAAATAAATAAATAAATAATTGCTCTTAGCTAGTTCCCTCTTCCTTTTTTCCTTTTATTTTTTGACTATTGTGACTGATTTTTTTTTTCTCAATTATTTTCCAAGGGAAGTGAGGCACCTGTTGATTAGTGTGATTGACTAATTTGGGGCTTATGCATACAAATGGGATCGGTCGGTGTCCAATGGGGTAGAGGATTCCAGAAGCATTGTCAAAAAAAATGATATCACATGCCTCACAGTGGGTGAAACCTACATTTCAAACTTTTGCTCATAATAGCAATATGGATTAATAAATTTACAAACGTACTTATAATGCTCCTCAAGCGGAAAAAAAGGAAGTGTTGGTCAAAAACATTCATAAACATACATCTATAAATCAAAAAAGGGAATGCGTGTCAGTCAGTTAGTGTGTGTGTGTGTGTGTGTGTGTGTGTGTGTGTGTGTGTGTGTGTGTGTGTGTGTATGTGTGTGTGTGTGTGTGTGTGTGTCCTGCATAACTCCAAAACCATGAAACCTAGCGGCCCAAAACTTTGCACGCATACCAAGGAAATTCGAAGGGAGTGCAGGAATGAAAACTGCCTGTTTGTATAAATTGAAACTCCTCATTTGAAGATAATCGACGGCTTACCTTCATGAAAGGCCTTTCTTTGGTCAGCCCAACTTCATTTGGCAGTGGTCTTATCTGCCATTTTGATTCGCCCTACTAAAAAAAACCTTGCCTTTTTTTTCTTCTTTTTTTGGATAATAAGACCTAACACATATAACGTATAATAAAGGGAGCAGGAGACAAGAGGGGGAAAGAAAGGGAATCACAACAATAGTAGGGAACAGGGACATCAGGAGATCTGTGGAAGAGAGAGGGATTGGGCTGGGTGTATGGGATAAAACAAGATGGACACTACAGGGGCTTTCTTGGATTTGGAAACATGATCGATCTACTCTCATGGAGTAATTAAAGTATATCATCGGAATGTGATTTCAGATTTGAGGATCAAAACTCGTGGACTAAATAATTGTAGAAATCTGGAGTGAAATCTGACAATTTAAAGAAATTACCGATTCTTTTAACGAAGCATATATCTTATAACGCATCATTAAACAAGGCTGTCCACATGAAATTTAACTTTTTCTACTGTTCCAAGAATTACAGTGCCTTAAGAAAGTGTTCACACCCCTTGACTTTTTCACATTTTGTTGTGTTACAGCCTGAATTAAAAGTGGATTCAATTGAGAGTTTTTGTCACTGATCTACACATAATACCCCATAATGTCAAAGTGGTTTTTAATAAACTTTTTATTTTTACAATCTTTCACAAATTATATAAAAATGAAAAGGTGAAATGTCTTAAGTCAATAAGTATTCAACCCCTTTGCTATGACACTGCAAATTGAGCCCATGTGCATCCAATTTCCTTTGATCATCCTTCAGATGTTTCTACAACTTTTTTGGAGTTCACCTGTGGTCAATTCAATTGAATGGACATTATTTAGGAAGAAACACACCTCTCCATATAAGGTCCCACAGTTGACAGTGAATGTCAGGGTACAAACTCTACCATTAAGTGCAAGGAACTGTCCTTAGAACTCCGCGATAGAACTGTGAGAAGGCATCGATCTGGGGAAGGGTATAAAACAACTTGTAGAGTGTTGAAAGTTACCAAGAGCATAGTGAGCTCCATCATTATGAAATGGAAAGAATATGGAACTACGCAGATTCTTCCTGGAGTTGTCTGACCAAACTGAGCAACCGGGCAAGAAGGACCTCGGTCATGGAGGTGACCAAGAACCAAATGACCACTCTGACAGAACAACAGAGTTTCTTGGCTGAGATGAGAGAACCTGCCGGAAGGACAACAGTCTCTGCAGCACAGCATGCCTGGAGTTTGTAAAACGGCACGTAAAAGACTCTGAGAGCATGAGGCAAAATATTATGTGGTCTCCTGAGACAAAAATTGAACTCTTTGGCCTGCATGCAAAGCGCTACATATGGCGAAAACCGAGCACAGCCCATCACACATCTATCACCATCCATACCGTGAAGCATGCTGGTGACAGTATCATGCTATTGGGATGCTTTTCAGTGGCAGGGACTGGGAGACTTGTAAGGATTGAGGGAATGGAGCCAAATACAGGCAAATCCTTGAGGAGTACCTGTTTCAGAGTGCCAAAGACCTAAGACTGCAGCGAAGATTTAAGTTACAACAGGACATTGACCCCAAGCATACTGCCAAAGCAACACCGGAATGGCTTCAGAACAAGAACGTGAAATCCTTGAGTGGCTCAGCCAAAGCCCAGACTTAAATCCCATTGAGAATCTGTGGAAAGAGGTGAAGATTGCTGTTCACCAACATTCCCCATACACCTTGGCAGAGATTGGGCAAATCTGCAAGGAAGAATTGGAGAAGCTCCCCAAATCCAGATGTGCATTGCTGATACAGACATAACCAAAAAGACTTGAAGGTGCTGCCAAAGGCCCTTCAACGAAGTGTTGACTCAGAGCACTGAATACTTGTGTAAATTAGATATTTCTGCATTTCATTTTCAATGAACTTGTAAAAATTTCTAAAAACATGCTTTCACTTTGTCATTGTGGGGTATCTTGTGTCGATTTGTGACAAAAATTTATAATTCAATCCATTTTAAATTCAGGCTTCAACACAACAAAATGTGAAAAAGTCAAGGGGTGTGAATACTTTCTAAAGGCACTGTATGTTGAGTGAAGAAAAGATTAAGGAATGTTCCGAAGGTGTAACTTCATTGAGTGCAAAGAAGATTATAAACCAGCGGGATCACCAAGAAGGCTTCCGCAGTCACGCCTGGGTACTCTGTGGGGGAAATCTCCGGAGTTAGGAAGGTAAAATATATTAAATTAAAGATTGAATTGAAAGAATGATTCACATAATGGGAAATTTTAAGCAACAGGACAAGGAAAGTCCAAGTGCTCATCATCAAACATCTGATCTTCGTGAGTATGAATCGCTGATTGCTTGCCAAGCCAGCCATTCCTTATCACCCGTTTTATTGGAGTGCTTGTTTGAGTGCTTACGCCACTTAACGAGTGCTCCACACGCTGCTTGGTAATGGAGCACACGACTGTTTCACCATTATTTTACCTTTCCATTTGCTTTATTTGTCTTTTTGCATAAATGTTTGTAATTTGTCTTTTTGCTTAAATATTTGTAATGATTTTGTTGCTCAACTTTGAGTGCTATTCTTCGATGGTTGTTTGTTTGCAAGACAAGGTAGTCAACAGTGGTGGGGTGAGAGGAGGTGCGAGGACGCGGGGAAAAGGGTGGGATGGGTGTCCGGAAGGAGGGGAAGAGGTGGGGTGAGAGGAGGCAGCGGAAGAGGTGGGGTGAGAGGAGGCAGGGGAAGAGGTGGGGTGAGAGGAGGCAGGGGAAGAGGTGTGGTGAGAGGAGGCAGGGGAAGAGGTGGAGTGAGAGGAGGCAGGAGAAGAGGTGGGGTGAGAGGAGGCAGGGGAAGAGGTGGAGTGAGAGGAGGCAGGGGAAGAAGTGGAGTGAGAGGAGGCAGGGGAAGAGGTGGAGTGAGACGAGGCAGGGGAAGAGGTGGGGTGAGAGGAGGCAGGGGAAGAGGTGGGGTGAGAGGAGGCAGGGGAAGAGGTGGGATGAGAGGAGGTGCAAGGAGGCAGGGAAAAGGGTAGGATGGGTATTTGGAGGGAGGGGAAGAGGTGGGGTGAGAGGAGGCAGGGGAAAGAGTGGGATGAGGGAAGGGAAGGGGCGAGAGAGGAGGTCTCCGGCTTTGCCCTGCAATGCCTTTGCCAGTACATAAATAAATCATGAAAGTACCATCCTCTGAACAAAAGTACCCACAATGTTCTTCATCCTGGAGTGAGAGAAGTGTTTACTTTTATAACATATTTTTTGTGAAGAACAGCTACACTATGCGGAGTAGAACAAATCAACAATGCACTTACTCCTATATAGGATTTGACGATTAAGTCAGCAACATGAAGTCGGTGTTTTTGATGGGAGCACCAAATAGGCTAAACAAACATGAATAATCTTGTGAATATACTGTGTTAATTTGTTATCTGCCCTTTCCATCATCTGTCCCCTCTCCCCGAGTCTCTGCAGAGTGCACGTGGTCTTCCAGTAACCCACTTCTGGTGAAACTCCCCAAATCCTGGCTCACTGCTCATTTCCACTCATTTGTTCTCTTTTCCCTCACCTGTGGAACCAACTTCCGCAGTCTGGTCAATCTAAGTCTTCACTCCAGTGCTTCACGACAGCTGTTTATGACCATCTTAGGTGACGCCCCCATCTCTCCCCCACCACCCCCCCCCCCCCACCATCCCTCCCCCTCCACCCCTATCCCCTCCACCCCCTACCCCATACATAAACATGATCTTTTTCTACACTTATTAACCAACTCAAATCCAACCACTTTCTAAATGTAAAGGTTATCAGGTTTTTCCCTGCTCCCTCACTTTCATCTTCGGTTTTTTTTATGCCTCCGCTGGTGAAGTTGACGGAGGCATTATGTTTTCAGGTTGTCCGTCCTGCCGTCCGTCCGTCATGGGTTTTTGTTACCGTGATAACTTGAGAACGGCTGAAGTGATATAATTCAAACTTGGTACAGATATGTACAATGATGTAAAGATTAACTGATGAGATTTTGGGGTCGAGGTCAAAGGTCAAGTCTGTAATAGGTCTATAACTTGAGAACGGCTGAAGTGATATAATTCAAACTTGGTACAGATATGTACAATGATGTAAAGATTAACTGATTAGATTTTGGGGTCGAGGTCAAAGGTCAAGTCTGTAATAGGTCTATAACTTGAGAATGGCTGAAGTGATATAATTCAAACTTGGTACAGATATGTACAATGATGTAAAGATTAACTGATTAGATTTTGGGGTCAAGAGGTCAAATGTCAAGTCTGTAATATGTCTATATCTTGAGAATGGCTGAAGTGATCTAATTCAAATTTGGTACAGGTATGTACAATGATGTAAAGATTAACTGATTAGATTTTGGGGTCAAGAGGTCAAATGTGAAGTCTGTAATAGGTCTATAACTTGAGAACGGCTGAAGTGATCTAATTCAAATTTGGTACACATATGTACAATGATGTAAAGATTAACTGATTAGATTTTGGGGTCAAGAGGTCAAATGTGAAGTCTGTAATAGGTCTATAACTTGAGAACGGCTGAAGTGATATAATTCAAATTTGGTACACATATGTACAATGATGTAAAGATTAACTGATTAGATTTTGGGGTCAAGAGGCCAAAGGTCAAGTCTGTAATATGTCTATATCTTGAGAACGGCTGAAGTGATCTAATTCAAATTTGGTACAGGTATGTACAATGATGTGAAGATTAACTGATTAGATTTTGGGGTCAAGAGGTCAAATGTGAAGTCTGTAATAGGTCTATAACTTGAGAACGGCTGAAGTGATCTAATTCAAATTTGGTACACATATGTACAATGATGTAAAGATTAACTGATTAGATTTTGGGGTCAAGAGGTCAAATGTGAAGTCTGTAATAGGTCTATAACTTGAGAACGGCTGAAGTGATATAATTCAAACTTGGTACACATATGTACAATGATGTAAGGATTAACTGATTAGATTTTGGGGTCAAGAGGTCAAATGTCAAGTCTGTAATAGGTCTATAACTTGAGAACGGCTGAAGTGATCTATTTTCAAATTTGGTACAGGTATGTACAATGATGTAAAGATTAACTGACTAGATTTTGCGGTCAAGAGGTCAAAGGTCAAGTCTGTAATAGGTCTATAACTTGAGAACGGCTGAAGTGATCTATTTTCAAATTTGGTACAGGTATGTACAATGATGTAAAGATTAACTGACTAGATTTTGCGGTCAAGAGGTCAAAGGTCAAGTCTGTAATAGGTCTATAACTTGAGAACGGCTGAAGCGATCTAATTCAAATTTGGTACAGGTATGTACAATGATGTAAAGATTAACTGACTAGATTTTGCGGTCAAGAGGTGAAAGGTCAAGTCTGTAATAGGTCTATAACTTGAGAACGGCTGAAGTGATCCAATTCAAATTTGGTACAGGTATGTACAATGATGTAAAGATTAACTGACTAGATTTTGTGGTCAAGAGGTCAAAGGTCAAGTCTGTAATAGGTCTATAACTTGAGAACGGCTGAAGTGATCTAATTCAAATTTGGTACAGGTATGTGCAATGATGTAAAGATTAACTGATTAGATTTTGGGGTTCTGAGGTCAAAGGTCAGAGGCCATGTCAGGTAAAAATGTGATAACTTGTGAACAGCTGAAGGGATTTAATCTAAAACTTGGTCCAGGTATGTATAATGATCCGTATATGAACTGATTAAATTTTTGGGGTCAAAGGTGAGATGTCATGTCTGGTAAAAATGTGATGACTTGAGATGAGCTGAATGGTTTTAAATCAAACTTGGTACAAGTATTATAATGATGTAATAATGTGGGCGGAGGCATCGAAGAGTGCTGTTCTAGTTTGTTCTATTTCTGCTTCTTCCCCAGTTTTTCCTGATAATAATTTTTTGAATGAGAGTCTGCACATCTATCAAACTTGTTTTACCCCCTGTGTCCTCCTCCCCCATCCCCATCCAACTTGCTCTCTTCTTGAATATAAGTCATGCTTGTGTCCTTTCAGTCACAGAGTGTCATTCAAGAGAGACATTTCCACTGTACTTTTCATTCTGTTACGTTCCGGGTTCTATCTCCTCCACGAGCCTCAAATCCTGATTTAAAAACAAAAAATAAACAATTTTAAAATCACTAAATGACCTAATTTTGTACTTATGGACTTGAATTTGAACGATAAATAATGTCTTACCTGCCACGGTTTAAAATTAGTTATTGTGGAGCAAGATCTATTCCCAAAGGGAGACTTGCCAGGCACACACGTGTGCAAGTTGTGAAGTGCATGTGCCACTGCATACACAGCCGTGTAGGTGTTATAAGAGTACCGGAGTTGCGAGACATCTATGAATGGGGAATTGCTTTCTTCAAGGCGCTCACGACCTGTACAAAGTGTTTGGCTCTTCTGTCGGTGTATCCATGAACAGTTAAAAATAACCTCCCAGAGTTCCAGAAGAAAATCATTCAGTGATTGCTTTGGTGTGACCAGTTGCTCTTCCGTTTGACTTTTCATCATATTTGGCCCAAAGGACTTGATGCTTTTGTCCTTCTTATTCGGTTCAGCTCTTTGACAAATATTCATTGTTTTACACTTCACATCACATAATGCTTTTTGCAGTCTGTCAATGTTGTGCACTTTCGTTGTCCAGCAGCCATTCATTGTGCTGTAGTTTGATGGATCCATGTTTATTGAGCTGTTACATTTGAATTTATCATTTTGCATTTGTGATTGACAGACAATTTCATTCCTATTATTGGAGACGTTTGACAAAATCTTGTGATTAACTTTAGAATTTAAAATTGTCCATCCAAACCTGTTCTTACATCGTGATTCTATGCAGCCAATATGGTCCATTTTGGCTGGAAGTGTGTATGCTCGAGTATATGAGGCACTTTGAGGCGTGATTGAAGATGGATCCTGAAGGGACAATATTTTGGAAATACGGTTATTTTCATGAAGACTTGAACCTTCAGGCATTGCATTACTTCCGGGCAGATGCTTCTCTGTTTTGGGTGATAAACTGAATAGAAAATCCTGCAAACCAGTGATGCTTCCACGGCGAATTTCAAAGCCAAGAGTCCCTTCAAATAAACCAGCATATGGTGGTATTCCAATATCTGTCGATGTAGCCCAGCCAATGCTTGAGATCCATATCTTATTGGTTATGTTGCGTTTAAGAAGTTCGTCAGCCAAAATATAAATGTGAGCGTACACCATGTAAAGCAAAATCACTTGGGCTTTTGTGTCTGCCACAACGTTGCCTGAAAAATGTGATGAGGCAAAGATTTATCACTTTCTTTTTTCCAAAACATTATAGAAGTAGTTTTATGAAGAAATATCTAATATACAGTGCATTCAGAAAGTATTCAGCCCCCTTCCCTTTTTTCACATATTGTAGGTTGCAGCCTGATGCTGAAATCGTTTAAATTCATTTTTTCCCTCATCAATCTACACTCAATACCCCACAATGACAAAGAGAAAACAGGATTTTAGAAAGTTTTGCAAATTTATTAAAAATAAAAAACTGAAATATCACATTGACATAAGTATTCAGACCCTTTGCTATGACACTTGAAATTTAGCTCAGGTGCCTCCCATTTCTCTTGATCATCTTTGAGATGTTTCCACACCTTGATTGGAGTCCACCTGTGGTAAATTCAATTGATTGGACATGATTTGGAAAGGCACACACCTGTCTATATAAGGTCTCACAGCTGACAATGCATATCAGAGCAAAAACCAAGTCATGAGGTCGAAGGAACTGCCCATGTAGAGCTCAGAGACAGGATTGTGTCGAGGCACAGATCTGGGGAAGCCTACAAAAAAATCTCTGTTGCATTGAAGGTTCCCAAGAGCACAGTGGCCTCCATAATTCTTAAATGGAAGAAGTTTGGAACAACCAGGACTCTTCCTAGAGCTGGCCGCCCAGCCAAACTGAGCAATCGGGGAAGAAGGGCCTTGATTTAGCTTTCCACTAAATGGAAAATAGTGAGTTGAAGCAATGCCAGTTTGGGTTTATATAAAATGGTGAGTTCATTCGATGCTGTTGGGTAAAGGGGTCTTAAGCGTCTTACGGTTCTTCGAGGTCTTAAGGATCTTCAAGGTCTTAAAGAGTCTTTGGGGTCTTGCATGTCTATGGGGTCTTCAGAGTATTTGAGGTCTTAAAGGGTCTTGAGGGGTATAAAGGGTGTTTTTTGTCTTCATGGTCTTAAAGGGACTTGATGGTCTTTGGGGTCAAAGGATCTTCAGGGTCTTAGAGGTCTTCAAAGTCTTAAGTGTCATAATGGTCTTCAGCATCATTGATGTCTTCATGGGTCTTTGGGATTCTAAGGGTTTTAAAGGCCGTCATGGGTTTTAGGGGTCTACAGGGATCTTTGGGATCTTTTGGGTTTTAATTATTACATGTCAAGTTAGTTCTTTAACTTCCTGTGTTTCCTCTCTTTTCCTTTAGACGTCTTTGATTAGAATTCCCACTTTCCTCTAACTTCATCTTCTTTATAATGTGTGTGGCCATTCGAGGATAATTGTAATTGGTGCTCTTTTTACTTTTTCTCTTTTTCATGGGTAGAGTTTCCTTAAGCCCGGCCCGGCCCGCGTGTACACAAGATACGCCATGATGCATGGTGAGGACAGTTGTGTGAGGGGAAAAAGCGGAGAAGACACTGGCATTCAAAGGGTCTGAACCGAAGGGTAAATGTGTAGAGAGGCCTCAGCGAGTGTGTTGAGCTGGCAGGATGGCATCGAGGTATGCACAATCACCCCAAATCTGTCCAGCATGGGTTTGAATCCCAACCCAGCTATAAACTGTTATGCTGGTGTTTCACAGGCAGGGGGATTCATCAATGTGTGTTGCCGTCTCTTGGATGGACGTTAAATGGGTGTCCCATCTGCCGGCATTAGTTGGCGGACATGAAAGATTCCATGGCATTCTTTGGTAAGAGTAGGAGAACTCAGCTCTACTGCTGAGCCCACCGGGGAAGCTTAGAGCTCTTTCATATAGCCCCCCAATAAAAGTCCTGACTATGCCAGTGCCTGTGGGGTGCTAGTATTGACCTATATCTTGTTTAATGAGATAGCAATTGACCCTTTGAAAATATAGTCACACAGCATGAAATCAAACTTTGCACATTTTCAGGTGTAAAACATGCAAGAAATCCATAACCATAATAAGTAAAAAAAAATCCATAATAAATCCATAATAAGTAAAGAAATCCATAATAAGTAAAACAAAAGAGTAATTCAAAATATTTGCTTACCAAGGTACTGCAGTTCATTTGCATCTTCCACTCTTGGTAGAAATTCTCGGAAAGCAATACACATGCCATCTTGTTCTGCATCTTCTACAAACTGGGCTTGTCCAGTTCGGCCAAAATCATCATCCACTGCTATGGATCCGATAAAGAGCCACCCAAAGTGCTCAACCATCCGAACAATGGCTCTAACACTGTGAAATGCACTTGGAGTTGTACGCAAGAATGATGGAAAACGTGACTTGTCACTCAAGCAGTTGCAGGTTGAAGCATAGCTTACCTGCAGGAGTAAGAGCAAATAAAATGTATGACGTCTTATTGCATCCATGATAATCCACTGGCAATAAGAAGAACGCATACACCCATTTACTTTGGTAATAAATCCTTGACTGCTATCAATGTTCGAAAATTATAAATAAATAAGAAATCGCTCGATAGTGCCTCAGCCTTTTTTAAATGAATGACAGTTATATACAAGTACACATTCGCATAAATAAATAGAAAACAATCACCAGACATATGAACACAAATAAATCAAACAATTCCGGAAGTGTACGAAGTTGGTAGTAAGGCTTCTTCTTCTTCCTGATCGGCATCACACTGAACTCAGAAACCTGATGAATGGCACATTCACCAGCATATATTCAACGAAGGGGTGAAATGATGATTTGCCATTTGCGATGGATTTTGATTTGGATGTAATTGCTTTTACATTATATTTTCTCTCATTTCAAATATGTTAATGTTTCTTTTTCTCTTGAGCAATGCCGGATACTCCAGCTATAAACACTGATATACTTTACTCGGCATAGAAATACAACTTTGTCTGGGTGGTAACATAGGCTATGTGGCCGCAGCCTCATGCGGGGATGTGGGGGACATGGAGAGGGGCAAAAATTCTCTGTAAATGTGTACCCTGTAGCGCCACCTGGTGATGATGGCAGAGAGTATTACAATTTCCTTTTTTACCTGGGCAACACTGAGGTTAGAGGGTATTACAATTTCCTTTCTTACCTGGGCAACACTGAGGTTAAAGCACTCTTTGCACGGGTACATTTTTTTCTCCTTCTCATCCCCCCTCCCCCAAAACGGAGGGGCCTGTCAAAGCCACGCCACCCTCCCCCACCCCCCAAATATATATGAAGTATATCTTTCCCCTCCCTCTCCTCTCACCTCCCTCCCCCTTCCACTCCCCCCACTCCCTTCCACACCCCTCCCTCTCCTCCCTCCCCCCCCCCCCCACCCACGCCGGGTACTCCTGCTAGTATTAAATATAATTTTTCCTTATTGGGTGGAGGTGGGGGAGTGTTTTCGGCATCGACAAAAATAGAATTTTTTTTTTTTTAATTCAAAATGGCAATAGGATTAGAACGCCACCGGGCAACCCCCGGTTGGTACTCCCGCTAGTGGCTTATATGTTAGTAATGTACTCCATTCGGTTGTATTATGTGAAGTTACGTTCAAGATAACACCAGTTGACATGACACTGTATATTAAAATCAAAATTGAGCAAATAAGACAAGTCAAAAAGGATTCTTTGAAATGTTCAGTAATTGCACATTGATGATGTGAGTCGTCGATTTCGATGAATATCCCCCCAGCCTTGGCATGCTCAATAAGCATTGTGCATTGTGTTATGTCTGTAGCGGCCGTTGCACATTAATTAAGCACCAATTCAGGTTGTCAATCTTTTTGATACTTCTATATTATATCGATATTTTAATCCTCTCCACGTGAGCACACGGGGAAAAAACAAGACGTTGTGCAAAGCACAATACTTGCAAAATCCACCCCTCCCCAAAATAAAAGATTGCCATGGATACATCAAATTGTCCATTTCATTCAGATTATAATTGACGATCTTATTCAAAGCTTGGGTCAATCGGATTAAAATTGATGATTGTTCAGATGGAAATTGATGATATTAGAATGGAAATGACGCAATACCGTCAGTGCTCTTTCTTGAAAGGTAATAGTGTAGGAGCTATGCTCCAACGTAAATCGAAAGAATGGACGCGACAAAAAGCTGGAATTCGTCCGAGTTTCTTTATTGTGTCAAATCAACTCGGGTACTCTGAAAAGCCCGTTTATCGGGCAGCAATATATATACACATTATCCCGGAGCGTTTGCCCGGGAAAGGCGAGAGGGGGCGTGTCCGGGCGTCCTGGACGAGGCCTGGCAAGTCGAGAGCGGGCATGCCCAGGCGTCCCGGACGAGGCCTGGCAAGTCGAGCGGGCATGCCCGGGTGTGCCCGGACACGCCCGGGCGTCCCGGACGAGGCCTGGCAAGTCGAGAGCGGGCATGCCCGTGCGTCCTGGACGAGCCCGGCATGGTGATCGCTCCGCGTCCTCGGTAGGTGCAAGGCGATTGTGTATACCCAGCGGTAGCCGCTACACACGTCCCCCCAGAATCGACTTGCACCGGCAGGGTCAATTTAAGGGGGGTCCTGATGACCCGGCCGAAGCGACCCCTGGCGGGTCGTGGGGGGGGTCCGGTGTGGTGGGGGGCACCGTGGATGGGGGGCGGCCTCGCCACGGCGGAAGGGCCAACCGTGGCGGTTGGTCGATGTCCACGTGCGCCGGCTTGAGGCGGTCCACTGTAATCCGGTCTGACCTGCCGCCGATGTCGATGACGAACGACTTGTCGTCCCGTCGCAGGACCCAGAAGGGCCCGTCGTACGGTGGCCGGAGTGGCCCCCGATGTGCGTCATGACGCACAAAAACGTACTCCGCTGTGCGAAGCGCTGGGGGGACGTAGGACTGGGGGTCACCGTGGTGGGACGTTGGCACGGGGGCAAACCGTCGGGCGGTCTCCTGGAGGTCCGAGCGCTGGTGAGCTACGGACCAGGGACTGGTAGCGTCGGGCACGAATTCGCCCGGGACGCGTAGCGCCTGGCCGTAGACAAGCTCGGCGGTGGACGCCCGGAGGTCCTCCTTGGGGGCCGTGCGGAGGCCCAAAAGGACCCACGGCAGCCGGTCGGCCCAACCGCCGTCCTGAAGGCCGGCCATGAGCGCGGCCTTCATGGAGCGGTGGAATCGCTCGCACAACCCGTTGGCTTGGGGGTGGTAGGCCGTAGTGCGGTGGAGCTTGACCCCCAGGTTGCGGGCGACCGCGCCCCACAGCTCGGAGGTGAACTGCGGTCCGCGGTCCGACGAGATGTCCACCGGTGCGCCGAAGCGGGTGACCCAGGTGGCGATGAAAGCCTGTGCCACGTCGGCGGTGGTGGTGGAGACGAGGGGAACGGCCTCCGGCCACCTGGTGGTCCTGTCCACCATGGTGAGCAGGTGTGTGAAACCCCGTGATGGTCGAAACGTCGTTCGGGCACGGTGAAAGGTGCCAGCGGGGCCTGGGTGTGTCGGTGGACCTTGGCCTGTTGGCAGGCTATGCAGGTGCTGGTCCAATCACGGACGTCCCGTCGAAGGCCGTGCCAGACGAATCGCGCCGACACCAGCTTCTGGGAAGCTTTCCGGCCTGGGTGGGAAAGGCCGTGGAAGGAGGCGAAGATGCGGCGTTGCCAGGTAACGGGCACGATGGGGCGAGGCTGGCCTTGGGAGACATCGCAGAGCAGGACAGTGTCCGCGAAGGGGATGTCGGCCAGGCGGAGGCCCGTGTCCGCCGCCCGGAGGGCTTGCACCGTGTTGTCGATGGTTTGGTCCGCCGCCATAAGCGCGAAGTCCACGCCGAGGTGGACCGCGTTCGCGCTGGCCCGAGAAAGACAGTCGGCCACGGCGTTGTCTTTGCCGGCGACGTGCCGGATGACCGTGGTAAACTCCGACACGGCGGAGAGGTGGCGCTGTTGGCGGGCCGACCACGGCTCCGTGACCTTGGCCATTGCGTAAACCAACGGCTTGTGGTCGACGAACGCCGTGAAGGGTCGGCCCTCCAGGAGGTGGCGGAAATGGCGAACGGCCAGGTGTAGACCGAGGAGCCCACGGTCAAACGTGCTATATTTGAGCTCGTTCGGCCGGAGTTGCCGGCTGAAAAAAGCGAGTGGCTGCCAAACCCCGTTCACCCATTGCTCATGTACGGCGCCCACCGCGTAGTCGGAGGCATCCGTGGTGAGGGCGATGGGAGCGTTGAGCACCGGGTGAGCGAGCAGTGTTGCGTCGGCGAGGGCCCGCTTTGAGCTTTTAAAGGCCGCGTCCATTGCTGCGGACCAGACGACGTCATGCTTGGCCGGCTTGCCCCGGAGGGCTTCGTAGAGGGGCCGCATTAGTTGAGCAGCGCGGGGCACGAAGCGGTGATAGAAATTCACCATTCCCAGGAATTCCTGCAGGGCCTTTATGGAGGGGGACGCGGAAATGTGGTGATGGCCTCGACCTTGGTTGGCAGCGGCACGGCCCCGTTCTTGGTGATGTGGTGGCCCAAAAAATCAACGGCCGTCGTGCCGAAGTGGCATTTGGCCGGGTTGACGATGAGGCCGTGCTCGCTGAGGCGCCCGAACAGTGTTCGGAGGTGGAGGAGATGCTCGGCCCGGGACGTGCTGGTGACGAGGATGTCGTCCAGGTAAACGAAGAGGAACGGCAGGTCGCACAGCACGCTGTCCATCAAGCGCTGGAACGCCTGAGCCGTGTTCTTGAGGCCAAATGGCATTCGCAAGAATTCGAATAAGCCGAACGGCGTGATGACGGCCGTTTTTGGGACGTCGGCCGCGCTGACAGGTACCTGGTGATATCCCCGTATTAAATCGATCTTTGAAAAAATGACCCATCCTGCCAAATGGGCGGAGAAGTCTTGGATGTGCGGGATCGGATACCTGTCGGGGGTGGTAGCATCGTTAAGGTGGCGGTAGTCGCCACATGGGCGCCAGCCGCCCCTGGTATTGGGACGATGTGTAGTGGCGAAGCCCACGTGCTATCGGAGCGCCGCACGATGCCGAGGTGTTCCAAAGCGTCGAACTCGGCTTTGGCCTCGGCGAGCTTGGCTGGGTCGAGGCGGTGGGCTCTGGCGTAGACCGGCGGGCCCGTGGTTGGTATGTGGTGCTCGATCCCATGTCGTACTGCGACGGCCGAAAACGTCGGCCGCGTGAGGGCCGGGAACTCCGTGAGCAGGCGAGCAAACTCATTCACCGCCGGGAGGGCGCATGCCAGCTCGGTCGGAGCGGAGCTGCTCAATGTGCATGCCAGGGAGCTGAAGGTCTCGGCGTTGATGAGGCGACGCCGTTGGACGTCCACCAGCAGTCCGTGTGCGCAGAGGAAGTCGGCGCCTAGCAGAGCCATGGGCACGCTTGCGGTTACAAAAGTCCAATTAAAGCATTGGCCGCCGAAGCAGAGGGTGACGTTGCGCGGGCCGAAGGTGCAGATGGCCGATCCGTTGGCCGCAACCAAGGAGGGGCCGCAAACCGCGGACTGCCTGTCCTGATCGGAGGCGGGTATGACGCTCAGTTGGGCGCCGGTGTCACACAGGAAGCGCCGTCCGGACACTTTGTCCGTGATGAAAATTAAGTTGCCCGTGTGGCCGGCGCTCATGGCTGGTAATGAACGCCGGCCCGGCCGTTTCCCGGCTTGTGGAAGGTACACGGGGGTCGGCATGTCTGGGCCTTCTGTCTGAACCTGGCATGATAATAACACCACGCCTGGTCAGGTGGAGGCTCCAGTCGTCGTGCTGGAGGTGGTCGGCGCGGCATAGCAGCCGCCAATTGCATCGGCAGTTCGGTCGTCGACCGTGCTGGGTGCTCGGGCACCATGGGCGTTGCTTCGGACGGCGGTGGGCTCCAGGTCGCTGCTCCAATGCGTTGGCCTGCCGCGGAGATCTTGTCGGCTTCCCTGGCGAGGGCGCGGGGATCCGTGATCGTCGTGCTTGCCAGGGCGAGGCGTACCGGGCTAGGCAGCTGACGGAGGAACAGCTCCCGGAACAGGAATGCCGGAGAGTGCTCGCCGAGCAGCGAAAGCATGTAGTCCATTCGCTCGGACGGGCGCGTGTTGCCGAGCTCTGGCAGGTTGAGCAGGCGCCGTGCGCGTTCCGCTGATGAGAGGGCGAAAGCATCGAGGAGGAGCTATTTAATCGCGTCGTATTTGTCAGTGGCTGGCGGGCACTGGAGGAGGCTGAGGGCGCGGGCCGCGGTGGCTGAGCCGAGTGCTGCTACCACATGGTGGAAGCAGATGTCGTCGGCAGTGATGCCTCGCAGGGCGAACAGGGAGTCCGCCTGGGCGAACCAAACCGCCGCGTGAGCCTCCCAGAAGGTAGGCCGTTTGAGGGCAACTGCCGTGTCCATGTCGGGTCACCAATGTAGGAGCTATGCTCCAACGTAAATCGAAAGAATGGACGCGACAAAAAGCTGGAATTCGTCCGAGTTTCTTTATTGTGTCAAATCAACTCGGGGTACTCTGAAAAGCCCGTTTATCGGGCAGCAATATATATACACATTATCCCGGAGCGTTTGCCCGGGAAAGGCGAGAGGGGGCGTGTCCGGGCGTCCTGGACGAGGCCTGGCAAGTCGAGAGCGGGCATGCCCGGGCGTCCTGGACGAGCCCGGGCGTCCCGGACGAGGCCTGGCAAGTCGAGAGCGGGCATGCCCGGGCGTCCTGGACGAGCCCGGCATGGTGATCGCTCCGCGTCCTCGGTAGGTGCAAGGCGATTGTGTATACCCAGCGGTAGCCGCTACAATAGGGTAAAAGTGTAGAGGCCCGAAGGACTGTGAGAATAGAGAAAAGGAGAGACATAATTTCTTTTCGTAGGGAAAAGCCTACGAGAAATTGTGAACGATCCAAAAACACAACTCACGTAAACGGCAAAGGAAAACGTAAGGCAGGAAGGAAAAAGGAATAATAATAAAAAACACGACCGGAAATTCCGTCAAATATGACTCATACCCGAGTGAATAAGTTTGGTAATTTTCCATAGCACAGCTCACATTCTTCGTGGACCCTTTGACCTCAAAAATAGTTTGTTTCCCAATTCAGTGATGCACTATGTAATTGCTCTTTAATTTTCAAGTTAATAGACTCAGGCGAGGTCCACGGGATAAACAAGATGTACACAATTGGGGATTTCAGGAAAGAAAACAAGTAATCTGTAAGAGATGGGTTTGGGGTGGATTGACAGGTAGAAAAGATCATGGTTTTGGATGGGGGAAGATGAGATGGTAGTATACCTGGTTTTGGCCACCACATACCTGGGTTAGGGCGGCGGGCTTGGGATCCTAAAGTCCTAATTTCGAATCCCATTGAATTAACGGCAGGTGGGGTTTACTCAGCCTGTCATCCTTCCGATGTCGACAAAATGAGTACTAAAATATTGGGGGCAGGAGGGCAGAGCACAGACAGAGCAAGGGGAGCTAGGCTGGAGAGGAGTCAGTAGAAGACAGAAAGACCACCTACCTGCCTGTTGTGAGCGAGTGAAAGACCCTCAGAATCAGCTTCATCGTGGGAAATACCAATGATTCTGAAAGCTTTGGTTTCAACAGCATGAAGCCGAGCTAGGTGTGAGGCAGGAGCACCAGCCCAGAGGGGAGAGCCATACTCCATCAAGCTACAGATGAAAGCCTTGTATGTGGTGAGGAGCTCAGGTGTGCCAAGGAAGGACTTCACACGATGGAGGATGCCCAGTCGGCGACTGGCTTTGGAGGCCAGCTTGGAAATGTGGTTTTCCCAGGAAATATCATGGTGGATAGTGAGCCCCAAAAGCTTGAGTGACAGAACTTCTTCGAGAGGATTGTTGAGAAAGTAGATGGGAGGGTTGTCCAGTCAGTCTTTTCAGAGAGACATAGTGATAGTGTGAGATTTGTCAGGATTGAAAGACATGTTCCAAGTGTTTGACCAGCTTGTGAGTTTGTTCCAGGTCTGCAGAGAGTCAAGAGGCTGCTGCATGCTGATCTGAGGGATGAGAGACAGAGCAGCAGAAGGTGAAGTCATTAGCAAAAAGAAAAAGAGGATTTTCCTGAGAGTCCCAGAAATTGAAGAAGATTACAAAAAGCACTGGACCCAGAACACTGCCTTGAGGAACTCCAGCCTGGACAGGACAATAAGATGAGAGAATTCCATTGAGAGTTACATGTTGACTACAACAGGAGAGGAAATCAGTGAGCCGTGAGTGGAGATTGCTGTGGATACCTTAACTCTCGTCTGCAGGCTATATTGTCCGAACGATAATGCAGGGCTTCGGGTCTAAAAGACCCCAGGAGCGCATTGGTGTGAATTGTTATTTATTATTATTTTTTTTGGTTATTCTTTTGTTTGCAAGGTAGAGGCTTCCTGCAGTAGTATTCCCACCATAATGGTGATTCAGCTATACACTTATTTTGATGAAGACCCATACAAACAATACATACTTGAACTTTTCTTTCAAATGTTTGTTTGCTTTTACTTTTATATTTTTATACAAATGATTTATTTTGCATATAAAGGTTTGGTTAATTGAGTAGTCTTTTCTCAAGAAAGAGGGTTCACTAATCGTTTTGTTTTGAAATCATACTGAAGGATTTTGCCAAATTTTACACGAGTGTAGGTCTGGGTCTGGGAGATCGTCAAAGAACCAATGCAAATTCAACAAGAAGTAAAAATCATAAAATGGTGTCAAATAAGCTCACCTCTACAAAAGCAATTGCAGCAATAATCCGATGTCCAAACACGAGAAAAGCCGACGAGAAATTGTGAACGATCCAAAAACACAACTCACATAAACGGCAAAGGAAAACGTAAGGCAGGAAGGAAAAAGGAATTAAAAAAAAAAACACATGACCGGAAATTCCATCAGAGATGACTCATACCAGAGTGAATAAGTTTGGTAATTTTCCACAGCACAGCTCACATGCAAATTAGGTACTTTGAGAACAAAAGAAAGTGAGTGAATAACTATAATAGAAAGGCAAAAAATAACTCGGGTCTTGCAGGCCCGAAGGACTGCATTTTAAGGAAAATCTTAATTTCTCGGAACTTTTCTCAGAACTAAAATAATTTATTTTTGGATAAACAGTGAATAAATGTTTATCACCAACTTGTAGAAGCATTTATGGAGGGTCATGCCAAAAAAACGTTTTTATAAACAAATTATAGCAAAAATAAAAACCGTACCGGTCCATCAGAGTTTAGACCCATGCCTGCAGACAAGGGTTAAGAGGAGAGTTTGATGAAGCAGTGCTGGTGCCAGACTGTGTCAAAGGCACGAAATATGTCAAGGGAGAAGGCTCTGTTTTCCTGTTTGGCGTTGAGGGCCTCCATCCATTGTTGATGAAATAATAGAAGCAGCATGTCTAGGGTAGAGTGGCCTGGGCTGAATCCAAATCGATGATCAGGGATCAAGCCATTGGAGAAGAGGAAGGATTTAATATCAGAAGCGATAATGGATTCCATGACCTTGCTGATGATTGGGAGCAGGCTGATTGGCCTATAGTTGCAAGGATCAAGATATCTCAAAAAGATAGTGACGAATTCTGATGAAATTTAGCAGACAGGTTGCGTGTGTGACAAGGACTAATTGATTAGATTTTGGTGAAGATCCGTATCCAATATTTTTAAAGTGATTTTTCACCATGGGGTGATGTTGACAAAAACAATCTCTTGCATGATATCTAAAAAAGTTAGGGACAAATTCTCACAAAACTTAGTGGACAGATTGGCTGTGTGACAAGGATGAATTGATTAGATTTTGGTGAAGATCTAAATCTGGATCCGACAATTTTTTCAGTGTTTCTTCATCATTGAGAGATGGGGCCAAATCGATATATAGCATGATATTTCCAAAAGTTGTGGACGGACGGATTACAACAAAACTTGGTGGATGATTTGGGTAGGTGACAAGAACAAGCTGGTTAGATTTTGATAAAGGTCCAGATACAGATCCGACCCATCATTAGGCTACATAACGTAAACTGTTCAGCCCGGTGGAGGTATGCATGCTCGCCATTCTAATGTTAAATGCATTTGAAAGGGTAAAGGATGTTTGGCATTACAAAACAATGAAGGTTGAGAAAAAGAAAAACTGAAAATAAAAACTGATGTTTTCAATTTGGAAAGAACAATGTAGTTTGCAGAGTTCATACAGTCATGCGAAAAAGTAAGTACACCCCATGTAAAGTTTTGACTTTTTCAACATATTTCAACATAGCTACAGCTATTTTATCTTCATTTCAACAATATTGATAGATAAAGGTGATATAATATAACAAATATCATGAAACATTTACATTTTTTAGTCCATTGTATAATTTAAATAAACATAAATGCAAATTTCGCATGTGGAAAAAGTAAGTACGTATACCCTTGACTCTAGAAACAACTTCAAGTAGGCGTTTCTTATAACTGTCTACCAGTCTCTGACATCGACTGGGAGAAACTTTTGCCCACTCCTCCATGCAGAATTCTTTCAGCTGTGCAATGTTTGAGGGGTTTCTTGCATGCACAGCTCGTTTCAAATCCCCCCACAACATCTCGATGGGATTTCGATCCGGGCTTTGACTTGGTCATTCCAGAACCCTCCATTTCTTTCTTTTCAGCCATTCCTTGGTGGATTTACTGGTATGTTTAGGGTCATTGTCATGTTGCAAGGTCCACCTTCGGTTGAGCTTCAACTTCCTGGCAGATGGCCTCACATTATCCTCAAGCACCTTCTGGTACAATGAAGAATTCATAGTGGATTCTATGATGGTGAGCTGCCCAGGCCCTGATGCAGCAAAGCTTCCCCAAACCATAATATTTCCACCACCATGCTTTACAGTTGGTATCAGGTTCTTGTGGTCAAATGCTGTCTTTGGTTTTCGCCAAACATGTCTTCTGGTACTGTGGCCAAATAGCTCTACCTTTGACTCATCTGTCCAGAGCACATTGTTCAGGAAGTGCTGGTCTTTGCCTCGGTGTTCATTGGCAAACTTTAGTCTTTCCCTGATGTTCTTTCTGGACAGCAAAGGTTTCCTCCTGGCACACCTCCCATGTAGATCAAATTTGTGCAGCCTCTTTCTCATGATAGACTCGTGCACTTTGACATCAACAGTGGCAAGAGCTACCTGTAGGTCTTGTGATGACATTCTGGGGTTCTTAGAGACTTCTTTCAGCATCGTGTGGTCTGCTCTCAGGCTGAACTTGCTGGGGCAGCCTGGCCTGAACAAGTTGGCAGTTGTTTGGAATCTTCGCCACTTGTAGATTATCTTCCGGACAGTTGAATGATTGATTTCAAATTGTTTGGAGATCTTTTTAAATCCCTTCCCAGACTCGTAGGCATCTATAACCTTCTTTCTGAAGGCCTCAGAGAGCTCCTTTGATCTCGGCATGGTGATGCCGCACACTTCAACAATGAAGGGGGAGGGTAAGGGGGGAAGGGGAGGGGGAAAGGGGAGGGGGTAGGGTGTAGGGGGAAGGGAGGGGTAGGGTGGAGGGGGAAGGGGAAGGGGAGGATGGAGTGGGGGAGGGGAGGGCGGAGGGGGGAGGGGAGGGAGAGGGGGGAGGGGAAAGGGGGGGAAGGGGAGGATGGAGGGGGGAGTGGAGGACGGAGGGGGGAGAGGGGGGAGGGAGAGGGGGAAGGGGAGGGGGAGGGGGAGGGGGAAGGAGGGGGAGGGGGGGTGGGGGAGGGGGAGGGGGAAGGAGGGGGAGGGGAGGGGGAGGTGGGGGAAGGGGAGGAGGAGGGGGATGGGAGGGGGAGGAAGAGGGGGGAGGGGGAGGGGGATGGGAGGAAGGGGGAGGGGAGGGGGTCAGGAGGGGGAGGAGAGGGAGGGGAGGAGGGGAGGGGAGGGGGTGGTGGGGGAAGGGGAGGGGGAGGGTAAGTGGGGAAGGGGGAGGGGAAGAGGAAAGGGGAGGGGGTAGGGTGGAGGGGGAAGGGAGGGGGTAGGGTGGAGGTGGAAGGGAGGGGGAAGGGGAAAGGGGGGAAAGGGAGGATGGAGGGGGGAGGGGGAAGGGGAAGGGGGGGAAAGGGAGGATGGAGGTGGGAGGGGAGGGAGAGGGGGGAGGGGAAGGGGGGGAAGGGGAGGATGGAGGGGGGAGGGGAGGGGGAGGGGAGGGGAGGTAACATTACATTACACACACACAAACTGTGTTTTATGTTCAATGGTCTGGCGGCGGGGATGGAACATCACGTGATCACTCTGAGCGAATCAACGCGCTGCTCTGCCACCGGCTCAGATTCCGTGTATAATATTCCTCGCTGAAAAAAAATATGGATCTAAAGATGAAAGAAAAAAAAAACCTATATGGTGTGAATGGCAATGTTCCTCGCTGAAATGTGAAAAAACGCAATCGCTTTTCGCTCTGAATTACGTGCGAACGCATAACTGTGAGTTTATGGCGGCAAGGAACATCACGTGATCGCTCTGAGTGAATCAGCACGCTGCTCTGCCACCGGCTCAGATTCCATGTATAATATTACTCGCTGAAAAAAAATCTATGTGAAACATGCTACTATCTATGCTAAATCATGCTAAATCATGCTAAATGCTAATCATGCTAAAATCTATGCTACTTGCTGTGAGTTTATGGCGGCAAGGAACATCACGTGATCGCTCTGAGCGAATCAGCGCGCTGCTCTGCCACCGGCTCAGATTCCGTGTATAATATTCCTCGCTGAAAAAAAATATGGATCTAAAGATGAAAGAAAAAAAAACCTATGTGGTGTGAATGGCAATGTTCCTCGCTGAAATGTGAAAAAACGCAATCGCTTTTCGCTCTGAATTACGTGTGAACGCGTAACTGTGAGTTTATGGCGGCAAGGAACATCACGTGATCGCTCTGAGCGAATCAGCGCGCTGCTCTGCCACCGGCTCAGATTCCGTGTATAATATTCCTCGCTGAAATGCGCTGAGGTAAAAATATGGTAAAAAAAAATTATGAAATAATTTTTTTTAGGTTGGCCATGTTCTTCCCAGGCTCAATGGCCATGTCTATGCCAAATATCAAGCACGTGAGCCTCTCCGTTTAGGAGTCTATCGGTAACATTACACACACACATACACACACACACACACACACACACACTCAAACTGTGTTTTATATATATAGATAGACGTGATATGCTGACTTGCATTCCATGAGATATAGAGTCGTGGCTAAAAATATTGGCACCCTTGCACTTCTTTCAAATAATGCACCATTTCTTCCAGAAAATAGTTGAAATAAAAAATATTTTGGGATCCACAAATGTATTTATTTGGTTTGCAGTGGAACAAAAAAAGCTGAAAAATTACTAAATCTTAGCTTATTCCACACAGAAATCCTAAAATGGCCCAGACAATATTATTGCAACCTTTTAGAAGTTGTTAAAAATAATTAGATTTCAAGCAGCTGATTCTCCTTTACTTTGGAATTGACTCACCTATGGTGAGGTGCAGGTGACTGCAATATAACAATCACTCATTCAACCAGTTTGAATATAGAAAAGGAGTCATTCTGCTGTTTTGTGTCACTGTGTGTACCGCAATGAGCATGGACAGAAAGAATAGCAGAGAATTGTCTGAGGAGGTCAGACACAAGATTTTAACGAAGCATGGACAATCTCAAGGCTACAAGTCCATCTCCAGAGACTTTGATGTTCCTGTGTCCACCGTATGCAATGTTATCAGGAAGTTTAAGGCCCATGGCACTGTAGCCAACCTCCATGGACGTGGCCGCAAGAGAAAACTTGATCGAATATTGCAGCGAATGATTGTTTGAATGGTGGAGAAAGCACCTCAATCAACAGCCAAACAGATTCAAGCTGACCTTCAGACACAATGTACGACAGTTGCAACATGCACCATCTGTCGCCAACTCAATGACAGGGAGTTATGTACTAGTTTATGTACTAGGAGTGTCAATGACAGTACGAGACCTAGGAGGACCCCACTGCTGAGAAAGCCTGACTGGAGTTTGTCAAAACACATCTGAACAAGCCACAATCATTCTGGTAGAATGTCCTGTGGACAGATAAGACCAACTTAGGGCTTTTTGGTAAACATCATCTCTATGTTTACAGAAAACAAAATGAAGCCATCAAAGAAAAGAACATCTTCCCTGCAGTCAAACATGGAGGAGGTTCAGTGATGTTTTGGTGTTGCTGTGCTGCTTCTGGCACTGGGTTCCTTGAATGTGTGCATGGCATCATGCAATCAGGAGATTACCAAGGCATTTTGGAGCACAATGTTCAACCCAATGCCAGAAAGCTGGGTCTCCGTCGAAGGTCATGGGTTTTGTAGCAGGACAATGACCCCCAAACGCACTTCAAAAAGCACCCAGGAATGGTTCAAGACAAAATGCTGGACTGTTCTGAAGTGGCCAGCAATGAGTCCAGATCTAAATCCCATTGAACACCTGTGGGGAGATCTGAAAACAGCAGTTGTGAGAAGGCATCCTTCAAATCTGGGAGAACTTGTGCCAAATCAGGCACAAGAAGAGTGGGATAAACTACCAGTAGAGAGGTGTAGGAAGTTCATTCATGGCTAGAGGAAGCGCTTCACTGCAGTTATTTTGTCCAAAAGCTGTGCTACCAAATATTACGTCTGGTGTGTCAAAATTTTGTCAATGCCATTTCTTTATATTTTCTGATTTAAAAGGATATATAAGTTCTGAATCAAAAACAAAGGTTATGTAATATTAACAGTAAAATAAAAAATTGTGGAGACCAAATACCTTTGTCAATTTCAACTTATTTTTAGAGAATAGAGTTATTCTCGAGTTATTTGAAAAAAGTGCAAGGGTGCCAATATTTTTGGCCACGACTATATTTCATGCTAATGGATGAAAGTTAACATATCCAGGGTTAAGAATCATAAACAGGTTCTGTTGTACAAATTCCTCTAAGAGGTGCACATTACCTAACCAAATAATGAAGCTTACTGATATAGCTGCAAAAACAGCAGATAATTTTGCTGCTGAAAACAGCAGCAGATAATATGTTTCGTGTCAGCTGATGCATGATTTCCTGATATCTACCTCGCTAAGGCACATCTACATATGTAAGACTGTACAAGACATAAGGTTCATCAAACTGCCTTATTTCCTGAGATATCAGATAAAACAATTAACTTGATGTATGAATGATTGAATGGACTGAAACAGCCATGGCAATACTACTTTGCTGCAAGGAACTGAAGGGTACAAAAGCATCACTCATTCTACCTAGTAATAGCCCAATGAGATTGCTAGAGTTGGTGGTGCGTTTTCATCCTCAAGTAAAAATATTGTATGATTTAGAAAGGTGAAAAGTCAAATTCACTTGGATTAATGAATATGAAATCACACCATTGGTTAAGGGATTTATGAACAAACGAAGTATTATCTGGATAACTGTAGATGATTCGTGGGATGATGTGATAATCCAAAAGTTTTGTTAAATAAAAAAAAAAATTGTCCCCAATTCTTTCATTCCATTAATTTTTTGAAATGAATGAATAAACAAATACTTAATTGCAATCTTACCTGAGGAACAAAAGAAAGTGCCAGTAAATGAGCTGATATCACAGAAAGTATGGATGGAGTGGGACCAATTACAACCTGGTAAAGACAGGGTGCATCTGTATCCGATTCCTGTTGCATGAATTGTAATGTTGCTTCTACTGCATTCGGTAATCCATAGCAGGAATCATATATGACGTGACCAATTGTGATGTTAGGTAGTAGAGATGTCAGCATATTTATTTCATTTATAGCAAAAACCATGATCATAGCTTGCATGAGACCTGTATATGAAATACTGTAAAAACATCAATCAACAACCATCGAGTATGAGATGAAGCAAACATCATGTGGTTAGCATCATTTGCGTCAAAAAAAATTGAAAATCAATGGAAACTTGAGACAAATCAGTAAAACAGACATTGCGCAATGAGAAGTGTCTTACTGAAGACAGCCGTGATATTGAGGAGCCATGTTCAAAACTTCTTTTCTGTCGACTTCTCCAAAATGTATGGGGAATATGCCGCCAGCCATGATATCTCCGAGTGCTGTTATTCCACCGAGTTGTTGCCCAGGAGGAAACTCACAGAGATTGCTTCTAACAGGATGAAGTAAAAATGTCCATAGCAAAAGTTTTGTGATGAAGATATGCTCCATGTTACTGGGAGTCGCGGATGAAACTGAATTAAATTACTTATTTATCATCACCTTGAAGGAGTTTATTCAAGGCAACACCTATTGGCATCACCTGGCAAGCAACACCTATTGTCTCTTTTAAGCAGGTGAAAAGTGTAAAAAAAATTATAATTATCAAGTATTTAAGTGCGTGTATCCATGGTTTTTTCTTTTTCTTGAGTCAGTTAAATTAATATAGTGATATGTGTTGAACATTTGGGAGTTGTGAATATCAAAATTGTTTCTTTGTACTTTGTGGCTTTTTAATCTCTTTAACTGAATTGCAATGGTTATGCTAATGTACAGGTAATCTTTCATTATTTGACAAGATATGTAATGTCCCTTATGAGTACATTAAAGCCAAGGTTTTATAATACGTAAAAATGCAATGTTTGGTTTTTTTAATTCATTCGTATTTATGCAATCTTTATGTTATTACTTTTTCGTTTTAACTTCAATTTATCGTTTCAACTTCCTTAATGTCACACTTCAGTGTTCAAAATGACTATAACTTTTTTGTTTTCTCCTCCAAAAAGTGTTGCTGAGGTTGAACAACTGAAAAATGTACTGAACATATATTTCTTAGTTTGCAATAAGATGTACATTACAATGATTAACCTGGCAAGGTTAATGCTTTCGGCTAGTCATCATATATATATATATATATATATATATATATATATATATATATATATATATATATATATATATATACAGTATGTATATATATATATATATATATATATATATATATATATATATATATATCAGTTACTTTGCGATTTCATACCATCAGTGGTGAACCGCCATTAAGGTATCCCATCCAGCTATGCTGTACCTTAATGGGAGCGATAAGTGCCATCTGCCACATGGCACATTACCTCTGGTATCCACTCATTATATGGAATCCCCTGGATGCAGCCGGGAGCAAACCAATCCAAATATATGTGCAGTTCTCCAGCTTTCAATGAGCGCAAGTAATGACGTCACTGCCATGTACATACGCTCTGCCTGTCAAGCTCTCAAGAGAACCCTCTGACAGAGCAGAATTTTGATCTTAGTTCAGATACTGTCATAAGTGTATGTAAAACTCACAGTTACCGACCTGGTTTCGCCCTTTTGGGGCTCATCAGGGCAACGCAGTGAGTACTGCATACACTTATGACTCTGAAAACCTTTCGGTTATATACCAGTTACTTTGCGATTTCATACCATCAGTGGTGAACCGCCATTAAGGTATCCCATCCAGCTATGCTGTACCTTAATGGGAGCGATAAGTGCCATCTGCCACATGGCACATTACCTCTGGTATCCACTCATTATATGGAATCCCCTGGATGCAGCCGGGAGCAAACCAATCCAAATATATGTGCAGTTCTCCAGCTTTCAATGAGCGCAAGTAATGACGTCACTGCCATGTACATACGCTCTGCCTGTCAAGCTCTCAAGAGAACCCTCTGACAGAGCAGAATTTTGATCTTAGTTCAGATACTGTCATAAGTGTATGTAAAACTCACAGTTACCGACCTGGTTTCGCCCTTTTGGGGCTCATCAGGGCAACGCAGTGAGTACTGCATACACTTATGACTCTGAAAACCTTTCGGTTATATACCAGTTACTTTGCGATTTCATACCATCAGTGGTGAACCGCCATTAAGGTATCCCATCCAGCTATGCTGTACCTTAATGGGAGCGATAAGTGCCATCTGCCACATGGCACATTACCTCTGGTATCCACTCATTATATGGAATCCCCTGGATGCAGCCGGGAGCAAACCAATCCAAATATATGTGCAGTTCTCCAGCTTTCAATGAGCGCAAGTAATGACGTCACTGCCATGTACATACGCTCTGCCTGTCAAGCTCTCAAGAGAACCCTCTGACAGAGCAGAATTTTGATCTTAGTTCAGATACTGTCATAAGTGTATGTAAAACTCACAGTTACCGACCTGGTTTCGCCCTTTTGGGGCTCATCAGGGCAACGCAGTGAGTACTGCATACACTTATGACTCTGAAAACCTTTCGGTTATATACCAGTTACTTTGCGATTTCATACCATCAGTGGTGAACCGCCATTAAGGTATCCCATCCAGCTATGCTGTACCTTAATGGGAGCGATAAGTGCCATCTGCCACATGGCACATTACCTCTGGTATCCACTCATTATATGGAATCCCCTGGATGCAGCCGGGAGCAAACCAATCCAAATATATGTGCAGTTCTCCAGCTTTCAATGAGCGCAAGTAATGACGTCACTGCCATGTACATACGCTCTGCCTGTCAAGCTCTCAAGAGAACCCTCTGACAGAGCAGAATTTTGATCTTAGTTCAGATACTGTCATAAGTGTATGTAAAACTCACAGTTACCGACCTGGTTTCGCCCTTTTGGGGCTCATCAGGGCAACGCAGTGAGTACTGCATACACTTATGACTCTGAAAACCTTTCGGTTATATACCAGTTACTTTGCGATTTCATACCATCAGTGGTGAACCGCCATTAAGGTATCCCATCCAGCTATGCTGTACCTTAATGGGAGCGATAAGTGCCATCTGCCACATGGCACATTACCTCTGGTATCCACTCATTATATGGAATCCCCTGGATGCAGCCGGGAGCAAACCAATCCAAATATATGTGCAGTTCTCCAGCTTTCAATATTCAGCAGCAGTTCTCCAGCTCCAGCTCCATATATTTGGATTGGTTTGCTCCCGGCTGCATCCAGGGGATTCCATATAATGAGTGGATACCAGAGGTAATGTGCCATGTGGCAGATGGCACTTATCGCTCCCATTAAGGTACAGCATAGCTGGATGGGATACCTTAATGGCGGTTCACCACTGATGGTATGAAATCGCAAAGTAACTGGTATATAACCGAAAGGTTTTCAGAGTCATAAGTGTATGCAGTACTCACTGCGTTGCCCTGATGAGCCCCAAAAGGGCGAAACCAGGTCGGTAACTGTGAGTTTTACATACACTTATGACAGTATCTGAACTAAGATCAAAATTCTGCTCTGTCAGAGGGTTCTCTTGAGAGCTTGACAGGCAGAGCGTATGTACATGGCAGTGACGTCATTACTTGCGCTCATTGAAAGCTGGAGAACTGCACATATATTTGGATTGGTTTGCTCCCGGCTGCATCCAGGGGATTCCATATAATGAGTGGATACCAGAGGTAATGTGCCATGTGGCAGATGGCACTTATCGCTCCCATTAAGGTACAGCATAGCTGGATGGGATACCTTAATGGCGGTTCACCACTGATGGTATGAAATCGCAAAGTAACTGGTATATAACCGAAAGGTTTTCAGAGTCATAAGTGTATGCAGTACTCACTGCGTTGCCCTGATGAGCCCCAAAAGGGCGAAACCAGGTCGGTAACTGTGAGTTTTACATACACTTATGACAGTATCTGAACTAAGATCAAAATTCTGCTCTGTCAGAGGGTTCTCTTGAGAGCTTGACAGGCAGAGCGTATGTACATGGCAGTGACGTCATTACTTGCGCTCATTGAAAGCTGGAGAACTGCACATATATTTGGATTGGTTTGCTCCCGGCTGCATCCAGGGGATTCCATATAATGAGTGGATACCAGAGGTAATGTGCCATGTGGCAGATGGCACTTATCGCTCCCATTAAGGTACAGCATAGCTGGATGGGATACCTTAATGGCGGTTCACCACTGATGGTATGAAATCGCAAAGTAACTGGTATATAACCGAAAGGTTTTCAGAGTCATAAGTGTATGCAGTACTCACTGCGTTGCCCTGATGAGCCCCAAAAGGGCGAAACCAGGTCGGTAACTGTGAGTTTTACATACACTTATGACAGTATCTGAACTAAGATCAAAATTCTGCTCTGTCAGAGGGTTCTCTTGAGAGCTTGACAGGCAGAGCGTATGTACATGGCAGTGACGTCATTACTTGCGCTCATTGAAAGCTGGAGAACTGCACATATATTTGGATTGGTTTGCTCCCGGCTGCATCCAGGGGATTCCATATAATGAGTGGATACCAGAGGTAATGTGCCATGTGGCAGATGGCACTTATCGCTCCCATTAAGGTACAGCATAGCTGGATGGGATACCTTAATGGCGGTTCACCACTGATGGTATGAAATCGCAAAGTAACTGGTATATAACCGAAAGGTTTTCAGAGTCATAAGTGTATGCAGTACTCACTGCGTTGCCCTGATGAGCCCCAAAAGGGCGAAACCAGGTCGGTAACTGTGAGTTTTACATACACTTATGACAGTATCTGAACTAAGATCAAAATTCTGCTCTGTCAGAGGGTTCTCTTGAGAGCTTGACAGGCAGAGCGTATGTACATGGCAGTGACGTCATTACTTGCGCTCATTGAAAGCTGGAGAACTGCACATATATTTGGATATATATATATATATATATATATATATATATATATATATATATATATATATATATATACATACATATATATATACTAGCTGAATGCACCGGCGTTGCCCGGGTTCTTTTTGAAAGAATGTAATCTTCTGTACTGAAGTCTGATGCGAGCCCAATATCAGTTAGTGCTGAACAATTCCTTGTTCTTTCTTCTGTCGGGACCCGCGAGAGAGAATTTTGAAAGCATGTGTTGCAATCAGTCAGATATTCCTATAAAGTGCATAAGTTGTACTTCAAGAGAATTTTGAAAGAAGAAGAAGATTTATTGCGAAATGGGCCCAGCCCGGCCGAGGCGGTCTCGACCGGCCTCACCAACAAGCCTATAACCTTCCCAGGGCCCGTACCGACATTTTTTGTTCCAGACGTTTCCTCCTATCTTTCACCGTTCAGGAAATTAGCGCGTGCAGACAAACAAACAAAAACTTTCTTTTATATATATAGAAGAAGATATAAGATAGAAGAGACATATATAAAAGAAAGTTTTTGTTTGTTTGTTTCAAGCAAGAGGACACGTATTCAACGCACCAGCAGGTGGCGCGAACGTCCAGGCGGGGAACTGGAAGGCGTGCCCCAAGTATCGACCGATCGGCCACACCCGGGGACTAGGCGTGGCCCCGGCACATATATGCGGGCTCCAAGCTCGAGCCAGCCCAGTGCTACAGTTTGAGCTTTCTTAATAAAGACTCTTTTGGTGATCAAACGCGTTGTGGCCTACCTCTTTGGCAAGCACGTTGTGTGCGGAGCACCACACTTCACTGGTGACCCCGATTGGTTCAGCCGTTGCTGTCCACCGAACGCGCCATGGCCAACAACGCCGTCACGGTAAAACTCTCAGAGTTTTTGGAAACACAGGCCGATGTGTGGTTCGTGCAGGCCGAAGCACAATTTCAGCTTCGAGGCATAACGGCAGACGAGACCCGTTTCTACCACGTGGTCGCCTCCCTCGGGCCCGGCACTGCCGCCCGAGTCGTGTCCTTCCTGCGGCACCCGCCGGCCGACCACAAGTACGGGGCGCTCAAACGTCTCCTCCTCGCCACGTTCGGCCTCACGGAGATCGAACGGGCCGACCGCCTCCTGGACCTTCCCGAACTCGGCGACACACGACCATCCGTGCGGATGGATCATATGCTGTCGTTGCTGGGTGACCAAGCCCCGGATTTCTTATTTCGGGCGCTTTTCCTACGCCAGCTACCCGCACAGGTACGCCTCGCACTGGCCGGTTCCAGAATAAAAGAACCCCGCGCCCTGGCTGTAGAGGCCGACAAGTTCTTCGCGGCTTGCGACACGCGGTCGGGTTACGGTGCGGCCGTCGTGGATCCTGAGGCTGATGCTGCTGCGTCCCTCGTGGCCGCTGCCACGCCCCGCCCACCACCACCACTGCCGCCGAGGAAACCACGGCCGCCGAAGCCCCCGCCGCCGCAAGCCTGGTGCTCTTACCATGCCAGGTTCGGCCACAAGGCTAGGAAGTGTTGCCCGCCATGCTCGTTTGACAAGTCGGGAAACTACCGGGCCGGCGCTCGGTAGCGGCCCTGAGCGTCGGCCATTCCGGCAGCCTCCTCTTTATCACGGACACCTTGTCCGGGTGCCGTTTCCTCTGTGATACAGGAGCGCAGGTAAGCGTCATCCCAGCCTACACGTCCGACAAGCGAACCGCGGGCCGGGGCCCCGCGTTGCTTGCCGCCAACGGTACACCCATCCGCACATTAGGGAAGCGCTGCCTCTCCCTGCGGTTCGGCAGGCAACGCTTTCAATGGTCGTTCGTGACCGCCAGCGTGCCGATGGCATTGCTCGGTGTGGACTTCCTATGTGCGAATTGGTTGTTGGTCAACGTAAAGCACAAACGGCTCGTCCAGGCCGAAACCTTTAGCTCGCTCGCTTGTTCGCTGAGCGGCTCGTTGAGCGGCTCACTGAGCGGCTCACCGAGCGGCTTGCCAAGCGGCTTGCTGGAGGGTTCCGACCCGGCGAGTTTAGTTTGCACGCTTCTGGCAGCGGACGACTTTACCCGCCTCCTCACTAGTTTCCCGGCCCTCACGCGGCCCACCTTTTCAGCGGTGGCCGGTAAACACGGGGTGGAGCATCACATCCCCATGGTCGGGCCGCTGGTCTATGCCCGGGCACGCCGACTCGAGCCCACAAAACTCGCCGTGGTGAAAGCAGAGTTCGCCACGCTGGAGCGGCTGGGGATCATATGGCGCTCCAACAGCGCTTGGGCTTCCCCGCTGCACATCGTGCCAAAGCCCGGCGGGGGATGGCGGCCGTGCAGGGACTACCGCCGGCTCAACGATGCCACCACCCCAGACTGCTACCCGGTCCCGCACATTCAGGACTTTTCCACCCGGGTGGCCAACACGACCGTGTTTTCGAAGGTGGACCTCATCCGGGGCTACCATCAGGTCCCCGTCCAACCGGTCGACGTCCCAAAGACGGCCGTCATCACTCCTTTCGGCCTCTTCGAATTTCTGAGGATTCCCTTCGGGTTGAATAATGCGGCTCAGGCGTTCCAGCAGCTTATGGATAGCGTCTTGCATGACTTACCTTTCCTGTTCGTCTACCTGGACGACATCCTAGTCGCGAGCTCATCCCGGGAAGACCACCTGCTCCACCTCCGCACGCTGTTCGAACGCTTGGGCCAGCATGGCCTAATCATCAACCCTGCCAAGTGCCGTTTCGGTGTCACCACCATCGACTTCTTGGGGCACCGCATCACCGAGCACGGGGCCGTCCCGTTACCGGCCAAGGTGGAGGCGGTCAGGGATTTCCCGTCATCCGGCACGGTCAAGGGGCTCCAGGAGTTCCTGGGTATGGTGAACTTTTACCACCGCTTCGTGCCCCATGTCACCCAGAGTCTCCGCCCCTTGCACGAGGCCCTCCGGGGCAAGCCGGGCAAAGGTGACATCGCATGGTCGGAGCCGATGGCCGCGGCGTTCGCGGGCGCAAAGCTGACTCTGGCCGACGCCACCATACTGGCGCACCCGGCGCTCGATGCACCGATCGCCCTCACCACCGACGTGTCGGATTATGCGGTGGGCGCGTTGCACGAGCAATGGGTGCATGGTGCTTGGCAACCGCTGGCGTTTTTCAGCCGGCAGCTTCGCCCACATGAACGCCGGTACAGCACCTTCGACCGTGAGTTGCTCGGACTCCACCTGGCGGTCCGACACTTCCGCCATCTGCTGGAGGGCCGCCCGTTCACGGCCTTCGTTGACCACAAGCCCCTTGTGTTCGCGATGGCCAAGGTCACCGAGCCATGGTCGGCACGGCAGCAGCACCACCTCTCTCCCATGTCCGAGTACACGACGAACATCCGTCACGTGGCGGGTAAGGCCAACCCGGTGGCGGATTGCCTTTCCCGGTCCATTGTGCACGCGGTCCACCTCGGGGTCGACTATGCCCGGATGGCGGAGTCCCAGACTGCCGACCCCAGCGTCCAGGCCTTGCGGACCGCCGTCACGGGCCTCCGCGTCACTGAGGTGCCATTCGACGTCGCGGGCACGGCCCTCCTATGCGACGTCTCCCTCGGCCGGCCTCTCCCCATCATGCCCGCCGGCTGGCAGCGTCCGGTGTTCGACGCCATCCACGGCCTGTCTCACCCTGGCGCGAGGGCATCCCAGAAACTCGGCGGTGAAAAGTTCGTCTGGCATGGCCTCCGGAAGGATGTCCGTGACTGGGCCAGGACGTGCCTCGCGTGCCAGCGTGCAAAGGTCCACCGCCACACTCAGGCACCATTGGCCCCGTTCACGGTGCCCGAGCGGCGGTTCGACCACGTGCACGTCGACTTGGTGGGACCTCTGCCCCCTCGCGAGGGTTCACCCACCTCCTCACCATGGTCGAACGCACCACACGGTGGCCGGAGGCCGTCCCATTGGCGGCGACATCTGCGGCTGAGGTGGCGCAAGCCTTTATCGCCACTTGGGTTGCCCGGTTCGGTGCCCCCTCGGACATCTCGTCCGACCGCAGCCCCCAGTTCACCTCCGAGCTCTGGGCTGTGGTGGTGCAAGGGCTCGGGGTGAAACTACACCGCACCATGGCCTACCACCCCCAGGCCAATGGCCAGTGCGAGCGCTTTCATTGCTCCATGATGGCCACGCTCCAGGCCAGCCTCTGCGACGGCGGCTGGGTTGACAGACTCCCCTGGGTCCTGCTGGGCCTCAGGACGGCGCCCAAGGATGACCTGCGTGCGTCCTCGGCGGAGCTTGTCTTCGGGCAACCACTGCAGGTACCGGGTGAATTTATCCCCGACTCCACGGCTCCTTGGTCCGCGGCACAACAGCGCTCCGCCCTTCAGGAGACCGCCCAGAGGTTCGCCCCGGTGCCGACGGCACACCACGGTTGCCCGCCTTCCCACGTCACCCCGGAGCTTCGCACGGCAAAGTACGTGTTCATCCAGCACGACGCCCACCGGGCACCGCTACGGCACCCATACGACAGGCCCTTCCGCGTGTTGGAGACCGGGGACAAATCTTTCATGGTCGACATCGGCGGTGCCCAGGATCGCATTTCCGTGGACCGCCTCAAGCTGGCCCACCTCGATCCGGACCACCCCCCGCCAGCGGCTCTGCCTCCGCGTCGCGGCCGCCCCCCGACGGTCGGACCCCCGGCACCCCCGCCAGCAGCTCTTCCTCCGCGTCGAGGCCGCCCCCCGGCGGTCGGACCCCTGGCACCCCCCAACCCCGCCATACCTCCACCCAACCAGACCGGCACACATCGCCAGGGGGCGTTTCGGCCGGGTCATCCGGCTTCCCCGCAAACTCACCCTTCAGGTGTGCGGGAATTCTGGGGGGGCGCGTGTGGCGGACACAAGCAAGAGGACACGAATTCAACGCACCAGCAGGTGGCGCGAACGTCCAGGCGGGGAACTGGAAGGCATGCCCCGCCTATCGACCGATCGGCCACGCCCGGGGACTAGGCGTGGCCCCGGCACATATATGCGGGCTCCAAGCTCGAGCCCGCCCAGTGCTTCAGTTTGAGCTTTCTTAATAAAGACTCTTTTGGTTATCAAACGCGTTGTGGCCAGGGCCGGCGCCAGGCTATTTTGCGCCCTTGGCAAGGCCAGATACTTAACCCCCCCCCCCCCCAAATTTTTTTTTGCCAACTTCGATTTAAAAAAACATGTTTTGTAGAAAAAATAAAAAGCAGAAAACTTGAAACTGCTAAAAAAAAATTAAATTGCAAGAATAAGTACCGTAAGATTCCAACAGCACCAAAATTAAAGGCGCAATATCTATTAATATGTTAGTGGCCCTGTTAGGGTTGGGCTTTTCACTTAAAATGGGCTTTCACTTTAAAAAAAATATGACACTACATGTGGTTTGCAATGCAAAATAAAGAAAGTGGTCCCTTTATGAGTGTGAGAATGGAAATTACAGATAAACAAAACAGTTTTTGGTTTGAGCAATAAGTTTTAGATATGCAAAATCAAAATTTTAAATAAATCAATCTTTGATTATCTTTCTCAAATACAAAATAAAATATTTTGGCACACAAATCATTTTGAACTAAAGGGCACTCGGTATAATGCATACCTCAGCCATTGGCAACACAACATTCAAACCTTTTACTTCACACACCTTTAAGTATATATACCATTTAAGGATACTTGGCGTAACCAACCCGTCATGTTACCACAATATTTCGCTTACAGTCAGACAGAGAAACAAACAAAAAAACAAATCTTTCTTTTATATATATAGAAGAAGATATAAGATAGAAGAGAGATATATAAAAGAAAGTTTTTGTTTGTTTGTTTGTTTGTCTGCACGCGCTAATCTCCTGAACGGTGAGAGGGGGAAACGTCTGAAACAAAAAATGTCGGTACGGGCCCCGGTGTAGCGACCCATGGGTCCCCCAAGCAAGACCAGCATCAGAATCTCCTTGCTCCAGCCGGTGACGTCACCGGCGGGGAACCACGGCGCCAGAGTGGCTGGTCATGTGACCACCAAAGCGTGCCGCGTGTGCGGGTATAATCAGCTACACCTGTTGATCACGTGATCACCGAAGCACGCCTCACCTGAGAGGCGTGGCTTTCGGTTTCGGTTTCGGTTTCTGGTTGTGCTTAATAAGGCAGCCCGATAAACGGGCTTTTCAGTGTTCCCGAGTTGGTTTTACGAATAAATATCTTCTTGGACGAGTTTGTGCCTTGCCATCCTTTTGTCCATATCATGCTGGAGCCCGGACTCCTTCACTGGTGACCCCAAATTTGCAACACGCGATGGACACCGCAGTGTCCCTCAAGCTGCCCACCTTCTGGGAAGTACATGCCGCCGTCTGGTTCGCGCAGGCGGACTCCCAGTTCGCCCTGCATGGCATCACTGAGGACGCCACCCGCTACCATTATGTGGTCGCCGCGCTCGGCTCCATGACCGCCACCCGCTGCCTGAGCTTCCTCCAGAACCCGCCCGCTGACGGCAAGTACAACGCCATCAAGGCACTTCTGTTGGGCGCGTTCGCCCTTTCCCCGGCTGAGCGCGCACGACGCCTGCTCGACCTACCTGAGCTCGGCGATACGCGCCCGTCCGAGCGCATGGACTACATGCTCGCATTGCTCGGCGAGCACCCCTCGGATTTCCTGTTTCAGGAGCTCTTTCTTCGCCAGCTCCCGGCCCCGGTACGGGTCGCCCTGGCAGGTACGACCATCGTAAACCCCCGCGACCTCGCCAAGGAGGCCGACAAGATCGCTTCAGCAAGCCAGCTCGCCGAAGCGGCGAGCCAGCTCGTCGAAGCGGCGAGCCAGCTCGTCGGGGTGGCGGCCGGGAGCCTTCCCGCCCACCCGCCCGACGCCCGTGACACAGTCTCCTTCCCGGAGACCGCCGGGCCGGCACGACTGGCAGCGGCGACGCCGCGTCACCCGGTCCCGATGCGTCGACCGGAGCCCTCGCCGGACCCAGCCTGGTGCTATTTCCACGCCAGGTTCGGGCGGCAGACCTGATCATGCCGACCCCCCGTGCACGTTCGGCAAGTCGGGAAACGGGCAAGCCGGCGTTCCCTCCCAGCAATGAACGTCGGCCGTTCCGGAAACCTGCTGTTCATCGCGGACAGAGCGTCGGGGCGGCGCTTCCTCTGCGACACCGGCGCCCAGCTGAGCGTCATTCCCGCTTCGGTGGAGGACAGGCGGGCCGCCGTCTGCGGCCCCCCCATTGGTCATGGCGAACGGCTCCGCCATCCGCCCTTTCGGCCCACGCACCATCGCCCTCCGCTTCGGCAGCCAGCTCTTTCACTGGGAGTTCGTGACGGCGGACGTCCCCATGGCTTTGCTCGGGGCTGATTTCTTGTGCGCCCACGGGCTGCTGGTAGACGTGAAACTCCGGCGTCTCGTCAACGCCGAGACTTTCAGCTCCCTGGCATGCGCCTTGAGCCGGGCCGCACCCACCGAGTTTTCCTGCGCCCTCCCATTGGCGGACGACTTCGCACGTCTCCTCGTGGAGTTCCCGGCCCTCACGCGGCCGACGATTTCGGCCATCGCGGTGCGGCACGGCATCGAGCATCACATCCCCACTACGGGCCCGCCGGTGTATGCCCGGGCTCGCCGTCTCGACCCCACCAAACTCGCCGTCGCCAAGGCCGAGTTCACGGCGCTGGAGCGCCTCGGCATCGTGCGGCGCTCCGGCAGCGCCTGGGCCTCGCCGTTGCACATCGTCCCAAAGCCAGGGGGCGGATGGCGGCCATGCGGTGACTACCGCCGCCTCAACGATGCCACTAACCCCGACAGGTACACCGTCCCGCACATCCAGGATTTTTCCGCCCGGTTGGCGGGGCGGACCATTTTTTCTAAAGTGGACCTGATTCGGGGGTACCACCAGGTGCCCGTCCGCCCGGCCGACATCCCGAAGACGGCCGTGATCACACCTTTCGGCCTCTTTGAGTTCCTCCGGATGCCCTTCGGCCTCAAAAATGTGACGCAGGCGTTCCAGCGCCTGATGGACGGCGTGCTGCGTGACCTGCCATTCCTCTTCACCTACCTGGACGACATCCTCGTCGCCAGCACGTCCAGAGCCGAGCACCTCCTCCACCTCCGGATGCTGTTCGGCCGCCTCAGCGAGCACGGCTTGATTGTCAACCCGGCCAAATGTCACTTTGGTGCGGCGACGATCGACTTTTTGGGCCACCGCATCACCCGGAACGGCGCTGTGCCGCTGCCGGCCAAAGTTGAGGCCATCGCCGCTTTCCCGCGCCCCCGCTCCATCAAGGCGCTGCAGGAGTTCCTCGGGATGTTGAACTTCTATCACCGCTTCATGCCCCGAGCGGCACAACTCATGTGGCCCTTGTACACTGCCCTCCGTGGCCAGCCGGCGAAGCACGACGTCGTCTGGTCCACGGACATGGACGCGGCTTTTGCCGGCGTGAAACGGGCCCTCGCCAACGCCACGCTGCTGGCCCACCCGGTACCCCATGGCCCCATCGCCCTCACCACGGACGCCTCCGACTACGCCGTGGGTGCGGTCCATGAGCAATGGGTGAACGGGGCCTGGCAGCCGCTCGCGTTCTTCAGCCGGCAACTCCTGCCCAACGAGCTGCAGTACAGCACGTTCGACGGCGAGCTCCTCGGCTGTACCTGGCCGTCCGCCATTTTCGCCACCTCCTGGCGGGCCACCCATTCACGGCCTTTGTCGACCACAAGCCATTGATTTTCGCAATGGCCAAGGTCACGGAGCCGTGGTCGGCCCGCCAGCAGCGCCACCTTTCCGCCGTGTCGGAATACACCACGGACATCCGGCATGTCGCCGGGAAAGACAACACCGTGGCCGACTGCCTTTCTCGGGCCGGCGCCAACGCCGTCCACCTCGGCGTGGATTTCGCCCTGATGGCGACGGACCAGGCCACCGACGGCATGGTGCAGGCGCTCAGGGTGGCAGACACGGGCCTCCGCTTGGCTGACGTCCCCTTCGCGGGCACGGTCCTGCTCTGCGACGTCTCCCAAGGTCGACCGCGCCCCGTCGTGCCGGTCTCCTGGCGGCGTCGCATTTTCGCTTCCCTCCACGACCTCTCGCACCCAGGCCGGAAGGCGTCCCAGAAGCTGGTGTCGGCACGATTCGTCTGGCACAGGTTGCGACGGAACGTCCGCGACTGGGCCAACGCCTGCACAGCCTGCCAGCGGGCCAAGGTCCACCGTCACACCCTGGCTCCGTTGGCTCCTTTCACCGTGCCCGAGCGGCGTTTCGACCACGTCCACGTGGACCTGGTGAGTCCCCTGCCCCCATCACGGGGGTTCACCCACCTGCTCACCATGGTGGACAGGACCACCAGGTGGCCGGAGGCCGTGCCCCTCACCTCCACCTCCACCGCCGACGTGGCGCAGGCGTTCATCGCCACCTAGGTCGCGCACTTCGGCGCACCGGCGGACATCTCGTCCGACCGCGGCCCACAGTTCACGTCCGAACTTTGGGGCGCGGTCGCCCGCTCGTTGGGAGTCACTCTGCACCGCACCACGGCCTACCACCCCCAAGCCAACGGGTTGTGCGAGCGGTTTCACTGCTCCATGAATGCCGCACTCATGGCCGGCCTCCAGGACGACGGGTGGGCTGACCGGCTCCCGTGGGTCATTTTGGGCCTCCGCACGGCCCCCAAGGAGGACCTCCAGGCGTCCACCGCCGAGCTGGTGTACGGCCAGACTCTCCGCGTCCCGGGCGAGTTCGTGCCCGATGCCACCAGCCCCTGGTCCGCCGCGCGCCAGCGCACGGACTTCCAGGAGGCCGCCCAACGCTTCGCCCCGGTGCCAACGTCCCGCCACGGCGACCCCCACTCCTACGTCCCCCCAGCACACCACACGGCGGAGTACATCTTTGTGCACCACGACGCGCACCGGGGGCCGCTCCGGCCACCATACGACGGACCCTTCCGGGTCCTACGCCGGGACAACAAGTCCTTCATCGTCAGCATTGGCGGCCGGGCGGACCGGATCTCGCTGGACCACCTCAAACCGGCCCACATGGACGTCGGCCAGCCACCACGGCTGGCTCTACCACCGCGGCGCGGCCGCCCCCTGTCCACTACACCCCCCGTCCGACCACCCACCACCACACCGGACCCCCCCCCCCCCCCCCCACGACTGGCCAGGGGTCGTTTCGGTCGGGTCATCCGGACCCCCCTCAGGTTCACCTCCCTGGACCAAGTCCATTCTGGGGGGGCGTGTGTAGCGACCCATGGGTCCCCCCAAGCAAGACCAGCATCAGAATCTCCTTGCTCCAGCCGGTGACGTCACCGGCGGGGAACCACGGCGCCAGAGTGGCTGGTCACGTGACCACCAAAGCGTGCCGCGCGTGCGGGTATAATCAGCTACACCTGTTGATCACATGACCACCGAAGCACGCCTCGCCTGTGAGGCGTGGCTTTCGGTTTCGGTTTCTGGTTGTGCTTTATAAGGCAGCCCGATAAACGGGCTTTTCAGTGTTCCCGAGTTGGTTTTACGAATAAATATCTTCTCGGACGAGTTTGTGCTTTGCCATCCTTTTGTCCGTATCATGCTGGAGCCCGGACTCCTTCACCGGAAAGGTTATCGGCTTGGTGGTGAGGCCGGTCGAGACCGCCTCGGTCGGGCTGGGCCCATTTCGCAATAAATCTTCTTCTTCTTTCAAAATTCTCTTGAAGTACAACTTATGCACTTAATAGGAATATCTGACTGATTGCAACACATGCTTTCAAAATTCTCTCTCGCGGGGCCGACAGAAGAAAGAACAAGGAATCGTTGAGCACGAACTGATATTGGGCTCGCATCAGACTTCAGTACAGAAAATTAAATTCTTTCAAAAAGAACCCGAGCAACGCCGGTGCATTCAGCTAGTATATATATGTGTCAGCTCTTAGGGTCAACACAACCCTCGACTGAGTATTGGAGGGGGGGGGGGGGGGGGGAGTTAAGTAACCTTTGCCAAGTGTACACCTGCATACTGTCTGTCGTGTATTGTACTGTAAGTGATCAAGAAAAAGTACACCTGCAGGTGTAGTTTTGCGTTCATTCAATTGCATATTGTATTCCCCGTCTGTCAACATTCCATCCATTTTTAGAATTGAAAGAAAAGCTTCTGAGGACGAAAAAGAGGACGAATCTTCACAGAACAACAGAAACTGCAATTGTGGACATGGTCACTGAAAACAATTCCATCGATCCAAAAGACATTTAGAGCAGGATCATTCACGACAAAAATGCATTTCTAAATATTACCTGTATTACTTACTGTAGTTTGGCAACTATTGACCGTGTCCTCAAGATAAATCGATTTAAAACGAAACAATTGTACATGGTACCAAACGAGTCTCTCCAAAATGACCATCTGGAAAACCCTCCCATCTATTTTCTCAACAATGCTCTCGAAGAAGTTCTGTCCCTCCAGCCTTTGTGTCTCACTATCTTTTGGGGAGTCCATGAGGCCGGCGTTCCAATGGGGTGGACAAGAGGCGTGGGATGGGCCCTTCCTTCCCTGTACCCAACAGGCCACTTGCCTGTTCGTACAGGGAACCTAATGTGGCTTTGTTGAAGTGAATATTGTAATAATCTGTATTATCATTAAGTATTAAAGCATATATATATTGAGCATACCTATAGTCTTCATGTAAAATTGGATGAAAGAAAACCTATTCATGTTAACAGTTACATTTTCATAATGAAATATAGCGCCAGTCATCTAAAAACATCAGACGAAGCGAGGACTTGGGCGGTGGACAATTGCTTTTCATCTCGGGCTAAGAAAATTAAATAAGCCTGCATAGTTCATTCTGTCCACTGACTTTAAAGCATTACTGTGTAAGTAGGCCTACATCTCGTCTCACTCATAGCAAGCGCTGCCATTGGTGAGACATTAAATTCAGATATTCTTGTACCACAAACAAAGGGTCTCCTCAAGGCTGCTCAGGTCCGATGGGTCTTTTGGATCCTCTGGGGCTTTTCGGGCATCTCAGATTTTTGGATCCTCTTGGTCTTTTGGGTTTTAAGGTTATTTTTTGGGGTATTTAGGGTCTTAAGGATATTGGGGTCTTCAAGGGTCTATGAAGGTCAAAGGGTTGTTCCCTTCAAGGGTCTACGAAGGTCGAAGGGTTGTTCCCTTCAAGGGTCTATGAAGGTCGAAGGGTTGTTCCCTTCAAGGGTATATGAGGGTCACAGACCTTGATCTTTTCTACCTCCGCTAATTCACCAAAGATCCACTTTTTTGAAATACCAACTTCTTTCCTGGAAGTCCTTGCAGTGTCCTTGTGTTTTATACTTCTCCCACCCCCCCCCCCCCTTCCCACGCCTCCTCCCCCCAAACCCTCTCCCTCCCACAAATCTCCCGATGTCCCTGCTCTCAAATGTTGTGTTTGTATGCTTCCCCTTCTCTTCCCTTCTTGTCTACCGCTCCCCTTATTATATGTTTTATGTGTCTGTTTGATTTTTAGTGTGATTAAGTTAGCTCTTTCACGAGCCTTTCACGAGCCATGTATCCAAAAAAAAAAGAAGAAGAGTAGTGTAAGGAGTTAAAAGTAGTGGAATGTATTTAAGGGCTTGTATGGTGAGAAATACGTCCCGGCGACTCGTTGTCCTGTGATTGTTGATTGGTTTTGAGTATATGTGTATTTCTGCTGTAATTTATGTCAAGCTATGCTTCAAACCCCCACCTCCCTAGCCCGCCCCCCCCCCCCGCCCAAAAGGAAATAGATGCTTCATACTAAACCACAACAAAGTGGAGGACATTCCATTTATTCTTCCACACTTGGCACTTCTGAGCTCCTCACCACATACAAGGCTTTCATCCGCAGCTCAATGGAATACTGTTCTCCCCTCTGGGCTGGTGCTCCTGCCTCACACCTAGCTCAGCTTCACGCTCTAGAAAACCAAAGCTCTCAGAATCTTTGGAATCTCCCGTGAAGCTGATTCTGAGGGCCTTTCTCTCTCTCACTGCAGACAGGTTAGTGGTCTTTCTGTCTTCTACCGACTCCTCTCCGGCAATGCACCCCCAGCTTTGTCTGTGCTCTGACCCACAAATATTCCTGCAGGATGCACACAATCTGTCAACAAACTTGTTCTGGTGAAACTGCCGAAATCAAGACTCTCTGCTCACCTTCACTCCTTCATTCAATCCTCTTTTTCCCTGCCTCTGGAGCAATCTCCCACATTCTCTTCAATCCAACTCCTCCCTCCAGGTCTTCAAAACAGTTGTTCACCACCATCTCTTATCTTCCCCCATTCAAAACTTTGATATTTTATACCCCCGTTAATTCACCCCAAATCCACCTTTTTCACATTCCGTTTGCTTTCCTTAAAGTCCTAGTAGTGTCCATCTGTTTTATGCCGTGTACCCTGCCCCAGCCCTCACCCTTCCACAGATCTCCCGATGTCCCTGTTCTCTACTGTTGTGCTTTCCCCTCTCTCCCCCTCGTGTCTCCCGCTCCCTTTATTATATGTTTATGTGTGATTCTGTTTATGTTTTATGTGTTAGCTCTTACACGAGCCTCAACTTTGTATACAAAAAAAAAAACATTGATCGGGTAAAGGTGATGTGGTCAGTATGGACAAGTAAATAATTTACTGCATTGTTTAATGTTCTACAGTGTAATATAAACATATCTACTGTAATGGTTAGACTAATAATATGGAGTTAATGTAATCTTATTGTTGTAGAATCTTATCTATTTTTTTTTTTTTTCCAGATAATGGTGCTTTGTGCTGGTGTTGCTCCTCATTAATACATATTTCTGGATGAGGCTGGTTTCAATTTCGGCAAAAAAAAGATGGGATGAAATCTCTTTGAATTGGTCATTGTGCCACAATTGATGTCGCGGGTCAGCGTGGATGAAATATAACCATTTGTGCTGCCATTTTGTAGAAATAGTATAATCTCCAACCATGTCACCATAGGCCCGTATAACATAGCATGCATGCTAGTGTTCCAAGATTCAATGTGTGAAAGTCGTATCCCTCCCCAGAAGACAGAGTGCTGGAAAAGCCAGAGCTGACAAACTTGGCCATTGTATGGGACATTGTCAGCTTCCACCACTTTGCGCTTGTCCGAGGGTGGTTTGAAGCTCTTGCACGTTTCTTAATGGTGTTCCTCCCACCCTACTCTGCCTTTCAAAACCCATTAGACCTGTCGTTGGAAAGTGTATGACCATAATCCCCATGAACAGCAACACTACTCCAGGCCATGTAGGAGGCATGTCAAGAAGTCACAGTAGGGGGAAAATGTTGGTTCTGGGACACATAAAATTTAACATTGAAGTCAATGGGGAAAATTAAGGAAACTTATTGATTCTAACCCCCTCTCTCGATAAATTACACCCCTTTTTCCCCAAAAAAAATTGCGCCCCTTTTTACTCTCTCCTGAGGAGAGGGTATTGCATTTGAGTCGGTTTGTCCGTTTACCCGCACAGAGTAAATATGATTTTCTCTGCAACCGTTGGTCCGATTGACAGGAAATTTTCACCATAGGTGCAACTCCACCTGTAGAATTATTTTATGACAATTATGACGTCATCAGTCACGTGGTTTGGCCGCCATCTTGGAAAAACCGAAAACTTTGCACCTTCATATCTCCGAAAGCGCTGAATAGAAAAACTTGAGACATGGCTCATTGTAAAGAACTCTGCATGGGGAATAAAATATGTTAATGATGAGGTCTTAGGTACCTCCATTATGACGTGTTACGTGCTCCTCCCCGACCCCCTGGTCACGGTGTACCTCCGAGCCCCGAGAGGAGTCACGGCAGAAAAATGTGTTATTCTGTATGTCAAAGATCAATGGAGAAGCCACCCCAATTGTTACTCACAAACAAATATTGTATTAAGATCACACAAGAATAACAGTACAACAATAATAGTAATTAAAAGTACAATCAATATGTCCTATGATGGTACCATCAGTTTTGTAATATATAACTCACTGTGCTCCAAGTGAGTGAAACAAGAACATCCCCAATGTCTCTTATTCCCAGCTTCAAGCCCAAAGTTGATTCGCTCCAGCGATCGCCAGAACGATGTCCAATCGAGACCAGAATCCCGTGCCGATGGCAAGTACAGTCACACAGCCAAAAAGCTGCACAAAGGCGCCCTCAAGGCAACTGGGAAATCACACCCTCGGGTATGGACTTTCACGGCTCACAGTCGGCGAACCGCAAATTAATCTTCAAAAGCCACGGTGCACACACACACACACCAGATACGTCTGAAAGCGGTGAAAACGGCTGACGAAGCAAAGAAACCTTGCTCGACGTGGGAAGCGCGCGAGTCAAAATGGCCGATGGCCGTACTCGAGATGTAACGGCAGTCCAACGATTCTCCTCTGGAATCGATCGCCAAACCTGATACGCAGGTTAATCTGTCACAGCGATAACCACTCTGTCACAGGAATCCCTTTCCTGGGAAACCCAAAGTTCACTCGTGACTCTTGTTTGCCAACGTTCGCTCCAGACCAAGAAGCAGCTATGCTTCTTGTCTGACTCCACTTGCTCCGCCTTCTTTTTTTTCCTCTGCCTCTTCGTCGTCCGGTTCCCGATCCGATTTCCTGTTTCTTTTAACATTAACTTTTTTACCTTTTGAAAACAGTTCATGAACAATAAACCTTTTGAAAACAATAATAGTACATGGAATCAGAAATATTTACAGTGGATGAAAACCACCACAACGGAAGTGACGAATCCGTAACAGACGTCATAATTTGACAAGTACAAAACTTCATCCGATCAAGATGAAATTTCTTGACCATAATCTAGGAATAAATTAGTGGAGAAAAAAATTAATGATGTCATCGGTCACGTGGTTCGGCCGCCATATTTGTTTTAACACAAAAACCTTTCCACAGTTGGGATTAAACTGGATTAAACTGGATTAAACTCCATACCTCGATGACCTGGAGATGACCTTTATTGAGTTTTCCCCATTAACTTGGCTGGGGTTCTAGCTCACCTCAAATTTAACATTGAAGTCAATGGGGAAAAGTATGGAAACTTATTGACTCACACCCCATCTCTTAAAAAATGATACCCTTTTCTCTCAAACAATTGCGCCCCTTTTCTCCCTCTGAAGCCCCGCCCACTTATACTAAGCCCCGCCCACTTCCCCGAAACCTTGCCCAGGCAGCCCAGGCTTGAAAAATTACACCTTTTTCTCCCTGCATTTAACTTATTAACCCTTCCCATTTTTCATTATACCATACAGAGACCCAACGAATATTTGTGTTTCATTTTTAGGTAACAACTTAATTCTCTTAAAAGAACAATCACCATCTAGAATAGTGACAAATGTTATATTAGAATTTAACTCTCGGTTTAGGTATCACCGTTGAGCTGATATGAAATGATAAACTTCTCTTAATGGCCTCGTCTGAAATCCTCCAGTGCCACATACCATTTTTAGATTATAGTAAATGATTTTCCCCTCAATCTCTTGACAACATCAACGTTTTCTGTCCACTCTAGGATATTACCTCCCAGAGCCTCCAACTCACCAGTATTTAAATTTATTCACTTATTTGATTTATCTACTCTTACCCCAGGTATTTCCTCAATAATACTTATTTTATATTTTTCACATTCATGATGTTTTCCATTTAAATACCAAGGTTGTAGTTTTCTCCACTCTTTGGTTTGGTTATTGCTTGGTTCTATCATTAATATATTAGTAAAAAAGGCGGTGGTAGCCCGTTAAAATCCCCAACCCCCCTTTTTATCTTATCACATATATTTATCTTATCACATATAAGATCTTATCACTTATACTTATATATTTATCTTATCACTTATATATTTATCTTATCACTTATATATTTATCTTGTCACTCATACTTATATATTTATCGTATCACTTATATATTTATCTTATCACTTATATATTTATCTTAACACTTATACCCATAAGGGACACTATCAATTCAATTTTCCAAAATGAACCTCTTATCATCAAAAGCTCCTAATGCCTTCTTATTTACCTCCACTCTATATAATAGATGTTTATAACTTCTTATCGTATTCATTTTTCGAAACTCTTCTTTCTTTAAAGTTAAACAATTATAATAATTTTCAAAGTTTATTGTTTCTTTAATAACATTTTTCTTTATTCCTTTCAACTTTTTGCCACTCATTTCAATATTATTATCAATATATTTATAAGCATAAGCCTTTCCTCTCAATCCCACAAATTCACTCATTACCTTACCCCCCCCAATTCATCCTTAAACTTTCCAATAACCTTTTTATTCTTTGAAGAAAACAACTTATCACCTGGCTTGTAATTACTTGTATCGTACATATCAATATCATCAATAATATCTGAATAAACATCTTCTGTATCATTTTTCAAAATAAAACTATCTGTATCTATATAAAGTAGATTAACATCATTTTGATATTTCTTCCTTAAGTTATTGTAAAAGTAATCACACATTAATGACTTTGACGAGTCAAGAATTGATGTTCCAATATAAATAGGTTTACCCATTTCAATACTTTCTTTAACCAAATGGATAGCACAAAAGTTCTCTGAAAGCACCTCTGCTCTTTGAAAAACAGGTCTATTAATTAATTTTGTTGCTTGTTTCCAATATGCAGCAAGTCTTATGTTTTGCCTATTCCTAACACTAGCAGAGTACCCGCCCTACAGAGAGAGACCATCTGGGCTGGGGTGGTCCGCAGATATATGTAATATTTAATACTATTAAAAGTTCATGCTCCCCAAGGCTGCCCTTATTCCTATGTTTATAAAGATCATATCACCCAAATATGAGGTCAATTGGAACTTATTTAGAGGTTGCTCAAAAAATAACATTTTTAATTTATCCTGTTTTTTTCAGATGCCAGAAACTCGCAGCGCTTCCACAGTTTGGTTGCTGGGCAAGTCTGAAAAGGAAATAATATGTGGGGGACTACCAACCAAAAGACACACATTGCAGAAAATGGTGTACCATCACATACAAGAACACCATACAGTTCGTGAAAGTGCCAAACTTAGTGTACAAGCTGTGTGTGCATACTGGGAGAAAGCACTAATTCCAGTGCAGAGAGTAGATTCCTGCGAGCGCCAACTTTTGAAGTTGTATGATGCCTACAAACTGATAAAGAAAAATAGAACCAAGACATTCGAAAACTATAGAGTGAAGGAGCAGATGTTCAAAGATGATCTTAAATCCCTCTTCGATATCTCACCAAATGATGCGCTTGAGAAAATGACGAATGAAGAAGGTATTTGTCAGATTTCTGGTATTTGGTATTTGTCAGAACACCTTGCTGCATTCGCTCTTTTTGATAGCCGGGTGGATGATGGGACAAAGGCAAAGATGGTGAAGAACTTCAAGCAGGCTCCAAAGCCAAAAAATCCTCATAGGATAGATGCTAAAGCCTTCAGGCTTTCTGACTCAGTGGACACCTACATCACAAGTCGATCTCTTGAATTATTTGGTATTGTCATCTCAGAGTCTGACAAAGAAGTATCACTGAGTTCTCTGTAAAAGGAACCACACCTCTGGAACACAGACAACTCATACCAAGAGCTTGAGAAGAAGATACACAGCATGAAGGTTATCAATGACTGTGCTGAGCGAGGTGTTGCTCTCATCCAAACTTCCCATGACACTCTGACCAAGAATGAAGAGCAGAAGCAATTTGTGTTGAGAGTTGTGAAACTTCATCGTGAAAACTTTCCAGTGTCAACCAAAGCCATCTTGTCAAAGAAGTAGGCAATGTTTTGAAACACAAGTTTCTGAAAACAATGTTAAGTAAAATCATTCAAATTATGTGTATTCTGATGTTTACTTTGTTTTAATTGTAGTGATAGATTTGTTTTATCGTCTCTGATAGATATTTTATATTTTCTGATGGATGTTTTATTTTTTCCGATAAATGATTTATTGTCAAATTAATACATGAATGTTTAATCAACTGTTTTGTTTTTAATCTTAATTTGACTATATGAATGAACATTGAACAATGAACAATGATCAATTGAACACACATGTCCATTGTACAATGGTACATTGTACATAATTATTTATTATTTTACAAACAAACAACAACAATAACAATAATAAATAATGTGAGTAATTGAAAATAGATAATTATCTATGAATTGATGTATGATGCTAAAAATTCTGTATCTTATTATTCATTAAAATTTGTCAACATTTTGAGCAACCTCTAAATATTGTCCAATCAAGCTCAAATGTTCAGCACAAACTATTTCTTCAAAAGGAATAGGGGCAGGCTTGTGGAGGAATGACAATCCAATCTTCAAATTTTCAGAACCACCCTACTCTGGGCGTTCTTGTTCCAAGCATACAACACATTTTCTGCGATCTCTTATTGGAGGATATTTTCTGCTAATACAACTGTTTTGACTTGGATTTCTTGATTATTTCCTTTGGTAATATTGCTGGATCTCTGTTCAACTTAGGTGGCCTTTGTTTTTGAGGCATCTCAATTTTCCAGAAAAAAAAAAAATCAACGATCCCCCTCGGTAACAACACCCACGACCAAACCACATTAACCTCCTCCTGCCTCCTCCCCTCCACAATCTCCTCAAAATCCCTCTTCAACCATCATCCGAGCTAACAATACCCATGACAACCCCACACCTCCCCCCCCCACCCCACCCTCCGCTCCACCATCTCCTCCAAATCCACCTTCAACCATCACCCGAGCTAGCAATACACACGACAACCCCACACCTCCACCCCACCCTCCCTTCAAAATCCCCCTTCAACCGTCACCCTAGCTAACAATACCTACGACAATCCCACACCACTCTCTTTCCTCCCCTCCACCATCTCTTCACAAACTCCCATCAACCATCACCCAAGGTAACAACCCCCACAACTACCCCCACACCTCCCCTCCACCCTCCCCTCCACTATCTCCTCCAAATTCCCTTCAACCGTCACCCTAGCCAGCAATGCCCATGACAACCCCACACCTCCGCCAACAACCTCCCCTCCATCATCTCCTCAAAATCCCCCTTCAATCGTCACCCGAGCTAACAATACCCATGACAACCCCACACCACCCTCTTTCCTCCCCTCCACCATCTCTTCACAAACTCCCATCAACCTTCACCCGAGCTAACAATACCCACACCTCCCCCCCCCCTCCCCACCATCTCCTCAAAATCCCCCTTCAACCGTCACCCTAGCTAGCAATACCCACGACAACCCCAGACCTTCCCCCCACCCTCCCCTCCCCCATCTCCTCAAAATGCCCCTTCAACGGTCACGCTAGCTAACAATACTTACGACTACCCCCACACCATCCTCTTTCCTCCCCTCCACCATCTCTTCACAAACTCCCATCAACCATCACCGCAGCCAACAATGCCCATGACAACCCCATACCTCCACCCCCCACCCTCTCCTTCACCATCTCCTCAAAATCCACCTTTAACTGTCACCCCAGCTAACAAAACCCACAACAAAACAACACTCACCTCTTTACCCCTCCTCCCGCTTCCACCATCTCCTCAAAATCCCCCTTCAACCGTCACCCGAGCAAACAATACCCATGACAACCCTACACCTCCCCCCCCCCCCCACCCTCACCGCCACCATCTCCTCAAAATCCCCCTTCAACGTTCACCCAAGCTAGCAATACCCACGACAACCCCACACGTTCCACCCACCCTCCCTTCAATATCCCTCTTTAACCATCATCCGAGCTAACAAAACCCACGACAACCCCACACCACTCTCTTTCCTTCCCTCCACCATCTCTTCACAAACTCCCGTCAACCATCACCCTAGCTAACAATACCCACGACAACCCCACACCTCCACTCCACCCTGTCCTCCACCATCTCCTCAAAATCCTCTTCAACCCTCACCCTAGCCAGCAATACCCACGACAACCCCACAACTCCCCCGTCATCCTCCCCTCCACCATCTCCTCAAAATCCGCCTTCAACTGTCACCCTAGCTAACAATACCCACGACAACCCCACACCTCCCCCGCCAACCTCCTCTCTACCATCTCCTCAAGTCTCCCTTCAACCATCACCCTAGCTAACAATATACACGACAACCCCGCAACACTCCCTTTCCTCTCCCCCACCATCCTCTCACAATCCCCTATCAACCATCACCCGAGCTAACAATACTCATGACCATCCCACACCATCTCTCTTTCCTCTCCTCCACCATCCTCTCACAATCCCCTATCAACCATCACCCTAGCTAACAATACTCACGACCATCCCACACCATCTCTCTGTTCAACATGGGTGGCCTTGGGTTTTGAGGCATCCCAATTTTCCAAAAAAAAAAAATAACCCATCAACCATCACCCTAACTAACAGTACCCACGACCAACCTACACTCTTTTCTTCCCCCCCCCCCCCCCCCAGCTACCCCTCCACCATGCCCTCACAATCCCCCTACAACCGTCACCCTGGCCAACAATACTCACGACCCTCGCTCCCAGTCGGGACCCCTCACCACCACTACACAATCCCCCATCAACTATTTCTGTAACTAACGATAATACTCAAGACCAACCCACACACCCCGCCCCCTGCAACATCCCCAATCATTATCGGAATCCGAGCAGCTCCGAATGCACTGTCTCTATGTACTGTCGCCAGTAGAATCATAGTGAGTTCACAATATGATGTCACTGGCAAACTCAAAATCGACACTCTAAGGCTTTTTTCGGCACTTTGTGATTCACAAATAAAATAAAATCCCCTTCAAATTAGACTGATTGATTAATCAATGGTTTTCAGAAGAAATAAAAATTGGGTTCCCCTTTAAGGGTCTTTTTGGTCTTTTGGGTGTTTTGGTCTTCAGGGACTTTAAGGGTATTTAGGGTATTTTGTGTCTTTTGGGGAGTCTTTTGGGTCTTCGAGGCCTTTTGGTTCTTTGGGGTCTTTACAGTCTTTGGGATCTTCTGGGTCTTTTCAGTCTTTGTGGTCTTTTAGGTCTTCGAGGTATTTTGGGTCTTCCGGGTCTTTGGGGCCTTTTGGGTCTTCGGGGTCTTTTGGGTATTTGGGGTCTTTTTATTATTTGGGGTCTTTTCAGTATTTTGGGACTTTGGGGTCTTTTCAGTCTTCTGGATCTTTTGGGTCTTCGGGATCTTTGAGGTATTTTCCAGTTTTTGAGGTATTTTAGGTCTTCAGGATATTTTAGGTCTTTGGAGTCTTTGGGGTCTTTTCGGTCATCAGGGCCTTTGTGGTATTTGGGGGTCTTTTCAGTCTTTTTAGGTCTTTGGGGTCTTTTGTGTCTTTGGGGTGTTTTGGGTCTTTTCAGTCATTGGGGTCTTTTGGGTCTTCGGGGTATTTTCAGACTTTGAGGCATTTCAGGTCTTCAGGGTCTTTTGTGTATTCGGGTCTTTTGGGTCTTTGGGGTCTTTTGGGGTCTTTTCGGTCTTTGGGGTATTTTGGGTCTTTGGGGTCTTTAGGGGTCTTTTCAGTCTTTTAGGTCTTCAGGGTCTTTTCGGTCTTTGGGATATTTTGGGTATTTTCCAGTCTTTAAGGTCTTTTTTTTTTTTTTTTAATATACTGAATCGAGGCTCGTGAAAGAGCTGACATTTACTTCACAAACAAATCAACCAGACAAACAAAATACAGACTTGGCATTTAATATGGAATATTTTTTTTCTGGGGGTGAACTTACTTTTCAAGATGTCTTAGAACCAAAAGTTCATTGGAATTATGTTGAAATTATTCTAGATTTTGTTAATGTGACCTTTAAAAGAAACAAAAACCACATTTGACATTTCAAAACAAATAAATTGATCCTTGAAAGTGATGTAAACTGATATCGAACTCAATTCATGGACAGTACTGTGTTAAACTTCTGAACGTTTTCCAGAAGAATCTCTTTATTTTGCACATTAGCCAAAAAAAATTTTCACAAAAACAAAAGTTAAATTACGACTGGGATTACGGACAGTAAAATTACAGTTCAGTACTTCGTGGAACCCCCACGAGCATTCAGGAGAGCACGTACACGTTGAGGCATGCTGTTTACGAGATTTGCCAAGGTTTGGACAGGAATCGCTTGCCATGCAGTGACATTAGCCTGCTGCAATTCACGCACAGAGGTCGGCTGCTGGTCCAAGTGGTCAATTTGACGCGTTAATTCTGCCCACAAGTTCTCTATCGGATTCATATCCGGGGACATGGCAGGCCACTCCATATGCTCTACACCACGGTCAGCAAGAAAGTGTTGGATCATGCGAGCACGATGAGGCCGTGCATTGTCATCTTGGAAGACAAAGTTTACTCGAAAGGTTGCATGAGCAAATGGAAGCAATGTTTCTTCCAGAATGGCCTTGTACTTGAACTGGTTCAGGTTTCCATTCAGAACAACCAGGTCAGTTTTGCCCCCTGCATGAAAAGCAGCCCAAACGGTTACCCCACCACCTCCAGCTTGGACTCTTGGCACTATACAATCTTTGTTGTAGGCTTCATGCACTTGTCTGCGCACTCGGACGTGGCCATCTTGACGATAGACCAGAAATCTAGACTCGTCACTGAAGATCACGTGATTTCAGTGTCCTCGCTGCCATTGACGGTGCTCTCTGGCCCACTGCAATCGGCGCTGGTGGTGTTGTCTGGTCAGCCATGGCTTTCTCAGGGGACGCCTGGCACGATAGCCTGCTTGAACCAGTCGTTGGTTGAATAGCCTTCTGGATACAGGCACATTTGTCAGTTGCTGCCACTCAGCCCCAAGCCGATTAGCTGACTTGGTACGGCCATTGCGGACGAACCGGTGCAGCTGGCGATCATCCCTCCTTGTGGTTCTGCGGGGACGTCCTGGCCTCGGTATTGGAGTAGGGACACCCCTCTGAGCATTTCGTTTCAGGATCTTTGACACCTGACCTTGACTGATGCCATACTGCCGAGCAATAGCACGCTGTTTCATGCCGTAATTTCGTAAAGCCACCACTCCATGACAAGCAGCATTGTCGAGTTGACGGACCATCTCCAGATGAAGCGGCAATAACTTTTGGAGACGTGCAGCAGTTGTTTTCCACAAATACAGAACGCAACAACCCTTGTATACCCAACTGTGAAGCCAATCATCAAATGCACCTGTCCGTACATTTTGCCACGCTACCTGTGATATAATCCTGTTGTTGACTTCTTGCCGCGACAGACAATCAATGACATGTTTCTTTTAACAAAGAAATCACCAAAGTGTAAAAGAAACTCACCAGATTGATATACTGAGTTAAGAAAGTAAACCCAAGTCAAGAAGAAAAAAAAATTCCATATTAAATGCCAAGTCTGTATATAAAAAGAGGGAGCGGAAGACAAGAGAAGGGGAAGCACACAAACACTTGAGAGCACACAACATTTAAGAGCAGGGAGATGTGTGGGAGGGAGAGGACCCGGGGGGAGGAGGCGTGGGAAGGGGTGGGGTGGGGGGGGTGGGAGAAGTATAAAACACAAGGACACCAAGGACTTCCAGGACAGAAGTTGGTATTTCAAAAAAGTGGAATTGGGGTGAAATTAGCGGGGATAGAAAAGATCAAGGTTTTGGATGGGGGAAGATAAGAAATGGTGGTGAACAGCTGTTTTAAAGACCTGGAGGGTGGAGTGGGATTGAAGAGAGTGAGGGAGTTTGTTCCAGAGGCGGGAGAAAAGAGGAATGAAGGAGTGAAGGTGAGCAGAGAGTCTTGATTTTGGCAGTTTAACCATAAGAGGGTTGCAGACAGATCTTGTGCGACCTGTAGGAATATTTGTGGGACAGAGCCCAGAGAGAGCTGGGGGGGGGGGGGGGAAGCCAGAGAGGAGTCGGTAGAAGACGGAAAGACCACCAACCTGCCTGCGGTGAGTGAGTGAGAGGCCCTTGGAGTTAGCTTCATCGCGGGAGATTCCAATGATTCTGAATGCTTTGGTTTCAACAGTGTGAAGACGAGCTAGGTGTGAGGCAGGAGCACCAGCCCAGAGGGGAGAGCAGTATTCCATTGAGCTGCAGATGAAAGCCTTGTATGTGGTGAGGAGCTCAGGTGTGCCAAGGAAGGACTTCGCACGTCGGAGGATGCCCAGTCGGCGACTGGCTTTGGAGGCCAGATTTGAAATGTGGTTTTCCCAGGAAAGATCATGGCAGATAGTGAGACCCAAAAGCTTGAGTGACAGAACTTCTTGGAGAGGATTATTCAGAAAGTGGATGGGAGGGTTGTCCAGTCGGTCTTTTCGGAGAGACATCGTAAGAGTGTGAGATTTGTCAGGATTGAAAGACATGTTCCACTTGTTTGCCCAGTCTGTGATTTTGTCCAGGTCTGCAGAGAGTGAGGAGGCTGCAGACTGCCGATCTGAGGGATGAAGAATGGAGCGACAGAGAGTAGAGTCATCAGCAAAGAGATAGACAGGATTTTCAAGAGAGTCAGAGAGATCATTGATGAAGACCAGAAAAAGCACAGGGCCCAGAACACTGCCCTTGGGGAACTCCAGCCTGAGCAGGAAGAGGAGATGAGAGAAACCCATTCAGGGCCACACGTTGACTACGACTAGAGAGGAAGTCCGCCAGCCATGCGTGGAGATTTCCATGGATACCAAAAGAGGAGAGTTTGGTGAGCAGAGCGGGGTGCCAGACCGTATCGAAGGATACGGTCTTCTACGAAGGAAGGAAGGTCTTTTAGGTCTTTGGGATATTTTAGGTCTTCGGGGTCTTTGGGGGTCTTTTTAGTCTTTTAGATCTTCGGGGTATTTGGGGTCTTTTTAGTCTTTTCGGTCTTCAGGGTCTTTTGTGTCTTTGTGGTGTTTTGGGTCTTTTCAGTCTTGGGGTCTTTTGGGTCTTCAGGGCCTTTAGGGTCTTCGGGGTCTTTTCAGTATTTGGGGCCTTCTGGGTCTTTGGGTCTTTTTAGTCTTTGGGGTCTGTTCAGTCTTTGGAGTAGTTTGGGTCTTCAAGGCCTTTAGGGTCTTTGGGTTCTTTGGGGTCTTTTCAGTCTTTGGGGTCTTTTCAGTCTTTCAACTATTTTGTGTCTTCAAGGCCTTTTTGGTCTTTGGGGTATTTGGGGTTTATTTAGTCTTTGGGGTCTTTTCAGTCTTTGGGGTCTTTTAGGTCTTTGGGGCCTTTTGGGTCTTTGGGGTCTTTTGCATCTTTTAGATCTTCAGGGTCTTTGGGGTCTTTTCCGTCTTTGAGGTATTTTAGGTCTTTGGGGTCTTTTGTGTCTTTGGGGTGTTTTTGGTCTTTTCAATCTTTGGGGTATTTTGGGTCTTCGGGGTCTTTTGGGGGTATTTAGGGTCCTTGGGGTAAATTTGTGTTCTCATGGTCTTCTCGGTATTTTGAGTCCTCGGGGGGGGGGGTGGGGGTGGGGGGGGCGTCTTTTGGGTCGGCTGGGTACTTTTGGTATTTGGGGTCTTTGGGGGTCTTTGAGGTCTTTTCAGTCGTCGGGGTCTTTGGGGTCTTTGGGGGTCTTTTCAGTCTTTTAGGTCTTCGGGATCTTTTGTGTCTTTGTGGTGTTTTGGGTCTTTTCAGACTTTGGGATATTTTGGGTCTTCGGGGTCTTTTGTGTCTTCAGGTCTTTTGGGTCTTTGGTGACTTTTTGGGTCTTTGGGGTCAGTTTGGTCTTCGGGGTATTTTGGGTCTTCAGGGTCTTTTCGGTCTTTGGGATATTTTGGGTATTTTTAGTATTTGAGGTCTTTTGGGTCTTCGGGATATTTTAGGTCTTCGGGCTCTTTTGGGTCTTCGGGATATTTTGGGTCTTCAGGGCCTTTTGGGTCTTTGGAGTCTTTTCAGTCTTTGGGGTCTTCTGGGTCTTTGGATCTTTTTAGTCTTTGGGGTCTTTTCAGTCTTTGGGGTCTTTTGGGTCTTTGGGTCTTTTTAGTCTTTGGGGTCTGTTCAGTCTTCGGAGTATGTTGGGTCTTCAAGGCCTTTTGGGTCTTTGGGGTCTTTGCAGTCTTTGGGGTATTCGGGGTCTATTTAGTCTTTGGGGTCTTTTCAGTCTTTGGGGTATTTTGGGTCTTTGGGGTCTTTTGGGTCTTTTAGGTCTTCAGGGTCTTTGGGGTCTTTTCAGTCTTTGAGGTATTTTAGGTCTTCGGGCCTTTTGTGTCTTTGGGGTGTTTTTGGTCTTTTCAGTCTTTGGGGTATTTGGGGTCTTCAGGGTCTTTTGGGGTATTTAGGGTCCTTGGGGTATTTTGCGTTCTCGGGGTCTTCTCGTTATTTTGAGTTTTCGGGGGGGGGGCGATTGGGGGTTGGGGGTCTTTTGGGTCTGCTGGGTACTTTAGGATAAGTATTCCAGGTTACATTTGTGGGTGGAGTCAGGTCAGCTGTCCAACCATTGGGTGAAGCCCAAACCCCCTTTTCCCCACGCCACTTCCCCCCACAATCCCCCTACAACTGTCAGCCTAGCTAAAATACTCATGACCAATTTACCCTCCTCCCCCATCCTATCACAATCCCCCATCAGCCATTAACCAATGGGTGAAGTGTGGACATACATACGTACATACAAACACTTGCTCCATTATATATAGATTTTCCATTGTCTTTCCAAATACAGCATTATTCATCAATACAATATATAAAAGTCCTTCTCAAATCTGTCTTTGCTTCAGTTCTCCTTTTTGTATTTAAAATCAATATACTCCTTCAACCAATGACTTTGGTATTCGAAATATTATACTTAAGATATTCGAAAAACACATTTTTACTTTAAGCACAAATATATAGATAAAAGGGAAGTGTTTCTACCCGGATATTCGAAAACCATTTTTACTTTAAGCACAAATATATAGATAAAAGGGAAGTGATTCTACCCGGATATTCGAAAAACATTTTTACTTTAAGCACAAATATATAGATAAAAGGGAAGTCTTTCTACCCGGATATTCGAAAACCATTTTTACTCTAAGCACAAATATATAGATAAAAGGGAAGTGTTCTACCCGGATATTCGAAAAACATTTTTACTTTAAGCACAAATATATAGATAAAAGGGAAGTGATTCTACCCAGATATTCGAAAACCATTTTTACTGTAAGCACAAATATATAGATGAAAGGGAAGTGATTCTACCCGGATATTCGAAAAACATTTTTACTTTAAGCACAAATATATAGATAAAAGGGAAGTGTTTCTACCCGGATATTCGAAAACCATTTTTACTTTAAGCACAAATATATAGATAAAAGGGAAGTGTTCTACCCGGATATTCGAAAACCATTTTTACTTTAAGCACAAATATAGAGATAAAAGGGAAGGGATTCTACCCGGATATTCGAAAACCATTTTACTTCAAGCACAAATATATAGATAAAAGGAAGTGTTTCTACCCAGATATTCGAAAACCATTTTTACTTTAAGCACAAATATATAGATAAAAGGGAAGTGTTCTACCCGGATATTCGAAAACCATTTTTACTTTAAGCACAATATATATAGATAAAAGGGAAGTGTTCTACCCGGATATTCAAAAAACATTTTTACTTTAAGCACAAATATATAGATAAAAGGGAAGTGATTCTACCCGGATATTCGAAAACCATTTTTACTTTAAGCACAAATATATAGATAAAAGGGAAGTGATCTACCCGGATATTCGAAAAACATTTTTACTTTAAGCACAAATATATAGATAAAAGGGAAGTGTTTCTACCCGGATATTCGAAAACCATTTTTACTTGAAGCACAAATATATAGATAAAAGGGAAGTGTTCTACCCGGAAATTCGAAAACCATTTTTACTTTAAGCACAAATATATAGATAAAAGGGAAGTGATTCTACCTGTATATTCGAAAAACATTTTTACTTTAAGCACAAATATATAGATAAAAGGGAAGTCTTTCTACCCGGATATTCGAAAAACATTTTTACTTTAAGCACAAATATATAGATAAAAGGGAAGTGTTTCTACCCGGATATTCGAAAAACATTTTTACTTTAAGCACAAATATATAGATAAAAGGGAAGTGTTCTACCCGGATATTCGAAAACCATTTTTACTTTAAGCACAAATATATAGATAAAAGGGAAGTGTTCTACCCGGATATTCGAAAACCATTTTTACTTAAAGCACAAATATATAGATAAAAGGGAAGTGTTTCTACCCAGATATTCGAAAACCATTTTTACTGTAAGCACAAATATATAGATGAAAGGGAAGTGATTCTACCCGGATATTCGAAAAACATTTTTACTTTAAGCACAAATATATAGATAAAAGGGAAGTGTTTCTACCCGGATATTCGAAAAACATTTTTACTTTAAGCACAAATATATAGATAAAAGGGAAGTGTTCTACCCGGATATTCGAAAAACATTTTTACTTTAAGCACAAATATATAGATAAAAGGGAAGTGATTCTACCCGGATATTCGAAAACCATTTTTACTTAAAGCACAAATATATAGATAAAAGGGAAGTGTTTCTACCCAGATATTCGAAAACCATTTTTACTGTAAGCACAAATATATAGATGAAAGGGAAGTGATTCTACCCGGATATTCGAAAAACATTTTTACTTTAAGCACAAATATATAGATAAAAGGGAAGTGTTCTACCCAGATATTCGAAAAACATTTTTACTTTAAGCACAAATATAGAGATAAAAGGGAAGAGTTCTACCCGGATATTCGAAAAACATTTTTACTTTAAGCACAAATATATAGATAAAAGGGAAGTGTTCTACCCGGATATTTGAAAAACATTTTTACTTTAAGCACAAATATATAGATAAAAGGGAAGTGTTTCTACCCGGATATTCGAAAACCATTTTTACTTTAAGCACAAATATATAGATAAAAGGGAAGTGTTCTACCCGGATATTCGAAAAACATTTTTACTTTAAGCACAAATATATAGATAAAAGGGAAGTGTTCTACCCGGATATTCGAAAAACATTTTTACTTTAAGCACAAATATATAGATAAAAGGGAAGTGTTTCTACCCGGATATTCGAAAAACATTTTTACTTTAAGCACAAATATATAGATAAAAGGGAAGTGTTCTACCCAGATATTCGAAAACCATTTTTACTTTAAGCACAAATATATAGATAAAAGGGAAGTGTTTCTACCCGGATATTCGAAAAACATTTTTACTTTAAGCACAAATATATAGATAAAAGGGAAGTGTTTCTACCCAGATATTCGAAAACCATTTTTACTTTAAGCACAAATATATAGATAAAAGGGAAGTGTTTCTTCCCAGATATTCGAAAAACATTTTTACTTTAAGCACAAATATATAGATAAAAGGGAAGTGTTTCTACCCGGATATTCGAAAAACATTTTTACTTTAAGCACAAATATATAGATAAAAGGGAAGTGTTCTACCCAGATATTCGAAAACCATTTTTACTCTAAGCACAAATATATAGATAAAACGGAAGTGTTCTACCCGGATATTCGAAAAACATTTTTACTTTAAGCACAAATATATAGATAAAAGGGAAGTGTTTCTACCCGGATATTCGAAAAACATTTTTACTTTAAGCACAAATATATAGATAAAAGGGAAGTGTTCTACCCAGATATTTGAAAACCATTTTTACTTTAAGCACAAATATAGAGATAAAAGGGAAGTGATTCTACCCGGATATTCGAAAACCATTTTTACTGTAAGCACAAATATATAGATAAAAGGGAAGTGATTCTACCCGGATACTCGAAAACCATTTTTACTGTAAGCACAAATATATATAGATGAAAGGGAAGTGATTCTACCCAGATATTCGAAAACCATTTTTACTTTAAGCACAAATATATAGATAAAAGGGAAGTGTTTCTACCCAGATATTCGAAAACCATCTCAAAGGTCTGGTATAACAAACACCTTACAACAAAAAAGCATAGACGAAGTGTTGGAGAACTGCCTCCGGTATCTAATGATATACGCTGTGATGTCTGCAATAAGGACATTAAAAGGGAGGTTTTCAGTCACACCTTCAATCACGCAAACACAGGAAGAATGAAGAGCCAGTTGGATACTCTATTAAAAACACTGATGGAGCATTTAAGGGACATATTAAGATGAGGGTTTTTGAGTTTGGAACTCCAGGGCCAAAATCAATAGCTGTGGGGATTGAGATAGTTAAACCTGCTGTTGAAACACTTGTAAAAGATACGTTGACTGAGATGAATACTTTAAAGTTTTATATGGGAGTAAAAATAGGATTGGTAAAAGATGTTATTGAAGAAACTCCCTATATGAGAACAGACCCTCACTTTATCACATCATTCCAAGATTTCTTATCATCAGGTGTTTATGGTGAACTTGTAAACAGGAGCAGGATGTAGATAATACAATTGTAGGTAGTGTATATAGTATTAATAAAATCATTTTCTTACATATACACATTCTGAATTCAGACCCTCTTAAAGCTTCTTCTTACATTGATTTACCGAGGGTTATAAAGCTTAAAAAATAAATAACACCGCAAAGCGGGCGTAACCCCTCAGCCCATGCATGGTGGAAACCAATTTCAAGATGGCTGCCATGGCGGCCATATTGAAAATCGCAGCACACCCATTTTCGAAACGAACCTTCCTCTACTCAACCCCAACACACACTGCAAAAATGGATTTAATCGGACAAGCCGTTCTGCTTAAAATTGACGGAAACCAATTTCAAGATGGCTGCCGTGACGGCCATATTGAAAATCGCAGCGCGCCCATGAACCTTCCTCTACTCAACCCCAACACACACTGCAAACATGGATTTAATCGGACAAGCCGTTCTGCTCAAAATTGACGGAAACCAATTTCAAGATGGCTACCGTGGCGGCCATATTGAAAATCGCAGCGTACCCATTTTCGAAAGGAACCTTCCTCTACCCAACCCCAACACACACTGCAAAAATGAATTTAATCGGTCAAGCTGTTCTGCTCGAAATTGACGGAAATCAAAAGTTGACGGACGCCCGGATGGCTGCCGTGGCGGCCATATTGAAAATCGCAGCGTGCCCATTTTCGAAAGGAGCCTTCCTCTACTCAACCCCAACACAAACTGCAAAAATGGATTTAATCAGACAAGCCGTTTTGCTTGAAATTGACGGAAACCAAAAGTTAACGGACACCCGGACGCCCGCCTGGACGCCTGCCCGGACGACGCCCGTGACGACAATACCCCTTAGCCCAATTTGGGCTGAGGGGTGAAAAGCGGTTGTTAATATTCAAAACAAAGATAATAAATGTTTCCTATGGTCTGTTCTCGCTCACCTTCATCCCCCATATTCAAAACCTGAGAGAGTATCACATTATACGAAATATGAGAATACGTTAAATGTTGAAGTTTCCTATGTCATTGATTGATATTCTAAAATTTGAGAAAATGAATAATCTATCTGTTAATGTTTATGGACTAACAAAAACAAACAAAGTTCAGATTTTAAACATTTCTGATAACTATAAAAATAATGAAACTCATATTGGCCTTCTTTGTTTTAGTTTAGAAGAAAATTCACATTATGCTTACATCAAAAATTTGTCTAGATTGACTACTTCTCAAACGTGTAATAGCGCTAAAAAAAAAAACATACCCCTGTAAGCGTTGTCTGAACTTCTTTCATACTAAAGAAAGATTAAACCAACATTCAAAATACAGTGGTGATCATCAATCCACCATAATTAATATGCCAAAAGTAGGTTCAAACATATTATTTAAAGATTTCAACAAGACTATAAAACATCCATTCATGATATAAATTGCTGACTTTGAAAGTATCCTTGAAAAAATAGATACTGCTTCTCCAAATCCCAAAAAATCATACACGAGTAAATATCAAAAACATACTCCTTGTGGTTTCTGTTATTATATCAAATCATCCGTTGGTGATGAATACAACAAGTTAGAACTTTATAGAGGAGAAGATGCCCCAGAGGAGTTTGTAAAACAACTAGAAAGAGACTGTTCGATTAACCAAGACAATGAGAGAAACCAATAAACCCATGTCCTTAACAAAAGAAGAAGAAACAGAATTTGGGCATCCAAAGGCTGTCTGTCATATTTGTGAGGAGAAAATTGGTGAAGGTCTAAATGTTCGAGATCATTGTCATCTCCCTGGTAAATATAAAGGTCTGGCTCATCAAAGTTGTAATATTAATTATAAACTCCCCTCTTTTATTCCAGTCTTTCTTCACAACAACACACATTATGATACACATCTATTTATAAATGAACTTTCAAAGACATCTGGAGACATTTCTGCAATTCCTAACACGGATCAAAAATAGATTTCATTCACAAAAAAATTCAAACATCTCCTATAACTAATATAATATTTATTCACTCCTTCAAGTTTATGACAAGTCCATTATCTAACGTGTATCAAATATTAAAAACTTTCCAAGTCTTTCAGAGTATTTCACAAAACAAGAGGAGATTGAACTCTTATCACAAAAGGGGATATATCCATATGATTATATGGATTCATTTGAGAGATTTATAGAAACACAACTTCCCTCAAAATGAAATTTCTATAACGAATTAAATAAAAGTCATATAACTGATAAAGATTATACACAAGCACAAAATGTTTGGAAAAAGTTTAACAGAAAGAACCTTGGAGAGTATCACGATTTGTATCTTAAAACTGATGTCTTACTATTGGCCGATGTATTTGAGACTTTTAGAAGCGTCTGCCATAATAATAATTCTTATGGATTAGACCCCGCTCACTATTACACTGCTCCTGGTTTAGCTTGGTGTGCTATGTTAAAAATGACAAAACAGGTTTGGATTTAATCAGTGATGTAGATATGATGTTGATGATAGAAAAGGCTAAGAGAGGTGGAATATCTCAAGTATGTTCAAAGAGATATATCAAGAGAGATATATATGCTAAAGCTAACAACAAATATCTTTCTAATTATGATGATACAAAAGATAATTCTTATTTGATGTATTATGATGCTAATGCTTTGTATAGATGGGCTATGTCTCAAGCCCTACCTCATGGTAAACTTAAGTGGGTTAAAGAGAAAGATTGGGAAAAGGTTTTACAGGATATCGTTATCTCCACACAAAAAGAATTGGATAAAGTTAAAATTGGATATTATTTTGAGGTTGATTTGAAATATCCCGAAGAACTTCATAATAAACATAAAGATCTGCCTTATGCTCCTGATAAAGTAAGACCAAGAAAAGAATAGTTAAGTGATTATCAACAATCATTTAATACAAAAGGTAAATCAACAGAAAAATTACTTACTAAATTATATAACCACCTTTAGAGGCCATTTTTCCCCGCAAGCGGGGGTTGGCCTTTTTCGGGAACCGTGGTTGTTGTTGTTTTTCGGTCCCCTTTTTGAAGCAATGTTTTATGGCCGGATACCCTTCCTGACGCCAACCCTTATTGCTGCCTTTAACGACAAACGGGCAATTACCGGTGAACTGGTCCTCAATTAGCCGACCTCGGAAGGATGACAGGCTGAGTCAACCCCCCCTGGCGTTAATTCAGCGATCGACCGGGATTCGAACCCAGGATCTTAGGATCCTAAGCTGACACCCTAGCCGCTAGCCCAACACCAGGGTTTATTACTAAATTATTACTTACTAAATTATATAATAAAGGAAATTATGTTTTACACCAAAGGAACTTGAGACAATGTTTATCAGGAGGGTTAAGAGTGAAGAAGATTCATAGAGTTTTAAAGTTCAACCAAAGTCATTGGTTGAAGGAGTATATTGATTTTAAATACAAAAAGGAGAACTGAAGCAAGGACAGATTTTGAGAAGGACTTTTATAAATTGATGAATAATGCTGTATTTGGAAAGACAATGGAAAATGTTAGGAATAGACAAAACATAAGACTTGCTACATCTTGGAAACAAGCAACAAAATTAATTAATAGACCTGGTTTTCAAAGAGCTGAGGTGTTTTCAGAGAACTTTTGTGCTCTCCATTTCATTAAAGAAAGTATTGAAATGGATAAGCCTATTTATATTGGAACATCAATTCTTGACTTGTCAAAGTCATTAATGTCGGAATACTTTTACAACTAGAATGCCACTCAGTAGAGCGCATACTCCCGCCATGGGTTTAGTTGGAATAATACGTTTTGTTTAACATCCCCTCTCCCCAAAACAAGAAATGAAAAAGAAAGTAAGCCCTAACTGTCAGAGAATTTATTTTGATATATCTCGGAATTAGAGGAGAAAACATCATTTAAGAATAAGAATAAAAGCTTTAATGCAGTAAAACAGAAAAAACTTTCCCAAAAAAATTCCTGGATCCGGAATAATATCCTGAGCTTCACCAAAAACTAATAAATTCTTCCTTATCCCAAGGGCAATCATCCCAACAACTTTCGTCCAAATCCGTTCAGAACTTTTGCAGATATCTTGTTCACAAACATACAAACACACCCACACACACACGGACGGACACGATCGAATGCATTACTCCCTGGCAGGAGTAATAAACCTGAAAATCACAGAGCCAGAACCAGAATTATTTATTTGGTCTGGGAAGCCCATGCGAGGTTTATTCTTCTTCAGCCACGCACAACCCTTGGTGAATATGCGATTTTTTTTTTTTAAGTTGGAATTTTGCCAAATCTGTCTCATTTGTTTGTTAATATACCTCAGCCATTGACAAATCTGGAACTATAATTTTATTTGAGGTTCAAATTAACCCGGTAGATTGTGTCAAACGATGCCTGCAAGTCTGTACATGTGATAAATAAATTAATCGTCCTCAGTCGAAGACTCTTCTTCTTCACACAATAACAACTTCTAGCTTCCAGACCGTACATCAAATCATCTTCAAATTTTGCACACTTGTTACTCTTCATGACTTCTAATAGAGTATGAAGTTTCACGTCGATCAATGAAGCGGTTCAAGAGATATAAATGTTTTTATTGTTTGTGTTTAATTAACGATGTCTGCCAAACCACGTGACCTATCGCAAATTCCAAAAGGACATTTACTAGACTGATATGCTGAACAGATCTGTGAAGTTTTCCCTCGATTGGATCGCAAATGAGGGAGGAGCTAGGTTTTAAAGGTTTGTGCTTAAAAACGTCATAACTCTGAAACCATGTGATGCATGACGTCAAGCTCGCTGACTTTTTTGTTTGTCATGGGTATGCGATTCTGCCTGCAAAGTTTTGCCTCGATCTGTTAAAATGTTTTGGAGAAAATTGGATTTTAGTGTTTTTCACTCAAACCAATATGGCGGCCGAACCACGTGACCTGTGACGTCATAATTACCATTAAAATATTCTCCAGACTGAGTCCCTCCTATGGTGAAAATTTGCTCTCAATCGGTCCAATTATTGCAGAGAAAATGGTTGTTAAAGGAAAACAGAAAAAACAATTGCCAAAAAAATTCCCCAAAAAAATTCCTGGATCCAGAATAATATCCTGAGCTTCACCAAAAACTATTCAATTCTTCCTTATCCCAAGGGCAATCATCCCACCAACTTTCATCCAAATCCGTTCAGAACTTTTCCAGATATCTTGTTCACAACACACGAACACACACACTCACACACACTCACACACACACACACACACACAAACACACACACACACACACACACACACACACACACACACACACAGATGGACACGATCTAATGCATTAACTCCTGGCAGGAGTAATAATTTAAGGAAGAAATATCAAAATGATGTTAATCTACCTTATATAGATACAGATAGTTTTCTTTTGAAAATTGATGCAGAAGATGTTTATTCAGATATGATTGATGCTATTGATATATACGATACAAGTAATTACAAGTCGGGTGATTTTTTTTTTTTTTTTGTATACTGAATCGAGGCTCGTGAAAGAGCTAACATTTATTTCACAAACAAATCAACCAGACAAACAAAATATACAAAAAGAGGGAGCGGAAGACAAGATGGGGAGAGAAGGGGAAGCACACAACCACAACATTTGAGAGCAGGGAGAAGTGTGTGAGGGAGAGGGCTTGGGGGGAGGAGGCGTGGGAAGGGGGGGGGGGGGGGGGAAGAGGTATAAAACACAAGGGGACCGAAATTATCGGGGGTAGAAAAGATCAAGGTTTTGGATGGAGGAGGATAAGAGATGGTGGTGAACAGCTGTTTTAAAGACCTGGAGGGTAGAGTGGGATTGAAGAGAGTGAGGGAGTTTGTTCCAGAGGCGGGAGAAAAGAGGCATGAAGGAGTGAAGGTGAGCAGAAAGTCTTGATTTTGGCAGTTTAACCATAAGAGGGTTGCAGGCAGATCTTGTGCGACCTGTAGGAATATTTGGGGGACAGAGCCCAGAGAGAGCTGGGGGGGGGGGCGGGCAAGGCCAGAGAGGAGTCGGTAGAAGACGGAAAGACGACCAACCTGCCTGCGGTGAGTGAGTGAAAGGCCCTTGGAGTTAGCTTCATCGCGGGAGATTCCAATTATTCTGAACACTTTGGTTTCAACAGCGTGAAGACGAGCGAGGTGTGAGGCAGGAGCACCAGACCAGAGGGGAGAGCAGTATTCCATAGAGCTGCGGATGAAAGCCTTGTATGTGGTGAGGAGCTCAGGTGTGCCAAGGAAGGACTTCGCACGACGGAGGATGCTCAGTCGGCGACTGGCTTTGGAGGCCAGATTTGAAATGTGGTTTTCCCAGGAAAGATCTTGGCAAATAGTGAGACCAAAAAGCTTGAGTGACAGAACTTCTTGGAGAGGATTATTCAGAAAGTGGATGGGAGGGTTGTCCAGTCGGTCTTTTCGGAGAGACATCGTAAGAGTGTGAGATTTATCAGGATTGAAAGACATGTTCCATTTGTTTGCCCAGTCTGTGATTTTGTCCAGGTCTGCAGAGAGTGAGGAGGCTGCAGACTGCCGATCTGAGGGATGAGGAATGGAGCGACAGAGAGTAGAGTCATCAGCAAAGAGATAGAGAGGATTTTCAAGAGAGTCAGAGAGATCATTGATGAAGACCAGAAAAAGCACAGGGCCCAGAACACTACCTTGGGGAACTCCAGCCTGAACAGGAAGAGGAGATGAGAGAAACCCATTCAGGGCCACACGTTGACTACGACCAGAGAGGAAGTCCACCAGCCATGCGTGGAGATTTCCATGGATACCAAAGGAGGAGAGTTTGGTGAGCAGAGCAGGGTGCCAGACCGTATCGAAGGCACGTGAAATGTCAAGGGAGACAGCTCTAATTTCCTGTTTGGTGTTGAGGATCTCCATCCATTGTTGAGAAAGCAGAAGCAGCATGTCCAGAGTAGAGTGACCAGGTCTGAAACCAAATTGATGATCAGAGATCAAGCCATTGGAGAAGAGTAAAGATTTCATATCTGAAGCAATGATGGATTCCATGACTTTGCTGATAATTGGGAGAAGGCTGATTGGTCTGTAGTTGCTAGCTTCTGTTTTTGCACCATTTTTGTGCAAAGCGGTGATGTTGGCTGATTTCCAAGCAGATGGCAGATGACCTTGAGCAAAAGAGAGGGTGAAGAGAACAGAAAGAGGGAGTGAAAGAGCGGAAGAACATGATTTTAGGACCCGTGGGCTGATGCCGTCAGGACCAGTTGCAGAATCAGAGTCGAGGGTTGACAGAAACTTTTCCACCTTGTCAGGAGGAAAGGACACAGAGTCCAGGAGCAGCTGGGTACGACTGGGTACGGTGGGTACAGAGAGGGATGGGTTTGGGACACAAGACTTAGAGGCAAACACAGAGTTGAGGCATTCAGCTTTTTCACGTGCGGAGTCAGCCGTTAAGCCGTTTGAGGTGAGGGAGGGGATGGAGGGGGAACAAACACCAGAAACAGATTTGACCAGACACCACCAGGATTTGGAAGAGGGAGACAGATAAGAGAGTTCGGTCTTGAGAACGGAGAGATATTGTTTCCTGGCTCTCCTGAGGGTAGACACACACTTGTTTCGGGCTTTGTGAAAGGAAATGAGATTTCCTTCCGTTGGATTTGCTTTCCAGGAGACGAAAGCAAGTTGTTTCAGGGCAACAGCCTCACCACAAGATTCTCTGTACCATGGACGGGAGGAAGGGTATGACAACTGAAGACGAGATGGAATAAATCTGTGCATGAGAGAGATCAATTTACTTTGAAAGAATTCCCAGGATGAGTTGATGTCAGAGGCGGTAGAGATGGGAGACCAGTCCAGATGATTGATGGCTGCTTGAAGACCGTGCCAGTTGGCCTGAGTGAAATGCCAGACTCGTCGACACTGAGGAGGCTCTCTGAGAATAGTCAGAGAGATGTCCACTTTGACAAGCACATGATCAGATGAGCCGATTGGAGCAGAAGAAGAGCAGCAGACATTTTCAGGGAAGTTAGTCATAACCAAGTCCAGAAGAGAAGATGCTACGTTCACTGAGATCCGGGTCGGGAAATTGACAGATTGTGTCAGTCCCAGTTACAGATTCCCAGTGCCAGACCAGATTACAAGTCATTACAAGTAATTACAAGTAATTACAGTTGTTTTCTTCAAAAAATAAAAAGGTCATTGGAAAGTTTAAGGATGAATTGGGGGGGGTAAGGTAATGAGTGAATTTGTAGGATTGAGAGGAAAGGCTTATGCTTATAAATATGTTGATAATAATATTGAAAAGCGTGATAAAAAGTTGAAAGGAATAAAGAAAAATGTTATTAATGAAACAATAAACTTTGAAAATTATTATAATTGTTTAACTTTAAAGAAAGAAGAGTTTCGAAAAATGAATACGATAAGAAGTTATAAACATCTATTATATAGAGTGGAGGTAAATAAGAAGGCATTAGGAGCTTTTGATGACCAGAGGTTCATTTTGGAAAATGGAATTGATAGTGTCCCTTGTCGGTATAAGTGTTAAGATAAATATAAGTGACTAGCTGAATGCACCCGGCGTTGCCCGGGTTCTTTTTGAAAGAATTTAATTTTCTGTACTGAGGTCTGATGCGAGCCCAATATCAGTTCGTGCTCAACGATTCCTTGTTCTTTCTTCTGTCGGGACCCGCGAGAGAGAATTTTGAAAGCATGTGTTGCAATCAGTCAGATATCCCTATTAAGTGCATAAGTTGTACTTCAAGAGAATTTTGAAAGAAGAAGAATATTTATTGCGAAATTGGCCCAGCCCGGCCGAGGCGGTATCTACCGGCCTCACCACCAAGCCGATAACCTTTCCGGGGCCCGTACTGACATTTTTATTTTTATTTTTTTGTAATACTGAATCGAGGCTCGTGAAAGAGCTAACATTTACTTCACAAACAAATCAACCAGACAAACAAAATATACAAAAAGAGGGAGCGGAAAACAAGCTGAGGAGAGAAGGGGAAGCACACAAACACAACATTTGAGAGCAGGGAGATGTGTGGAAGGGAGAGGGTTTGGGGGGACGAGGCGTGGGAAGGGGGGGAGGGGTGGGAGAAGTATAAAACACAAGGACACCAAGGACTTCCAGGACAGAAGTTGGTATTTCAAAAAAGTGTAATTGGGGTGAAATTAGCGGGGGTAGAAAAGATCAAGGTTTTGGATGGGGGAAGATAAGAGATGGTGGTGAACAGCTGTTTTAAAGACCTGGAGGGTGGAGTGGGATTGAAGAGAGTGAGGGAGTTTGTTCCAGAGGCGGGAGAAAAGAGGAATGAAGGAGTGAAGGTGAGCAGAGAGTCTTGATTTTGGCAGTTTGACCATAAGAGGGTTGCAGGCAGATCTTGTGCGACCTGTAGGAATATTTGCTGGACAGAGCCCAGAGAGAGCTGGGGGGGCAAGGCCAGAGAGGAGTCGGTAGAAGACGGAAAGACCACCAACCTGCCTGCGGTGAGTGAGTGAGAGGCCCTTGGAGTTAGCTTCATCGCGGGAGATTCCAATGATTCAGAATGCTTTGGTTTCAACAGCGTAAAGACGAGCTAGGTGTGAGGCAGGAGCACCAGCCCAGAGGGGAGAGCAGTGTTCCATTGAGCTGCGGATGAAAGCAGCTTTTCAGCTGCTTCAGACGTTTCAGACGTTTCCTCCTATCTTTCACCGTTCAGGAGATTAGCGCGTGCAGACAAACAAACAAACAAACAAAAACTTTCTTTTATATACAGACTTGGCATTTAATATGGAATATTTTTTTTGTGGGGGTGCACTTACTTTTCAAGCTGTCTTAGAACCAAAAGTTCATTGGAATTATGTTGAAATTATTCTAGATTTTGTTAATGTGACCTTTAAAAGAAACAAAAACCACATTTGACATTTCGAAACAAATAAATTGATCCTTGAAAGTGATGTAAACTGATATCGAACTCAATTTATGGACAGTACTGTGTTAAACTTATGTACGTTTTCAAGAAGTATCTCTTTATTTTGCACATTAGCCACATTTTTTTTTAACAAAAACAAAAGTTAAATTACGACTGGGATTATGGACAGTAAAATTACAGTTCAGTACTTCGTGTAACCCCCACGAGCATTCAGGAGAGCACGTACACGTTGAGGTATGCTGTTCACGAGATTTGCCAAGATTTGGACAGGAATCGCTTGCCATGCAGTGACAATAGCCTGCTGCAATTCACGCACAGAGGTCAGCTGCTGGTCCAAGTGGTCGATTTGACGCGTTAATTCTGCCCACAAGTTCTCTATCGGATTCATATCCGGGGACATGGCAGGCCACTCCATATGCTCTACACCACGGTCAGCAAGAAAGTGTTGGATCATGCGAGCACGATGAGGCCGTGCATTGTCATCTTGGAAGACAAAGTTTCCTCGAAAGGCTGCACGAGCAAATGGAAGCAATGTTTCTTCAAGAATGGCCCTGTACTTGAACTGGTTCAGGTTTCCATTCAGAACAACCAGGTCAGTTTTGCCCCCTGCATGAAAAGCAGCCCAAACGGTCACCCTACCACCTCCAGCTTGGACTCTTGGCACTATACAACCTTTGTTTTAGGCTTCATGCACTTGTCTGCGCACTCGAACGTGGCCCTCTTGACGACAGACCAGAAATCTAGACTCTTCACTGAAGATCACGTGATTCCAGTGTCCTGGCTGCCATTGACGGTGCTCTCTGGCCCACTGCTATCGGCGCTGGCGGTGTTGTCTGGTCAGACGTGGCTTTCTCAGGGGACGCCTGGCACGATAGCCTGCTTGAACCAGTCGTTAGTTGACTTGCCTTCTGGATACAGGCACATTTGTCAGTTGCTGCCACTCAGCCTAAAGCCGATTAGCTGACTTGGTACGGCCATTGCGGACTAACCGGTGCAGCTGGTGATCATCCCTCCTTGTGGTTCTGCCGGGACGTCCTGGCCTCTGTATTGGAGTAGGGACACCTCTCTGAGCATTTCGTTTCAGCATCTTTGACACCTGACCTTGAGTGATGCCATACTGCCGAGAAATAGCACGCTGTTTCATGCCGTAATTTCGTACAGCCACCACTCCATGACAAACAGCATTGTCGAGTTGACGGACCATCTCCAGAGGAAGCGGCAATAACTTTTGGAGACGTGCAGCAGTTGTTTTCCACTAATACAGAACGCAACAACCCTTACATACCCGATTGTGAAGCCAATCGTCAAATGCACCTGTCCGTACATTTTGCCACGCCACCTGTGATATAATCCTGTTGTTGACTTCTTGCTGCGACAGACAATCAGTGACATGGTTCTTTTAACAAAGAAATCACCAAAGTGTAAAAGAAACTCACCAGATTGATATACTGAGTTAAGAAAGTAAACCCAAGTCAAGAAAAAATATATTTATATTCCATATTAAATGCGAAGTCTGTATATCGATAGAAGATAGATAAGTTAAATATATAAGTATAAGTGATAAGATAAATATATAAGTGATAAGAAAATATACAAGTGATAAGAAAATATATAAGTATAAGTGATAAGATTTATATATGTGATAAGATAAAAAGGGAGGTTAGGGATTTTAATGGGCTACCGCCACCTTTTTTTACTAATATATACTGTAAATGATAGAACCAAGCAATAAACAATTCAAAGAGTGGAGAAAACAACAACCTTGGTATTTAAATGGAAAACATCATGAATGTGAAAAATATCAAATAAGTATTATTGAGGAAATACCTGGGGTAAGAGTAGATAAATCAAATAAGCGAATAAATTTAAATACTGGTGAGTTGGAGGCTCTGGGAGGTAATATCCTAGAGTGGACAGAAAACTTTGATGTTGTCAAGAGATTGAGGGGAAAATAATTTACTATAATCTAAAAATGTTGTGTGGCACTGGAGGATTTCAGACGAGGCCATTAAGAGAAGTTTATCATTTCATATCAGGTCAACGGGGATACCTAAACCGAGAGTTAAATTCTAATATAACATTTGTCACTATTCTAGATGGTGATTGATCTTTTAAGAGAATTGAGCTGTTACCTAAAAATGAAACAAATATTCGTTGGGTCTCTGTATGGGTATAATAAAAAATGGAAAGAGTTATTAAGTTAAATGCAGGGAGAAAAAGGTGTAATTTTTCAAGCCTGGCCTGCCTGGGCAAGGTTTTGGGGAAGTGGGCCGGGCTTCGTAAAAAGTGGGCGGGGCTTGTTAGCTTCAGTGGGTGATGGCAACTGCTCAGATGTGGTTGTGCCTTGTCGGATATTTTCTATCCGCGCGACAACATATAATTCCCTTCACAACAGTATTCACAACACTTAGTATCAGTTCTACTCTCAGGCTGCCACAGTTCTACTCTCAGGCTAAGACTTTTAGAGACAGCTGACCTGACGTTCACGGAGGCTCTACGGCTGGCACACGTATACACGGAGGCCCGGGAGCAATCTAATGCTTATGACCACACACGGGTCATTGCGGTGACTTCTCAACTCGCGCGACCGGAGAGAGCTACCGCCGTGGACCCGGGAGCGGACACGACCACGCTAGCGGAACCCCTGGCCGCTCCCGAGGAGGACCCGGATTCTGGCTTGGCGGCTGCTGTGGCAGCTAGGCCAAAGCCTGTACAGAACGCTACGTGTTACTTCTGTGGGAATCGGCAACATCCCAGGTCAGCGTGTCCGGCTCGGGAAGCGCTTTGCCATTTGTGTTCGACGAAAGGACATTTTGCAAAAGTCTGTCGAAAGACTGCGCGGGGCTCGCGAACTCGCGCGACCTTGAATGGGCTTATCGCCAAGCCAACGGACCGAGCACAGAGCAGAGCGCCTCACCCGGCTTTGATGAGCGGCGCTCCTCCTCGTGGGCCCCTGGCTGCACGCTTGACCTTGGTGAAGTACATCGGGCCGCCTAAACAAATGGCACTAACATGACCAAACGTGGAGCGACCGTCCTTGACTGGAATCCGAACGTCGCGTGATGGCTTTGAAACTATGCGCGTGACACGAGCGCCATCCAACGGCAGTTCGTGGGGTCTACAAGCTCTTGTTTCAGCACGTGAAACTACAGTTGGCTGTAACCCTTCTCGCGTAACACGAGCGCCCTCTGAAGGCTGCTCATACGAATTACAAGCTCCTGCTCCGGCACGGCAAACTACAGGTTTGACACGAGTGCCCTCAGGAGGCTGCTCGAACGACCGGAAAACTGCAGCTGGCGTGGGATCGACACGCGAGGCGCGATCATCTCGCTCGGATGGCACAATACCTGCCGGATCTTCCGCCTTGCTCAGGCCATTATTCCACTCATGATCGAAGGCGTTTTTGCGCGGGCTTTAATCGATACGGGGTCTACGGATAGTTTTATTGATCTTCGACTGGTGCAAATAAATGTGTGGCTGGTTCTAGGGACAACATGACGGATCTTTATGGCATCCCAAGGGCTTAGGCTCAGCACAAAAGGGGAATGTCGATTGAAGCTTGTGATAAAGGGACACATGTTTCCAGATGTACATCTCATGGTCTTACCTGCTTTATGTGCTGACATTCTGTTAGGACACGATTTTCTTAAGCGACATGGACGTTTGTAAATGGAGTTCGGTGGGACTGACACGCTTGCTGTGTGTGCACTCGCAAGAATGGAAATTGAGCCCCTTTCGCTGTTCCCCAACCTGACCACTGACTGCACTCCCGTAGCGGTGAAATCACGGCGCTACTCGCGAGCAGACGCGCAATTCATTGCGGAAGAAACGGCCCAGCTCTTAAAGGAAGGTATCATAGAACCCAGCAGGTCGCCGTGGCGGGCCCAGGTCTTAGTGGTGCGAAGTGAAGCACATCGCAAATGAATGGTAATCGACTATTCACAGACGATTAATCGCTTTACACAGCTGGATGCCTACCCCCTACCGGGGATGGACGCACTGGTTCGACAGGTGGCCCAGTACTCAGTCTACAGCACTCTCGATCTGCGTAGTGCGTATCATCAGATCCCCATCTCTAGGGCCGATCGCATCTATACCGCCTTTGAATCGGGTCAAAGGTTATACCAGTTCACCCAACTACCTTTTGGGGTGACAAACGGGGTTGCCTGTTTTCAGAGGGCTATGGACGACCTCATTGCTAAGGAGAACTTGACAGATGTCTTTGTATATCTGGACAATCTTACGGTTTGTGGGCATGACCAGGGGCATCATGATGCTAATCTGAAGCGCTTCCTCGAGGCCGCGCAGAGGTATCGCCTAACCATGAATGAGGCTAAGTGTCGTTACTCCCTACGCACGATAGATCTTCTGGGGTACACCGTGACCCACGGCTCTGTCGCTCCAGATAAGGAGCGACTGCGGCCTTTGCTCGATATGGCTCCGCCCTGCGATCGGGCTTCGCTGAAGCGTGCCCTCAGGCTGTTCGCCCATTATTATAAGTGGGTGCAAAATTTCTCCACGAAGCTCCTCCCCCTCGTGGCCTGTGACATGTTCCCCATGAGCCCAGCCGCCTTGGCTGCCTTTAGGGGCCTTAAGCCCGACATCGCTGGCGTCGCTGTGGCGACGATCGACGAGAGCGAATCTTTCGTCTTAGAAAGTGATGCCTCGGATCATGCGATAGCGGCAACACTCTCCCGGGGGGATGCCCTGTGGCTTTCTTTTCGCGGACTCTCACCTATGCTGAGCGGAGGCACTCATCTGTCGAAAAGGAAGCGTACGCGATCGTCGAGTCGATTCGGCGATGGCGACCGTACTTGCTCGGGCGATGCTTCCAAATCATCACGGACCAACAGAGCGTGGCATTCATGTACGACACCTTGCATGCTCAATGCATTAAGAATGAGAAGATCACTCGCTGGCGTATCGAACTCGCCGACTTCTGCTACACCATCAAATATCGCCCGGGGAAGGATAACCTAGTCACCGACGCTTTATCGAGGCCGGCGACATGCGTGGGTATCATAACTTTGGAGGGTCTGCGCGCTTTGCATGACTCTATGTGTCATCCTGGGGTGACTCGTTTCGCTCATCTTGTGCGTTGTGGTAATCTGCCGTACTCGATTGGGGACATCTGCCGGATCTGCCGTGACTGCGTTGTATGTGCGGACCTCAAACCGCATTTTTACAACCCTCCCATGGGGACGCTGGTCAGGGCTACTAGACCATGGGAGAGATTGGCAATGGATTTCAAGGGACCGCTTCCGGAGTTGAGTAACTCTCGTTATCTGCTCACTATCGTTGATGAGTACTCGCGATTCCCTTTTGCTTATACGTGCGCGGATATGACGGCTGCCACAGTCATACGGTGCCTGCAGGATTTGTTTTCTATGCTTGGGTATCCGGCCTACGTGCATACCGATCGGGGTGCATTGTTCCTGTCCCAGGAAGTGAGGAGTTTCTTGCTCCAAAATAATGTCGCTTCGAGTTACACCACTCCATACAGATCCCAGGCGAATGGGCAGATCGAACGCTTCAATGGGATTATATGGAGGGCCGTCATGCTAAGCCTCAGGACCCTCGGCCGGGGCCTAGAAAAATGGGCTTGGTCGCTGCCTGCGGCGCTGAACTCGATCAGGGCTCTATTATGTACGGCCACCAACCAGACCCCTCACGAAAGACTGTTCCACCACCCTAGAAGCTCGGGTAGTATCCGATCTTTACCCAGTTGGCTCGCTGAGCCAGGGCCGGCCTATCTCAAACGTGCGGTTCGCACAAGCAAGTACGATCCCTTAGTGGATAAGGTGCAGGTACTACAGGCTAATCCCGAGCATGCTCGTGTGATGACGGCAGATGGACGCGAGTCCACTGTCTCCGTACGCCATCTCGCCCCTTGTGGGGTCACCGACCCTTATAGGGATATCGACGAACCAATCTAAGAGTCTATGGACTCTCCCGAAGCTTCCTTTATGGAACATCTGCCGTCCCTCCCTTCGTCAAATACACCCCTGCCTGAAGGCTCTGAGGTGCCCCCTCCGACACCTGCCTCCAGCGGCTACTCCGATGCAGGGGACTCCGGACTAGGGGATGTCATACCCGGTAGTTTCCGGACCCGCGCTGGCAGAGTAATTCGCCACCCTGACCGCTACGGATGGACCGACTGACATGGAATGACATCCCCAAACAATTAATGCTGACGCACGCTTGAGTCCTGCCTAGCGGCAGTGTAGTTCTAATGGCGGGAGAATGTAGTGAAAATGTATCAAAGTTGAACCCGGGTGTGATGCTCACTTGAACCACTGAGGGGCGGCTATAAGACCTCGGACGTCCGCGACGCTGAGCCACTCCTTTGACATTATACTATGACATGTAGTCTTGAATGGTACGTACCCGCTCATATTCTAGGCTTGCTTGCATTGACTAATATTGTTGATCCTTCCTATATGATGCCATGATCCTGATATGTATTGCATGATTGTATTCTACAGGATGATGCCAAAGATCTGATTGATATTAAACCTACCTATGGGACAAAGTTGTGGACTTGGTTAATTTTCACAACAGATGGCATAGGGGATTTGCTTGTCCGAGTAAGAGATAGGAAGAAAGATGAGAATGAAGAGTGCGTATATGAACAACGATCGCCGACACCGGCACAAATGCATGCTCTGGATTGTCCACTCAGTGGACGGCTTGCTTTCGCCTTCGCCTGTCCAATCAGTGGACGGCTTGCTTCGCCTTCGCCCAGCAGACGCCAATACGATGGCGTCGTAAGATGGAATCGTATCGGCAGTTAATCGGATGCTTTTGGGCCCCAACGTCGGCTAATTCAGATTTTTCGAGTATGGCTGTACGTGATAAACAAAGAGCGTGGTTCGTAGATCGTAAATCCATTAGTGCCGTGGGCATCGGGTCACTGGGTGCGGCGTAAAAGGGATAACAAAGTCGAGTCCTTACGCTATTATTATATAGAATAAACCTTCACTGTCAACCTGCATTCCTCTCCAGTAAAGCAGATATGTATCATAACAGTAACCGCTGGCGGCCATTTTGAAAAATGGCTGCCATAGCCATCAGGGGCTGAATCTGAGATGGCCCAATATCCAGATCTTTTCATAATATGATAGTCTACTAGTGTGCCAAATTTGGTGCTTTCCCCACAAAATGCACAATTGTTATGCTATATTTAGCTTAGCTGCCGGACTATCTTGCAATTTTTTCTAACCTTTTTTCACATATTAAACAAGTTGGTTAATCTTACTGTTATAAATAAGCCTCCATTGTAACTTAGAATGTTTTTAATCAAACTCATTTTTTTATACATGATCTCTATTTTTAAAAAAATTTAAGATTGGATTCTGCTTGCTTGTGCCAGCATGCCTGGAGTTTTCATTCCGCATCCAAGCTTTCTGCACACTTCCATGCTTTTGTTACTCTTTTACACGTTTGTGCAACTGCTTTATAGAGACTGTTCAAGCCCACTCTTCCCTCATTTGTGTGAAGCAAGTGGTGCACTGCGATCTCATGCCATCCCCTATCCCTAGCTGAAATCTCTGATACCCTTATTCGTGGATAAAGAAGAACCCTATCTCATCGAACCATATTACTTGCAGGTTACTGTGTTTACTCCCCTCTTCTCTTTTCCTATTGCTTCTTTCTCTTGCTTGATGTGTTCATCTGTGACCCCACTTACAGTCAGTACATTTCCATTTTTACCTCCACCACCGAAGGTGGATGGAGGTCATGTTTTCACCACTATATGTTTGTTACTTGCAAAATCGAAGATTTTTCAAATGTATTGGTTGGTCTTGTGCGCTATTACTTAGCAACATTTTTGTTGTTTTTTTGCAAGTATGTTGATCACTCCAGTTTGTGTGTGTGTGTGTGTGTGTGTGTGTGTGTGTGTGTGTGTGTGTGTGTGTGTGTGTGTGTGTGTGTGTGTGTGTGTGTGTGTGTGTGTGTGTGTGTGTGTGTGTTGTCTGTCCGCTCACTTATACTTGCCTAGAGGTCACAATTTTAAACTGATCTTCACGAAACTTCACTAAACGGTAGAGTTCTTGATCCGACAAAATCCTATATATTTTTGAGGTGAAAAGGTGAAAAGGTCAACATAGGCCAAAGTTCAACCACTTTTTTCCAAATTTCTAGAATCCTCAATTTTCATTCGATTGACCTGAAATTTGAATAAGATTTACATATCGGCCAACTGTATTCAACCACCAACTATTTTTGAGATCAGCGTAGGCCAAAAGGTCAGCATGGGCCAAAGGTGAAACACTTTTTTCAAATTTCTTAAATCCTCAATTTTCATCCGATTAACTTGAAATTTGAATAGGATTTACATATCGGTGTAATGAAATAATGGTTGTGATCTGATGCAGTTCCTCCCTGGCGGTTGAGATAAGCAATGCTTTATAAGTGGTTGGATATGCGTGCGAGTGAACTGCCTGTATTCTGTGACGATCCGAGCTGGTAAGCATAATTGTCACTTCTTTGTACGGCTTGCTTTTTTAGGGATTTTATTTGGCCGTTTGCTAATAAATTGATTAATCTCTTTGTAGATGACGTGGAAGTTTTGATTTCAATAAAGCTCACTATCTGGAAGGAGTTTTTTGGAATCTTATCACCACAATCGGCCAACTGAATTCAACCACCAACTACTTTTGAGATCAGCGTAGGCTAAAAGGTCAATATAGGTCAAAGGTCAACAACAATTTCAAAATTCCAAAATCCTCAATTTTCATGCGATTGACTTGAAATTTGAATAGGATTTTCATATCAGCTCACAGCTCAGCTCATTTTCATATCATTTTCATATTTCATATCAGGATTTTCATATTTTGGTGATTTTCATATGAGGTCAAAAGGATGCTCTACTGAGTGCCATTCTAGTTTGTTCTGTTTTGCCAAGTGTTGCTCTCTGAGTGATTTTTCATTCTGTCTGTTTGTCTGTCTGTCACTGGGCCTGCAGGTCACAATTCCAAACTAATCGTCATGCAACTTCACCAAGTTGTAGAGGTCGTCACAAATGAGAAGCCTATTGATTTTGAGGTCAAAGGTCATCTTGAGGTCAAATTTCTAAAATCTCAATTTTTCATCAGATTGACTTGAAAATTGAACAGCATTTGCACATTGAGTCACTAAATAGGAAAACCAACTATTTTTAGGTCAAAAGGTCAAAGGTCAACTCAAGATCAAACTTCCAAAATCATCACTTTTCATCTTAAAAACCGTAAATTTTCACCCGATTGACTTGAAAATAGAACAGCATTTGCATATTGCCTCACTGAATTGGGAAACCAACTATTTTTGAGGTCAAATGGTCAAAGGTCAACTCAAGGTCAAACTTCAAAAATCATCAATTTTCATTTGAAAACCCAAACAGCATTTGTATAGTGCCTCACGGAATTGGGAAACCAACTATTTTTAAGGTCAAAAGGTCAAAGGTCAACTCAGGGTCAAACTTCTAAAATCATCTTTACCTCCACCACCAAAGGTGGATGGAGGTTATGCTTTCACCGCTGTCTACACTTTGAGATCAGCATAGGCCAAAAGGTCTGTCCATTTGTCTGTGAGCAAAATATCTCAAAAAGTTGTTAATGGATTCGAACGAAATTTGGCAGTGTGGTAGCGTATGTGACAAGAAAGAAATTATTAGATTTTGGTGACGATCCGGATTTGGATCGGACTAATAGAGTTTTAAAGTGATTCTTCACCATTGGGAGATAGGGCCAAAAACGATGCATAGCAGGATATCTCAAAAAGTTATGGACAAAACATGGTGGACCAGTTGGGTGTGTGACAAGGACGAACCAATTCGATTTTGGTGAGGATCTGAATATGGATTCAATTCGAGAGTTATTTAATTTCTAAGTGATTCTTCACCATTGAGAGATCGGGCCAAAGCGATATATAACATTAAAGCGCGGCGTTACGCGCGCTGCTTGCGAGCAAGGAGGAAGCGGACAAGCGGTAACTTATAAGCGTCTTTATTTCAGGAGCTCACTGTAACACTGGCGCGCTCCGGGCTGCGCGCCCGGTGTATATCATGAGGCCACGCCTACCCCTCGGGCGTGGCCACCGCCCACTTGGTGCGCGGAATGATGTCACCACGCCAGTGGGCTTTTGGGTCCGCCACACGCACCCCCCCAGAATTCCCGCGCACCTGGAGGGCCAGTTTGCGGGGCAGACGAATGACCCGGCCGAAGCGCCCCCTTACCTGGCGATCGGCGGCGTCCGGGGTGCAGGGATGCCAGGTGGGATGCCCCTGGCTGCCCCTGGGATGGGTGCAGGACCGGGGGGCGGCGTGGCGGCGGGGCTGGGCGGTGCCGGGGGTCCGCCCGCAGGGGGGCGGCCCCGACATGGGGGTCGGGCCACTGGCGGTGGATGGTCCACGTCGAGGTGGGCCGGCTTGAGGCAGTCTACCGAAACGCGGTCAGGAGTACCGCCGATGTCCAGGGTGAAGTGCTTCGCCCCGGTCTCCAGCACGTGGAAAGGCCCGTCGTACGGGGGCCGCAGTGGTGTCCGGTGGGCATCGTGGCGGACGAAGACGTACTCCGCCGTGTGAAGCTCCGGGGCGATGTGCGTCGGTGGGTGCCCGTGGCATGCCGTTGGCACCGGGGTGAACCTCTGGGCGGTCTCTTGCAGAGCGGAGCACTGCTGTGCCGCGGACCATGGTGCCGTGGAGTCGGGGAGGAACTCGCCCGGCACCCGCAGCGGTTGCCCGAAGACCAACTCCGCCGCGGATGTGCGCAGGTCCTCCTTGGGCGCCGTCCGGAGGCCCAGCAGGACCCAGGGGAGCCTGTCGACCCAGCCGCCGTCGCGGAGGGTGGCCCGGAGCGCGGCCTTCAATGAGCGGTGAAATCGCTCACACAAGCCGTTAGCCTGGGGGTGGTAGGCCGTGGTTCGGTGCAGCCGGACCCCGAGCCCCTGCGCGACCGCCCCCCAGAGCTCCGAGGTGAACGGGGGCCGCGGTCGGACGAGATGTCTGAGGGGGCGCCGAACCGGGCGACTCAGGTGGCGATGAAAGCCTGCGCGACATCGGCCGCCGTTGTCGCCGCCAAGGGCACGGCCTCCGGCCACCGGGTGGTGCGGTCCACCATGGTGAGGACGTAGGTGAAACCCCGTGAGGTGGGCAGAGGTCCCACCAGGTCCACGTGGACGTGGTCAAACCGGCGTTCCGGCACCGTGAATGGGGCCAACGGGGCCTGGGTGTGCCGGTGCACCTTGGCGCGCTGGCACGCGAGGCACGTCCTGGCCCAGCCGCGGACGGCCTTCCGGAGGCCATGCCAGACGAACTTGTCGGCGATCAGCCTTTGGGAGGCCCTCGCGCCCGGGTGGGACAGGCCGTGGATGGCGTCAAACACCTGGCGCTGCCAGCCCGCAGGCACGATGGGGCGAGGACGCCCGAGGGAGACGTCGCACAAGAGGGCTGCGCCCGCGCCGTCGAACGCCACCTCGGTGACGCGGAGGCCCGTGACGGCGGTCCGCAAGGCCTGGACGTCGGGGTCAGTGGCCTGGTCCGCTGCCATCCGGGCATAGTCGATGCCGAGGTGGACTGCGTGGGCGACGGCCCGGGAAAGGCAATCCGCCACCGGGTTGTCCTTCCCCGCGACGTGCTGGATGTCCGTCGTGTACTCGGACACGGCCGAGAGGTGACGCTGCTGCCAGGCCGACCACGGCTCGGTGACCTTGCCCATCGCGAAGAAGTACTTGTCCGCCTCGGCTGCCAATGCTCGGGGTTCCGTTAGCCCGGTCCCGGCCAACGCGAGGCGCACCTGCGCTGGAAGTTGGCGACGGAAAAGTGCCCGGAATAGAGAACCGGGGGCTTCGTCGCCCAACAGTGACAGCATACGGTCCATTCGGACCGACGGGCGCGTGTCACCGAGCTCGGGGAGATCCAGGAGGCGGTCGGCCCGTGCGTCGTCCGTGAGGCAGAACGTGGCTAGGAGTAGCCGCTTGAGTGCCTCGTACTTGTGGCCGTCCGGTGGGTGGCGAAGGACGGACACAACTCGAGCGACCGTGCCGGGCCCGAGGGAGGCGACGACGTGGCAATAGCGCGTGTCATCGCCGGTGAGGCGCCGAAGCTGAAATTGGGCTTCGGCCTGGACGAACCAGACTTCGGCCTGAGCCTCCCAAAATTCGGGAAGTTTGATGAAGTTGGCCATGGCAATGGCGTCGCGTGTGGAAGGATCGCTCCGGCAGATCCAACGTCAAGGGGGTCACCAGTAAAGCGCGGCGTTACGCGCGCTGCTTGCGAGCAAGGAGGAAGCGGACAAGCGGTAACTTATAAGCGTCTTTATTTCAGGAGCTCACTGTAACACTGGCGCGCTCCGGGCTGCGCGCCCGGTGTATATCATGAGGCCACGCCTACCCCTCGGGCGTGGCCACCGCCCACTTGGTGCGCGGAATGATGTCACCATGCCAGTGGGCTTTTGTGTCCACCACAACATTGTATTTTAAACGGCTATGGACTAGTTGTGACTAAACCTGGTGGATGAGTTGGTTCGGTGACAAGAACAAGCCGATTAGATTTTGGTTCAGGTCTGAATTCAGATCCGGCCTATCAGTGGGTTAGAAACCATGAACTGTTCAGCCTGGCCGAGTTATGTGCTCTACTGAGTGCCGTTCTAGTACCCTCTGACTCCTCGCTCTTCCATGAACCTAGATTTTGTATCAAAATAAGTTGCCAAAATATCTTGTCATTCATCAGTGTTTATTACTTAGTTAACATTTTAGAAATAATGCAGTAGCACTTGGGGAAGAAAATACAGCCCATGAAGCCATAAGCAGGAAATATTATAGCAAATATTTCTGTAGCCACCTTAAATTTTCCCTGCGTGCTGTTATAGGCAGGTAAAAAGGCCATGCACACCAAAAAACAACACAGCATGCTGAAGGAGATGAACTTAGCTTCATTTGTGACAGAAGTAATCTTTTGGGCTTTTGATGATACTACAAGGCAAATGGCAGCCACCACTCCGAGAAAGGTAAGATTCGAGAGAGCCCAGATGGGGGAGTCTTCACCACATTCCACGATTACAATTCCAGGATGAGCATTAGTGTTGAGATTTACCTGCGAGCCTCCTATGAGAACCCACAGCAAGGTAAGGACCATTTGTGGTATCACACATGGACTCACCAAATGGTATGTACTCAGTCGCTTTAAACTGTTTAAGTCAAACTTTCTTTTTTGATCTGGTTTATCTACATGGCAAAAATAAAAATTCAGATAGTTGGAATGTTGGAATTGTTGGAATTACATATTGTTATGTTACCTCGAAAAAAGTTTGACTATATTTAAACTTGATGCAATTCAAAAGGCTTCCATTGCTTTATTACCTGACGAAAATGTGAGTAACTTCACAGTCATAGTAAGCACAAATGTAAAAGTAAGTAAAAGACAAAATAATGCTGCAGGCACACGAACTCTGCAAATCATATCAGTCGGTTTTCCAACAAAGACCACACTACTGGCAAAACACAATGCTATTCCTGTAAGCAGGAGCTCTGTCACATAAATGCTTGTAACTTTCAACAGTGGTAACTCACGGTACCAAAATACTAACCCAGCCACCCCCACAGCCATCAGAAAACCAAACAGAGCAACAACCAAAAGTGCAAAGGCCAGTGGATCAAGGAAATCCAGGAACTCTTCTGGCATTGGAACACAGCCATCATGAAGCTCGGTAGACCAGAAATATTCTTCGCAGCGCTTGCACTCTTCAAAACATTGAGTGACAATGACATGCTTTCAGTCTTACTTTTACCTTTCACTAGATAAAATGGTATTAATAGCATATAACACTGACTTTCTCCAAGAAAAACCGAAAACTTGTTTATTCATTATCATTATCATAAACTTAAAAAACGAAGTTATTCGACGAACATGCATACCGGTCTCACTCGAGTACTCTCCATCCATGCAAGGAATGCAGCCGTAGCAGCAAAATGGTTGTCCTGGAAAAGACATTTTACGGGAACCTGGCTGGCAAGGCTCATTGCACACAGACCGTGGGACCTGAAATTAGAGATTGAGTTGCAGGAAATGCACAATTACACAATATAAAGATAATTTTCCCTTTAACCATGGCTGAAGGGCAGAGGAATGGAGGGGAAATAGGTGATGCATCTTCAAGATAGACAATTTTGTGCAAGCACAATCTGTCATATGAGGCACAATGTCAGTTTGTGTGTTTGTGCAGATGTCTGTCCCTCTTGATAAAGGTAGGTTTTAAAGGCCAATCTTTTAACATGATTGTGTGTTCACTACGGTCTATTTTTGAGGTTAAAACAAACTCAAAAATCATTTTCCATTAAAGAGTAATCATGGCTCTTCGATTGGAATTGTAGACGGTCGCTTGCAAACTGAGCCTCAAGGGCGGTGTACATAAATGTTTTTTTAAATAACAATAAATACAAGGCGCATGGAGGTGAAATTCGCTGCACTTGATGTGCAACATGCGCAGAGTAAAACGAGTGTTCATTTCCATCCGTATGATGTCGAATAAATAAAGATATAAGCACATCTGACACAAGGCCAAGGCTTCAGACTTTGGCATGCTCACGAGGCTGTACTGTCGAATAAACTGTTCCAACCCGTCATTTTGACATTTTGAGTACTAGTTGTTGATAAATATGTCAGAGGGATAACTGTCCCAAGTTTATGGTGTCCAATTAAATGACAAATTTAAAATAAAGTACTTGATATTCTGGGTTGCTTTTTGTCTACTTAATTCACAATAGAGGAAGATTTTGTTGTTTACTTCATTCACATTATTTCAAGACATGTTGAAACCCAGCATAATAGATCATTAGTGTGCCATGCTCGTTGGACTCGCGTGAGTCACATCATGCTCGATGGTGCCACATTGGTCTGTATATATGAATATGACTGATCGTTTTAAGGCCATTTTCCCCGCTAGAGCAGGGGTTAGCCTTGCGGGCCCCATGACAATCATAGTTCCTTGTTGAGGCAATGTTTTTATGGCCGGATGCCCTTCCTGGCGCCAACCCTTAGTCGCCTCCTACGATGCGCAGGGATACGGTGTACCTATTCTAAATCGGGGTACACACCGTGATCATTCATCCCAGCAAGCTGGTACTCAAATTTGCCGACCTCGGGAGGATGACAGGCTGTCAACCCCCCTGGTATTGATTTAGCGATCGACCGGGATTCGAACCCAGGATCCTAGGATCCCAAGCCGGCACCCTAACCGCTAAGCCAACACCAGGCTGTGCGCAGGGTCTGTGCACTGCATTAATGACTAAATGTATTTAAATAGGAATATTTGCTCATGAAAAGCAAAATAAACATGTACTATGGGAAAAAAAATACTTAATGAGGTGAAAAATCACAAAATAGATTTAGGATGTGTATTCTCTGACTGGGGATCATTTTCCTGCACAGAAATTAGAAAACCTTTTTCTTTAACAAAGAAAAAGAATGCATTCACTTTTGGCGAGCAGTATCAACCTGGAACTGGTATTTAGTTGGTAGTGTAAGAATGTAATTTGCTTTCATGGGTTTTTGTTAATTTCATTCTATCTCCTGATCCTGAAATTAACAACATTTTGATATTGTTGCAAAACAATTTGGCAATGGTGTTTGCATGACTGTTTGCTGTTGATTGTGAAACTTATTTAAAAACAACAGAACATTAATTTTTGTAAGATCGGTCTGTCTCAGAATTTTTTTTGATCCATTAATGATACACATGAAAGGGCAGGTCATTGTGGCTGTGTAAATTTAGCGTTTGGCATCACAACATGGCAAATTGCTTGTCATTCTTGTGACTAGTTTGCAACAAGATGGTTATTCATTTCAATTTGGTTAGTATACATTGTCCCCAAGCTTTTGACCATTCCCATATCGAATAAATCGATTCAAAGGACAACTCAATTGAAATGTCTTTTTTTTTTTTAGCACAGACAATTACACCTTAAAAAGCAAAAACAAAACCCCTAACCCTAAGCCTTAAAAACAAACAAACAAGAAACAAACAAAAAGACATTTTAAAACAAAAACATTTAAATACAAAAAACATTTTTAAACAAAAAAACGCATTTTTAAACAAACCCCATTTTTAAACAAAAACATTTTTCAACAAAAAAATCATTTTTAAACAAAAAAACGCATTTTTTAACAAACCCTATTTTTAAACAAAAACATTTAAATCCAAAAATCATTTTTAAACAAAAAAACGCATTTTTAAACAAACCCCATTTTTAAACAAAACATTTTTAAACAAAAAAATCATTTTTAAACAAAAAACCTGAAGCCTTTGAACCTTAAAAAGATAGTGCTCTATAATGGTATTGCACAAGACGAAATATTATTTGTTCTGATTCTACAGGTTATCGAACCTGATTGATACAGCTTGATCAGAATGAGCATGCTATGAATCAGTTAACGTGCTGCCTAAAATAAAATCTTCATCCGAGATTAATTTAAATGGAGTTTCCATTGCTCATAATTTACCTGCACCGCTCCCCCATTCCACACGATGCTTTTAAAGTCGATTTCTAGCTGGTGTTCTGGATCAGTGTTTGAGTCAAATAAGCCAACTTTTTTATATACAACCTCTCCTCTGTGATTTCTTTGCCTGTTTATTATGTCATACTTTGCAGGGGGGTCTCCAGATTTGTCAAAATATATAACCTCGCCCATGTTGTTGGTAAAGTTAACTTTCATTAGGTAGGAGAGGAGCTGGTGTAGTTGTAAGCACAGTCATGGTATTAAAACTTCATTTAATGTACATTGTTGTATTTTCTGGATGACTTTTTCAAAATTATTATTGTTTTTCAAACACATTCAAATAGAACAAAATGATAAAACCATTTCTTCTTGATTATTACCTGCCATGTTTCAAAGTTATTCAAGGTGGCACAGGTACCATTGGCAAATGGAGATTGACCAGGCACACATGTGTACAGATTGTGCAGGGCATTTGCTGCTGCATACACTGCCATGTACACATTATATGGGTTCCTAAGCTGGGAAACATCTGTAAATGAAGAGTTCACTTCATCAAGATGCTCACAGCCAGTGCAAGGTTCTTTCTCAACTTGGTTGATCCATGAGCAGTTGAAAACCACTTCCCACAGCTCCATAATAAAATCGTTCAAATATTTCTGCTTCGGCATAAAAATGTTTTCCTTACTTTTAAATTTAATGCTTTCTGCAGAAAAATGCAAAAGTTCAAAAAATAGAAAGAATAATTAATTTATAAACGTTGCAGGTCAAAATTCCACAAATTAGGATTTTTTATTTTTTAAAGAATTACAATTTCATTTACATTAGTGGTATTTTTGGATCAGGATTATATAGTGAAATGTTTAAAATATGAAAGTTTGTTTTTTTACACAACAAATACCTAAATAAGCACATTTTGTGTTGGGGTCATCAACTTATAATACAAACATTGGAAAGATAGATGACTGGTGGTGGGGGTGCCAAGTATTTGTCATATTTGTATTTGCATAATAAACATATTGCCCCATTTACCTTTAGGATATGTCTTTAGAACTTTAGAATTTAATTTGACTTTAGAATGCGCAGAACCTGTCTGTTAGTTGCACCTTTTCTGATAGTATGACTGTGGTGTTGATGTAATGTCCCCAGTAGATCAAGGGAAGCATAGGCAGATCTAGGAGATTAAGGGTGTGGGGGGGGGGGGGGGGGAGGAGGATGCAGGGAGTGTGCATCCCCCTCCTCCTTCTGATTTTCGTTGATAAATTATATGCCATGATATTGGATGCAGTGTAGTGGCAGATACAGACAGATTGGTGAACATCATTCAAGTTTCTCTTCATGTGTGAGTCAATTATGCATGTGTTTACAGGGTACACACGTGATAAGAGTTGTCAAGTTAAGTTTTTAATACCGCATTAAATGTGTGTTTCCCAATTGCGCTGTTCATTTTTTAAGAGTGCATAAAATGCGCGTTTCCCATTCAGCACGTTAACAAATTTTGTCGCAGGATGTGAAAACAGTTCGGTTATTCTTGTTTAAACTAAGGAATGGCTGGGTAAGTTGGCTCACCAGTTCACCACTTTGGCCCATTAGTCATCATGAATCTGCTGAAATGTCGAACCATGGAAGAATGCAAGGAACTGCAGAAACCCCCAAGAATGCAGGAAATGCCATTTCCGACAATTACTTTTTTTTTTTAATTTCCTATTAAACACCTACTCTTTCGAATAAACAATATTCTTACCTTCCAAAAGATAAAATGGACTCTTTATTTCTTCTGTATAGCGTAAATCTCCAGTAACAGGGTAAACATTATTTGCAGATACAGACCAATCCTGTGTGATTGTTTTATAGCAAAAAGTGCAGTTTTTTTGTTGCACACTTTCAGATGTGTGAATTGAACATTGGGTTTTTGTTATTGGTGACAAACTGGTCAAGAAATATCTGAGTCCAAGAATGTCTCCTCGACGAATTTCAAACCCAATGCTTCCATGAAAAATCTCAGCATAGCGAGGTGTGCTAATCAGATCAGATGTGACCCAGCCAGTGCTTGCGATCCACACCTTGTTTGTTAGATTATGGTACAAAAGCTTATCAGCAATGACGTAAATGTGTGTGTACACCATGTAAAGTAACACTACACGAGCCTTTGTTTCCGCCAATACACTTCCTGAGAAAGGTGGTAACAACATCCTCAGTAGCTGAAACGACAACCACACATTTACATCTATAATAATAAAAGGCTGTGTGTGTGTGTGTGTGTGTGTGTGTGTGTGTGTGTGTGTGTGTGTGTGTGTGTGTGTGTGTGTGTGTGTGTGTGTTAGTCATTGTGTCAATGTGTGTGTGTGTCTCCTCCATAACTCCAAAACTATGAAACGTACTGGCGCCAAACTTTCCATGCACACTAAAGGAATTCCATAGGAGTGCATGAAAGAAAATTGGTAGTTTGGATAAACATAAAAACCTCTTTTGAAGAGAAATAACAGCTTACCTTCATGAGAGGCTTTATCCCCAGTCAGCTCAACATCACTTCACAGTAGTTCTAGCCACAATTTTGTTTCAGCCTATTTAAATGTGCCTTGCCTTGGAAACATGACCTACTGTCATGGACTAATTAAAGTATAAAATCCAAGTCTGTGTTCGGGTTTGAGGATCAAATCTTGAGGACTAAATAAGTGCTGAAATATGGAGTGAAATCTGTTAATTTTATGAAATCAGTGATTCTTATAACTCAGCATATTGTTGTGTCTGAAGCCGATGAACACCAGCCTCGGACGAAGAGCCGAGACCGGTTTAACTCTGAGGCGACCATTCAAATATATAGTGGTTATCTTTGGCGCACGTGGGGTGGAAGAGATGCGAGGGATTTATTTGGATGGAACACACAGGTTTATTCCGAAATCATAAACAAAGAAACACGGCAGTAAAATTTAACAAATATGATTAAATAAAAGTAAATCAAGGAATAAAAATGTAAGGTGAGGTAAAAGTTAATGTCTACTTTGAGGATCCTCCACTCAGATTCACAACACACACACACACAGAGGAAAAGATAAAAGAAAATGAAACCCCTTCAGCCAGCACTTAACTCTGCGTCCAAAATGGTGCTTTTGGTGAGGTTGGCAGTACAAGGTGCACCGGAGCCGCACGCGCAGAAAACGCTCCAGAAATGGCGACGGCCCGAGCATGTCGCGTGCTTTTTGGGTCCACAGGTGAGTCCTTAAGATGATTTCCTCCACTGCCGGTGAGGGATAGCGTAACCTCCAGCTCCTCCTCAACGGCAGCAACAGCCTCCTCACACTGACTGCACCAAGGTTTGTTCCTCCAAAGTGCCAAAAATCCACCAAGCAAAAGAGCAAATATCTCGCCCATCTTGCTCAAGTAAGAACCAGCAGAGAGAGAAAGAGAGAGAGAGAGACAGAGAGAGATGTGCTCTTCTTCCTCTTTCTCAAAGATTCTTGATGACGTCATACTGTCCAATCGCCGGGCTCCACTGAATCACCCCATATCTCCTTGACCAATCACGAAGCTTGGGGCGTGGCCTACCAGCCCAGTGCCCCCACGCCCCTTGCACCACTTTGGTGTGTGGCCTTTTCCCCTATTAGGTTGGTGGGGTGGGGTTTACTTGCCGAACGGCTCTGCCTAGCTTGTAGGGAACGGTTGTTGTTGTTGTTTAAGTAGAGGTTTTTATGGCCGGCCTTGTTGTAGTTATAAAAACGTAGGGAAAATCCAAAGGGGGAAATCACATAGTGGGGAAAAACTAACCTTAATCCCTACCTAGTTAAAACAGCAATCTTAGCTTAACTATGAGATTCCATCATCTATCCCCACAAGCATAACAATATTTAAATGCTGTTTAAAAGTTCCCATGGTGGAATAACAATAAAGTAAAAGGTTTATGGTTTACACCATGTGCTTGCTCTTAAAAGAGCTATTTATAGCCGGCGAAGCCGGTGTTGTCAATAAACGCGTACGTATTATGTCGAAAACCTGATTATGCTTTGGCTTGAGAATTCCGAAGTGCAATGGAGGCCGCCATCTTGCGGATGCGGAAGTATGCATAACAAATTGAAAACGTTCAATCGGAGTTTCTTTCACCCGTCATTGTTTGATTCATATTCTTATGCACCTCTAATTTATTATTAAAATACTTTAAGACCAACCTCGGCCCGCACGGGCCTGGTTATCTTCAACGAAACGCGTCACCAAACACCGGACCCAATGATGAGTCGAGCATTTGAAAAAATATTTCTAAAACCAAATCACGCAATGGAGGCCGCCATCGACCGGATGCGGAAGTTTGCATAAAACAATTGCGAAAAAGTTCAATAGGAGTTTGTTTCACCCGTCGTTCTTTGATTCACAATCTAATGAACCTCTAATTTGTAATTAAAATACGTTAAGACCAACCTCGTTATCTTCAACGAAAATCGTCACCAAACACCAGAACCAATGAGATTCGAGGATTTGAAAAATATTTTTTAAAAGCTTATTACGCGTTTTGGACGCTGAAAACGGCGTCAAATATTCTAACATTGACGAAGAATTATTTTTTAGAAATCTCGTGCCGTAGGGGATAGTTTTTCACGGCCAGAAATACGGTATAAGCGGTTTACATATTTAGTTTAGAAATACGGATAGTTTTTCACGGCGGAAATATCCGAAGTTGAGACGGAATTCAACTGAATTAATCAAGAAGTAAATGTTATCAATTTTAATCTCATCCAGAATGCAAATTGTGTCATTTTAGGTATGAATTTTCGAAATTTTGTGAGCTGACCACTCAGCGATCAGCTTAGGTCAGCCAATCAGCACCCTCGACACAGGACATCTTACCAGGGCATCGTCTGCGACGCCGGGAACGAGGTTGGTGCAAAACAACCGAATCACGCGTAAGCATATGCTGCTCGAAATAGTTCTCATCATATGCTCAAATTTCCTAAGCTAAATCGTCATTGCTTTTGGCACTGTTGTCTGTTACGGAGAAAGAAAAAGAACCGAAATGAAAGGACTGCAACAACGTGGGCTAGAGCTGATGAACTGAAACGTATCAAGTCACTCGCTTACTGCACAGCGAAAAAGTACGAGCACTTGAACAACGTGTTTTTCGACTCGATTCTGCAAAACGCCATGTCACTCGGTCAAAGCCAAAACGAGGAACAATGTTTCGCCTCCATTCTTCATCACCACACTGACCTATCAGATGTGGCATGAAGGACGACGTTTATGCTTAACCACGACATAAATGTACCCAAGTCTTGGGTACCCAAGCTAATTCGTGAGAAAGTGTCATGTGACTCCTGCTCATTCACCAGGTTACAATCTGCACTGTTTCAATTACCAGTTTAAGTCTACACTTTAACTGTACACTGCTAAATTTCTCTAAAGCGTGTAAAGACCTTTGAGTGCTCGCACCAGCATATATGTGTTGTTGAGGATGTTCAAGAGTACTTACAGGTCACTATCAGCGTCAATCACCTTCTTTTCGCGATAAAAAACAATGTTCTCACGAAACGTAATTGGAAAGAAAACCACTCTGGGCCATTTTCGAAATTTTTCTCTTCTTTAGTGGTAGACCTGAAAAGCCGAATTAGGCTTCAATCCCATGCTCCCATGCTCAGTAGGTTTGTCTGATTTATGATGTTGTCCTGCACCTACCGGTATAAGCGGTTTACATAAAGAAAGAAAGCTCGGTTTGATTAACGACAGTCACACATTGCCGTTGAAACGGCGCTATCGTCTGATCTGTCGGCACTGATCTTACTGCAAGCTAACTTCCTCTGGTGGAGGAAGCTGCCGTGCCCGGAGAGAACCAGCCCTGACAGCGACTGAAGTTAGAAGACTACACACATACTGTGAAAACGTAGTGGTCCAGTTAAAATTTCTTAAAATAGGCCTTAAGCTAGCACATCGTATAGTTACTTCCTTAAGCTTATTGTGACATTTATTGTATGCAGGTATTGGGGAGGACTGTCTGCTCTTCTCTTTTACCAAGTCTTACCAGGTACGGTACCTACTACACCTACCTACTACCAACTACCTAACCTACTGATGCCATAGTGATAGGTAAAATAGTGGCAAGAGGCTTTGGCTTCGCCGGCTCATTGCGGCTTTGCAGTCGGTACTAGTATTATTTATACTTTAAAAAATAACTGAAAAGCAAAAGAAAATTAAGGAAAGTAGGCCTCAACATTTTGATGGGCGGAGCATGCTGCCCGAAATGTTGACGCCTACTTTCCTTAATTTTCTTTTGCTTTGAAGTTATTTTTAAAGTATAAAGAATACATGTAGCTCTTTTAAGAGCCAACAAATGGTGTAAACCATAAGTTTTACTTTATAAGCATTTTATTTACTTATCTATTTATTTATATTCAAGGAAGTTGACGATACATCGGTTGTTTTCTCAAATTGCAAAATGCTTCAACTTTATGCCCATTTGTCAGAATTTCATTATTGTGATTGTAAACAAACAGAATATGGAGGAACAGCATAAACAAAGCATTAGCACTAATTCTTCTTCTTCAAAGCATGACAAAGAAACAGCAAAATAAAGAAATTGGCAAAACATCAACATAAATGATAATTTTATTATTCCTTGTAATTTTTGGTGAAATATACCGCCCATATCTTCTTCAAACTTAGCGAGAAACCTTTTCTTCAAAGTTAAAAAACATTACGGAGAAACTCAGCCACTGATAATTCTTATTCTTCAAACTCAGAAACCATTACAAAGAAACTCAGCTATAGATAATACCTAGTGGCTCCTCATTCACCACTGTTATGTCTGGGCTCTTCAAGCTTATTGGTAATGGAATACCCCTGCTCCCTTCTCCTACTCTGCCACCTCCTCCTGCTCTCTCTCTCCATCCTCCTGCTCCCTGCTCACTCCTTCTCCTGCGCCCTGCTCAACCTCCTTCTGCTTGATGGCTCACCCTTAGTTATATTTACACTTATGCCTCATGCTTTTACCTTTATGCTTACTAAGGGAGCTCCAAGGGAGTGCACGAATGAAAACTGGGTGTTTGGGTAATTTTAACACCCCCTTTTTTAGGGGTCCTCATCACAAAAAAAATAAAAATAAGCTTTAGCAAAAAAACGGCATGCCATCTTGGTCAGCCCTTTGTCACATTGCTAGGTTTTAGGTCACATTGCTATTTTGTTTGACCTGCTCAAAAATGCCTTTCCTTGAAACCACGATGATCTCTCACAGACTAATTAAAGTATTTAAACAAAATGTGGCTTCAAATTTGAAGATCGGATCTCATGGTCTAAAATGTCGAAATGTGGAGCGAAGTCTGAAAATTTTAAGAAATGAATGATTCTTATAACTACGTGTATTTATTTAAGCAAGGCTGTCATGCCTCATTCTGCACTATCTTAATTCGTACCACCATAGGATAGGTTGTCACTCTACTGGGGCCTGAAATACTTGTAGGAAACCAAAATATTTGAACCATCTGTTTTTAAAATTCCCTCTATATGAAGGACCCAGATTGTGCCGATGTCAAAGTATGACAGAGGGGGAGGGTAGAGGGGGTGGATTGGAGGGTCAGATCTGCCAAACATTTTTGGCCATTTGAACCAGAAGCATTCCCGACTCTGCAAGGCGGTACTGAGCTTTTCAAAAGAGAGCAGTAAATCCATATAGCATTATGCATTACCTAAAGCAAGGACCCCCAAAAGGTGAACCATGGTCCATATCCAGACTGTGGGCATAAATAGGCCGAACAAGGAGCTAACCCTACCTAATCTCCCATCAAAGTATAAAAATTTTGGTATCAATAATAAAGCTTGCATTTTTATGCCTCCACCGACGAAGTCGCAGGAGGCATTATGTTTTCAGGTTGTCGGTCCGGCTGTCCATCCATCTGTCCATCCATGATAGGTTTTCATTACCGCGATAACTTGAGAACAGCTAAAGGGATCTTAATCAAACTTGGCACAGGTATGTATAATGAGGTAAAGATGAACCGATTAGATTTTGGGGTCACAAGGTCAAAGGGCAAAGATCAACGTCTGTAATAGGTTTTGGTACAGGTATGTATAATGATGTAAAGATTAAGTGATTAGATTTTGGAGTCATAGGTCAAAGGTCAACGTCTGTAATAGGTCTATAACTTGAGAACGGCTGAAATGATCCAATTCAAACTTAGTACAGATATGTATAATAATGTAAAGATTCACTTATTAGATTTTGGGGTCAAATGTCAAATCTGTAATAGGTCTATAACTTGAGAATGGCTGATGTGATCTAATTCAAACTTGGTACGGGTATGTATAATATTTGTAAATATGAAGTGATTAGATTTTGGGGTCATAGGTCAAAGGCCAAAGTCTGTAGTAGGTCTATAACTTGAGAATGGCTGAAATAATCCAATTAAAATTTGGTAGAGGTATGTATAATGATGTAAAGATTAAATTATTAGAATTTGGGGTCAAGAGGTCAATGGTCAAAGTCTGTAATAGGTCTATAACCTGAGAATGGTTGAAGTGATCTAATTCAAACTTGGTACAGGTATGTATAATGATGTAAAAATTAACTGAATAGATTTTGGGTTCAAGAGGTCAAAGGTTAAAGGTCAAAGGTCTATAATAGTTATATAACTTGAATATAGTCTGTATTAGGTCTATTACTTGAGAATGTCTATTGGATATAATTCAAACTTGGTACAGATATGTATAATGATGCAAAGATTAACTGATTAGATTTTGGGGGCCCTAAGGTAAAAGACCAAAGGTCAGAGGTCATGTCAGGTAAACATGTGCTAACTTGGGCACAGCTTTATGGATTTAAATTAAACTTGATACAAGTATTATAATGATGTAATAATGTGGGCGAAGGCATATCAGTCGACGTCGTGACGTCGAAGAGTGCCGTTCTAGTTTTTAATATAAAGAATTAAATTTGTGTATTTTATAAAAAAATGAATCCAAATAAATTACAATTTTTGAAAAAATAAAGCTTTTTAAAAACCACAACCCTAACTCTATTAGGGCTCTTCCTCGGCACCCTGCTCTGCATGCTCCTTCAGCGCTTTCCACCATGGGTCTTCCTACAAGGTACTTGGGTGTTCCTTAAAAAAAAAAACTGTGCCCTTCTGGCATTTAAATTGGCCTTAACCACTCCAGGGCTCCGAAGGCTTAGCACTTCCCAGCTCCTGCACGACTGCTACCTATTCTGGCCAACGCTCCAAACTTCGTCAATCACACATTTTCCCTGTGCTACATTTCTCCTTTCTTTCACTTCAAATTCTGCCATGGACCAGCAGCTTCCGAGATCCATAATCCATGTTTCCTGAACTCCTCTGCACGACACTTAAAACTCCTGCCAGTAGAGAGGGCTGTTCTTTCACACACACATCTTGTTTCACATCTTGGTCTAAAATTAGGATCCCCCATTTGACTCATTCAATTTAATATTCTCACCAGTAAACACATCACCATTCATTCTCCTTTCATTGCAAAACTGCAGGGAAAGAAAATAAAGAAGTATAAAGGCACAAGCTACCAATATACGAGTTTCCAAATTAATCATGTTAAAATTTCATAAAACCTGCCCTGTCTTGTGTCCCCAATCTATGTCAACCTCATCACTAGTAAACACCCTCACTGTCTGACCCCACATCTTTGCCTTACTCCTGCTGCTGTTGTTTGTTTTTCCAAAGTCTGCCATTGTGCCCAATAAATCTTAACTTCGGATCCCAAAAGATGTGACTTCCTGTCTGGTGGGGTTTTTTTCACCAATTTGATCCAATCTCGGACTTGGCCCAGCACTAAATCTTCTTGCTGAGTCACTTCCCAATCCAAAGTTCCAAATTTTTCATCTATGGTTCGTCGCAAGGTTGGCCTGGGTATTTTTGCTGTGCAGACATGGATCTCTGGGTGAATCAAATGCCAAGTGTCCATCGACATTTTCATTGTTCTTACCAGCCCTATGTTCCACATTAAAATGGTACTGCTGTAATTTCTCCAATCACTTTGCAATTTCACCCTTTTGAACTGCAGGCGCTACTGCCAAGGTAGAATTTTAAGGTCTATTTTTTCAATTTTATGAATATTTACCTCTGCCACCGAAAATGGATGGAGGTTATGTTTTCACCCCTGTCTGTCTGTCTGTCAGCTTGTGAACACCATATCTCAAAAAAAGTTGTGGACGGATTGGGCCGAAACCTGGTGTACAGGTTGGTTGTGTGACAAGGAAGAATTGATTATATTTTGGTGAAGATTCGAATCCGGATCCGGATCAGGGAATTTTAAATAAATATAAGTGATTCTTCACCATTGAATGATAGGGCCAAAACAATATATCGTGATATTTCACGTTATATATTGTTGTGGGTAAGTTATGACGTGAGGTATGGTGAGTTATGACGAAACTTGGTGGATGAGATGGTAAGGTGACAAGAACAAGCTGATTCGATTTTGGTTCAGGTCCGGATCCAGATTTGGGTTAACAGTGTGAGACAAAACGTGCCCTGTTCAGCCTGGCAGAGGTATGCTCTCTAGCGAGTGCCATTCTGGTTAGATATGTAACTACAAGGGCAATCTATAACTATATATTAAACGATATAACTATATATTAAAACCAAGTAACTGCATATTAAATAAAACTCATATACTAAAAAAATTGGTAAAAATCCTGTTACCGCAATAACTTGTGAACCAGAAATCGGATTTTGACCAAAGTTGGTGCAACTATGTATTATGAGGCAAAGATGCACTGATTTTGTTTTGGGGTGAAGAGGTCAAAGGTCAGAGTCTGTAATATGTTTAGAACTTGAGAATAGCTGAATTGATCTATGTCAAACTTGTTCCAGGTATGTATAATGATGACAAGATAAATGGATTACATTATCGGGCCATGAGGTCAAAGGTCAGAGGTCCGGTTAGGTAACAATGCTGGTACTGCTCTAACTGGTGAACCAGTGATGGGATTTCGACCAAACTTGATGCAAGTATATATTATGATGAAAAGATTAACTGATTAGATTTTGACATCAGAGGTCAAGTCAGGTAAAAATGTGATACTTGAGAGCAGCTGAAGAGATTTAATTAAAACTTGGTACGAGTATGTATAATAATGTAATAATGCGGGCAAAGGCATTTTGGTCAATGTCGCGATGTTGAAGAGTGCCCTTCTCGTTCTGGCATCAACCTGGCCATTGTCTTTTGCTCAGTAAACTAGTGATTTCTTTCTTTCTCAGTGATAATTCAGCTCAGCTTTTAATTGCGAAATGGGCCCAGCCCGGCCAAGGTGGCCTCGACCGGCCTCGCCACCTGGCCTATAACCTTCTCGGGCCCCGTCCCGACATTTTTTGTTTCAGAGGTTTCCTCCTATCTTTCACCATTCAGGAGATTAGCGCGTGCAGACAAATAAACAAACAAACAAACAAACAAGAAGATGTCATGCGGAGCACGATACTTGCAAAATCCGCCCCCCACCCCCCAAAAGTTTTCCATTGTTACAGCAAATTGTCCATTTCGTGAAGATTAAAATTTATGAGCTTGATCAAAGTTTGGGTCAACAGGATGAAAAGTGATGATTTTTCAGATGAAAAATGATGATTTTAGAAGTTTAACCTTGAGTTGACATTTGACCTTTTGACCTCAAAAATAGTTGGTTTCCCAATTCAGTGAGACAATACGCAAATGCTGTTCTATTTTCAAATCAATCGGGTGAAAATTTACGGTTTTTCAGATGAAAATTGATGATTTTGGAAGTTTGACCTTGAGTTGACCTTTGACATTTTGACCTCAAAAATAGTATGTTTCCCAATTTAGTGACTCGATATGCAAATGCTGTTCAATTTTCAAGTCAATCGGTTGAGAATTGACGGCTTTTTAGATGAAAATTGATGATTTTTTAAATTTGAACAAGAGTTGACCTTTGACCTTTTGACCTCAAAAATAGTTCATTTCCAAAATAGTCACAAATAGTGACTTGTTATACAAATGCTATTCAATTTTCAATTCAATCGGATTTAAAATGGCGATTTTAGAAATTTGAACTCCAGATGACCTTTGACCTCAAAATCAATAGGCTTCTCAATTGGGACGACTTATACAGCTTGGTGAAGTTTCGTGACGATCGGTTTAGAATTGTGACCTGTAGGCCGGTGACAAACAGACAAACAAAAAAACAGACAGATAGAACCACAAAAGCAACCGACCAATATTCTTGAAAAATCTTCGATCTGTTGGACAAAAACTTTCTTATATATATATATATATATATATATATATATATATATATATATATATATATATATATATAGATAGATAGAAGATAGAAGATATATATATTTTATATAGTATATACTGTATATATATATATATATGCATTATTATGTTGTTATGCATTATGTTTGCCACTCTGTCAAAGCGCCTTTGGGCTTCTGGAAAAGCGCTATACAAAATAAATGAATTATTATTATTATTATTATATATATATATATATATATATATATATATATATATATATATATATATATATATATATATATATATATATATATATATATATATTGTTACAGATACGACTTTGATGGTATGGTGGGCCGAGCGGGATGGCCGCCGTATCCGTACAAGTTACCCCGATTGCACCCGGGGTTGACTAATCGCGCTATGCTGGCTCAATAGGAAAGAGAAGACACCCGGCTGGGTTATAATGACACAATACGACACCAGGGGTTCAGTTCTCAAGTATATTCGTACGGAAAAAGGTTAGATTACAAGGGCTAGAGGTATATTACAGGAAGACAGGCACTTAGACACACTCTTATATTAACCCTAGACAGACCACAGATAAACGGGACAACGCTGACTCACACGGGGTTTGATGGCTAGGAAAGGCAGATAGCGATGGCTCAAGGTGCACCTGGCTCAGGGACAGAATCACGTACGGTGGTGTCCAGCAGATGCGGGGAGGTCGCTCAGCGCTCGTGGGTCGCGACTTTGGTGGAGATGCCGGGGAGGTCGCTCAGCGCTCGGGAGGGTGGCGTCTTGTCCTTCCAAGCTCAGGGCGCATCTGACGTCACGTCCGGCGCGGGGCCGCGTATATCCGGCGGGGAGTCACGCCCTCGCTCGTTAGCTCCGCCCCATATGGCATCGGCCCATGGCTTCTCATTGGGTGCGGGGGTTACCGGCTCCGCCCTTGACGAGGGGCCGACAGGGAGCCCCCTTCTGGGTAACCCCGTCGAGCACATGTTCAATGGCGGCCAACCGAGCCGGAGTGAGGACGCAAAGCCGCTGTTGTTGTGGTTGTTGTTGGAGCTTGAGATGATGGGAAGAGATGCGGGGAGGTATGGGAAGGTCCTAAACTCCTACTGGTGCCATATCATCACATTCTGGTGCAACGAAGAGTCATAATTAATGGAAACAAGTCCTTAACTGACATAGATTAAGAATAACTAGCAAGATGTCCTATAATTGTCTACGTGTGGTGCGGGGGACCTGGGCACGACATTTAATGGGGGAATGAAGGGGAAGATCGGCTCTAATGGGTGTTGTTTACAGACAATGGGACTAGGGAATGGGGTAAGGGGAGAGTTGGGGAGTATCGGAGAAGATAGGGGAATATTTACAAGCGGATATGGAGGTCAAATTCCATATTCGCAACATTGCACCCTTCTCTACCCTCGGGGCGTCCCGACCCGATAAATTTTTACCTACTTTAGTGTGGCACGCAATGTAGTTCCCTCTACTATTAACTCTACCCTGAGTGCGACAGTTTTATAGATATTCACAAATGAGTAAATATGTCCCCCTGCGACGTTGCACCCTTCTCCTCTCAGAAACACACCCACAGGATAACCGAATCCGGAAAGAATCCTCAAACTAAACATACAGCCGGTAGGGAACATTATTTACAAGACTACGCTGATATTTACACTACGATCCAGGACCTGTCTTTGGAGGAACACATGCAGATGTTATGCATAGAGAGAGCGCGCTTGCCAACATCGATACACCAACCCACGAGTGCTCTGTGGCCGACGGCCTTTAATAACGTGCAGAGCACCCTTTCCCGAGCACCAACAGCACCACCCCACCACCAATCGGTGCAGTCACCATTGTTCATTGGAATAAAAATAACTTCAACAACCCCTAACCCTGCAGGTGTCTCTTGCTCTTCTTGTGGTGCACTTGGTGTTAATTATTAGTGGTTCACCTGTATGGCATAGGTGCCACGTTGACCCATAGGTCCATCCCCGGGTGGTGCTTGGCCGCAAAAGAGCTGCGGTCCATTGTGGGTGGCCACAAACATTGCGGTCCATATGGTGTATCGATCCAGGCAGCCAACAGCGAAAGTGCAGGCCCACAACTGCGTAGCCAGCACCTCTCTCTCCTCTCTCTCTACCCCAAAGCCAGATCCTCGGAGGTGGGAGACAAAAGAAGACAAGTGAGCAAGGTGGTAAGGGCGCAAAAGTGCACGCAATGCAAGGTGATGCACACTGGGGGCACATGGGAACCAGGTGAGACAGGTACGTTCCTACCGTACGCCCCCCCCACCAGGTAACCTACATGGCCCCTCCCTTACCCCTTACTGTATCAACAAAACACAACACTACCCATAAACATCTACTTTACAAATCCACAAACATCCCTACTGTCTTCCCCGTTCCTCCCATATACCAAATTCGTCTTCTCTCCCTCCTAACCAATCAAATTTGCCATTTTCAACTCTCATCAAAATTTGCCATTTTCAACTCAACATCAAAATTTGCCATCACCAATTCATCATCAGTCCCTCCTAGGGAGGGAGAGATGGAATCACCCCAATGTCTCATCCACGTCGTGATGCGTCTCACAAATCCTCACAGCAATCTCATTTCCTGCAACAAACAAAGAAAACACAGGTGTGGAGTCATCATCATCACCACAGGTAAGTGGCTGCGTATGGTGCGACAGGTTCTTCAATCCTAACTATTTCCTAAATGACTTTAACAACTTTACACTACCCGGGGTCTCTCTCCGGCCAAACCATTGGCCCTCTTACGCTATGGGTTCTAAAAACCAATTCCCATTGGCCAAACTGTGGTGCTCTTCAATTTGGGGTCTCACTCCCCCGATTCATCTCCCGGTGCCCTCGTACAATTTCTGGGCTGCGACGTGTACCTCTCCCAGTGGGTCTACCCACCTGCACACCTCCACCACTGCAGTTGCCTCCGAGCTTACCTGCTCCTTACCCTAACCTAACTACCAGGGGAAGGCCCTCTGGCTCTCTCCCCACTCCGTGCCCTCTCTGGCACTGGGCTGCCCGATCCACACCCGGGATCCTCAGGCCCCATCCACAACTCTACCGGCTCCCAGAGCCCACCTGCGGCCTCACCTGGCCGACATCCTCACAGTGGTGGAGTGCCCAACCAACTACACACACTAACAGGCTACACGCCCAGCCATTTCCACAACACTAATGCACCCATCCACAACACCATTCTGCAACCCCACCACAAATGCCAATATCCAACCACAATTTACCTGCACCCTCTACCTAACACTTACACTACCCGCCCCGGGTATCCGTGATGGGGGTCCACTCTTCCCCCATCCACACCTTCGCACCATGCACACCACTCCGTACCACTTACTCCAACTTTCTCCACACACCTGTACTTGCACACCTGTGCTCTCACACCTGGTGCCACCGGCACCCTTCTCTCCCCAAGCGCATTCGCGCTGATCCACAACACTCACTACTCATACACTGCTCCACACACCTGTCCAGTTGCACACCTGTGCAATCACACCTGTTCAATTCTCACACACACAGCATCATCTCAGCTAACTACTCCCTTCTGAAACTTGCGCTTCCCAGTCGTCCCTTTAAACTATTGCGCTCCCTCGTCATTATCATCCATACTAATCTACCTGCGTCCCCACTACAGGTATCAGTCACTAACTAAACTTAACGTTACCTAATGTCAATCTCTTCTAGATCCCTACACACCATATCCTAACCCACCCGGGCTAGTTTTCACTGCCATACACCCCATAAACTATTGCTCCTTTGCCCCCACCACATGGGAAGGGTGGCAAGGATGCCATCCCACCACATCGGGGGCCTCTCACTATGAATTTTGCACATCAAATTTCCACAAATTAAAAATTTGCCAATCACTGCCCATCATCTGCCAATCACTACTGCCAATCCTTTGCCAATCATCAAATTTTGTTTTTCTCTAATTTTGGGTCCAAAACACTAACCTCATCACCCAGTCTACTCACTAATGCCTCTCGGTGCGCCAATTCCTGTCCAAAGCCCGGCTTCGTAAAGCCAAACAATGGATGCTGGTTGTTTTGTGCCAGCGGCTGGATGCGTCCGGCACTCGGTGCAGGGACGGGGGCTTACCCGTGCCGAGATCCCACGCACCACCTCGGCGTGGAGCCATCCAATGCCCCGATCTCGACCTGCCGGCACGTCTCACCAAAAAGTGGTCGCCATGACGACCCTTTCTATCGGGCTGCCAGCTCCGCCTAGTGGAGCCTGGACGCGGCCGTTCAAAGCGAGGCCCAGCACGCACCGAGGGCCCGACTCGGCTATAAGTCGTTCTAAACTCTACCCCGTCTAACGTCGATGCTTCACCTGCATGCTTACATCCCGCAGCCCGTTCCTTGCTCACACATCCAGCCGTTTCCATGCCCCTCGTACCCTTCCTTACACACCCAGGTACCCTCATTCCACTCACAGCCTTGGTCACACACCTGACCACCGAACACTTTGGCACACATTCGTTGGTCGCACACCTCACCAATACACCGCTTCGCGCCCCCTCCTCGGTCACCTCCTCTGTGACAATCACAGGTGTGCCCTCATTCGCACACCCAACCACGTGCCTCACCACCAACTCCAGCGTGCATTCCCACTCACGCTCTACCATTCCAGGTGTGCATCCTTCCATCCCAGGTGTACATCCTCGCTCACCTGTCACAACTAACTCACGCTCCTTGTCACTCTCACTACTCTCACTTCCACTCGTGACAACGCACTCACCCTTACTCTTGACAGCGCACTCTTTCCTCATGCACCTGTCCGTCACACACCTTTCTCGCGCACACTCTCCAGTTACACCCTCGGTAACACTCACCACAGGTGGACACTCTTCCTTACTTCTGACAGCGCACTCTTCCCTCATGCACCTGTCCGTCACACACCTTTCTCGCGCACACTCCTGCGCACACTCTCCCGTCACACCCTCTGTAACACTCACCACACCGCGCTCCCATGTGCTCCCTCGCACACACGCTACGACCGACTCACTCTCGCCAGCACACTCACTCCTTGGCACGCACTTTTTCCTCACACACCCCAGAGTCGGACTTTCTCGCACACCTCCTCTTTCGCACACCAGACCTGTCGCACACTTCACCAACGGCCTCTCACGAACACCCGGGTCCATCTCGACCCCCAAGCTTCTTAAATCCCCTGGCGCATCATACGCACGACCATATTGGTCACCACTTACACCGGGTCCTCTTCCTCTTCGCTTCTCCTCCATCACCTGCGAATCCCTCATCCGGTTAATGAGCACATCATCACGATCCAAACACAGACTTTGGACCAATTCTTTTATCTCCTCTTTTATCTCTTTGTTATCCCCTCTCCGTCGCTTCTTAATTTCGCTCACCCCTTCTTCCACTTCTTCTAATTTGTGCCTCACCTCTTTTATTCCCCGGTACGTCTCCTCAAGCTCATCCTCTAAGGCTACCTTGACCGTTTCCATGTGCGTCCTCACCTGCCGGTCCTTCGTCTCCATTACCTCTATCACCTCGTCCAACCTCGTTGTCAGTCCCTCACGTACCATCTGACATTCCCTCTTTGTCGCTACCAAGTCATCTTTTAGTTCTTTCTGTGTCGCCTTTAAACCTCCTAATACCGCAGTGTTCCTTTGAACCTGCTCCACTAACTCCGTCTGTCCCACCGTCAGCTGCTCCACCTCCTGCGTCAGGTCCTCTATGCCCCCTTGTAACTTTACAGTCCCCTTTCTCACCTCCTTTTCCATGTGCTCCTCACAGTGCCTCACCTCCTCGCGCACTCCTCCGACCTCCTCACTCACTCCTCTTCTGATCTCCTCTCCCATCACTTGCATCTCCTGCCCAGATGCCACCCTCATCTGCTCCATTTCCTCCCTGTGAGCATCCAGTTTGGTTTCTACCCCCATTCTGACCCCCTCTATCTGCTGCTCCATTTGTTTAACTTCCCTTTCCGCTTGGTCCCTCATGTCCCTCAATTTGCCTTCCATACTGTTTTCTAACCCCTCTAACCCATTTTTCACTCCCTCTATCTGATTCTCCTGGGCAGCCATTCTATTTTCTACCCCCTCTAACCCCTTTTGCATCCCTTCCATTTGATTCTCTTGAGCGGCCATTCTGTTTTCTACCCCCGTTAACCCATTTTTCACTTCTTTTATCCCGTTGTCTAACCCCTCAAAATTATTGTCTAACTTCTCACTGGTACCCCTCGCTTCGTCCCTCATTACCCCCATTTGGTTTCCCATTACCCCCATTTGGCCCTCCATTCGCCCACTATCAACCCTCATTTGCTCACTCTGAGCATCCATCCGGTTCCCCAATTGGTTACTCTGCAGTTTGAGGGACGCCTGCATTTGCGCCATAAATTGCTCCATGAGGACCTGCATCTGGGCCATCCCTCCCACTTGTGCAGCGGGTGCGGCCGCCGTAGCTATGTGCGAGGCGCAATTTCGCGCGTCTGCTACCCCCGCTGTTTCGCTCTCCTCATGTCCCTCATGTCCCTCAATTTGGTCCTGGACCGACCCTGCTTCACTCTCCCCTACCGGACCCCAGCCGTCTTGATCCGCCATAGCGCGACTTTCAAAATTCGGTTTTTATTTTTTATTTTCGTAAAACAAATTGAAATTTCGCCGTTATAATTTCGCGCGGGAAACGCGCTCCGAATCGATTTTCCCTCCCAAAATTTGGGCCTAACTAATTTAGTCCCGGGTTCGAATTCCACTCCTCGACACCAATTGTTACAGATACGACTTTGATGGTATGGTGGGCCGAGCGGGATGGCCGCCGTATCCGTACAAGTTACCCCGATTGCACCCGGGGTTGACTAATCGCGCTATGCTGGCTCAATAGGAAAGAGAAGACACCCGGCTGGGTTATAATGACACAATACGACACCAGGGGTTCAGTTCTCAAGTATATTCGTACGGAAAAAGGTTAGATTACAAGGGCTAGAGGTATATTACAGGAAGACAGGCACTTAGACACACTCTTATATTAACCCTAGACAGACCACAGATAAACGGGACAACGCTGACTCACACGGGGTTTGATGGCTAGGAAAGGCAGATAGCGATGGCTCAAGGTGCACCTGGCTCAGGGACAGAATCACGTACGGTGGTGTCCAGCAGATGCGGGGAGGTCGCTCAGCGCTCGTGGGTCGCGACTTTGGTGGAGATGCCGGGGAGGTCGCTCAGCGCTCGGGAGGGTGGCGTCTTGTCCTTCCAAGCTCAGGGCGCATCTGACGTCACGTCCGGCGCGGGGCCGCGTATATCCGGCGGGGAGTCACGCCCTCGCTCGTTAGCTCCGCCCCATATGGCATCGGCCCATGGCTTCTCATTGGGTGCGGGGGTTACCGGCTCCGCCCTTGACGAGGGGCCGACAGGGAGCCCCCTTCTGGGTAACCCCGTCGAGCACATGTTCAATGGCGGCCAACCGAGCCGGAGTGAGGACGCAAAGCCGCTGTTGTTGTGGTTGTTGTTGGAGCTTGAGATGATGGGAAGAGATGCGGGGAGGTATGGGAAGGTCCTAAACTCCTACTGGTGCCATATCATCACATTCTGGTGCAACGAAGAGTCATAATTAATGGAAACAAGTCCTTAACTGACATAGATTAAGAATAACTAGCAAGATGTCCTATAATTGTCTACGTGTGGTGCGGGGGACCTGGGCACGACATTTAATGGGGGAATGAAGGGGAAGATCGGCTCTAATGGGTGTTGTTTACAGACAATGGGACTAGGGAATGGGGTAAGGGGAGAGTTGGGGAGTATCGGAGAAGATAGGGGAATATTTACAAGCGGATATGGAGGTCAAATTCCATATTCGCAACAATATTGTTGCGGATATGGGATTTGCATCCATCCATATCCGCTTGTAAATATTCCCCTATTTCCTCAATACTTCCCAACTCTCCCCAATCCCCCCATTCCCTAGTCCCATTTTCTGTAAACAACACTCTGTAGACCCGACCTCCCCTTATTTCCCCCATTAAAGTCGCATCCAGGTCCACCGCATCTCAGGTTGACAACTATAGGACATCTTGCTAGTTATTCTTAATCTATGTCAGTTAAGGATTCGTTTCCATTAATTCTGACCCTTCGTTGCACCAGAATGTGATTGTATGGCACCGTTAGGAAGTTTAGGACCTCCCAATACCTCCCCGCAGCTCTTCCTCACAGTTCTCTTCAACAACAACAACAACAACAACAACAACGAGCGCAGGGAGTGCGCGTCCTCACTCCGGCTTGGTAGGAGTGGTGGGAGGACACCAGGCCTTCCCAACGAGCCGCCATCGGACATGTGCTCGACGGGGTTACCAAACAGGGGCTCCCTGTCGGCTCCTTGTCAAGGGCGGAGCCCGGTAACTCCCGCACCCAATGGAAGCGGCGGACCGGCCCCAGTTGTGGCGGAACCAACCAGCCGAGGGCGTGTCACTCCCCGCTGAGCATGCGCAGTGAGAGAGAGGTGACGTCAGAGATGCGCGCCGAGCTTGGAGCAAGCAAGACCACCTCCGAGCGCTGTGAGACCTCCCTGCATCTTTGAACCGTGCTTATCCTGTCCCCGAGCCAAGGTGCACCTTGTGCCATCGACCGACCTGCCCATTCCCGCCATCAATCCCCGTGTGAGTCTACCTTGTCCGTTTGTCCGTGGTCTGTCCGGGAATAGATAAGACTGTATTTAAGTGCCCATCTCTTCTGTGTCTTTACCTCACTCTGCCTTGTAATCTACCCCCTTTTCTCCACCACTGTAATTATACCCTCCTCCGGAGGTCTTGAGAACTGTACTGCGTCGTTTCATCTTCCCCAGTCGTCGTGTCCTTTCTATCATTGATTTGGCATAGCGCGATTTGGCCAACGTCTGGGTGAATCGGGTGAGTCGGGAAGAAACGGGGAATAACTGTTCGGCCGCGGTTACCTCCGCTCGGTAAATAACATCCTAATCCGCGGACCGTAACAATATATATATATATATACATACATACATATATATACACGGTATATATGTGTATCAGAAAATAGTTCAGCAATTTTTAGGCTCACCGAGATCATGAAGAGCATTTTTGTCTTCCACTCTGGGCATAAATTTGTGGAAAGCTATGCAGACGCCACTATGTTCCGCCTCTTTTAAGAACTGTGACTGCCCGGCACGGCCGTAGTCATCATCCACAGCCACCGAGCCAACATACAGCCAGCCAAAGTGCTGCACAATCTTAATGATCGCTGAAACCAAATGAACTGCACTTGGGGATGTTCGCATGAAGGATGGGAAACGTGACTTGTTACTCAAACAGTTACACGTGGCACTGTAGCTTACCTGTGTGATAAAGCAAAATGATGGAGGTACAAAATTTATTCACGATTTCAAGGCATGTTTTCTGGCTTTAATTGTGAAGAAAAATTGCCAAACAAAGGATGTTCCTTAAAGTTTGCAAATCATGTTCCAAACTTTCCTTTGTCATGCAGTCTCTTGAATGTCTTTCACGATTAACATTTAAAAAATTTATTTGTATTGAATGAAAACGAATCATGACTGTATTCCAAGTAAAATTTTAATAACAATAGTGACAATGATATTAAAACATTTAAAAATGCAAAATTATTGCAGTTAGAATTAGACATGATTTGGCAGTATACTGACTGAAGAAATGAAATTGAGAAAAAAAATAATAATAATAGTCAATAATAACAACAGCAACAACAATACTTTGTAATAACATTAGAAAATGGACAATTGCATAATAGTTAAGAGTAGTACATGCTTAGTATGCAAAGGTTGCCAATCATATTTTGTGAAAGAGTATTGAGTTCTTGAGTATTAGCAAAGAGTATTGAGTAAAGAGTATTGAGTTCTTGAGTATTAGTAAAGAGTATTGATATTGAGTATTAGTAAAGAGTATTGAGTTATTGAGTATTAGTAAAGAGTATTGAGTTATTGAGTATTAGTAAAGAGTATTGAGTTATTGAGTATTAGTAAAGAGTATTGAGTTATTGAGTATTAGTAAAGAGTATTGAGTTATTGAGTATTAGTAAAGAGTATTGAGTTATTGAGTATTAGTAAAGAGTATTGAGTTATTGAGTATTAGTAAAGACTATTGAGTTATTGAGTATTAGTAAAGAGTATTGAGTTATTGAGTATTAGTAAAGAGTATTGAGTTATTGAGTATTAGTAAAGAGTATTGAGTTATTGAGTATTAGTAAAGAGTATTGAGTTATTGAGTATTAGTAAAGAGTATTGAGTTATTGAGTATTAGCAAAGAGTATTGAGTAAAGAGTATTGAGTTATTGAGTATTAGTAAAGAGTATTGAGTTATTGAGTATTAGTAAAGAGTATTGAGTTATTGAGTATTAGTAAAGAGGATTGAGTTATTGAGTATTAGTAAAGAGTATTGAGTTATTGAGTATTAGTAAAGAGGATTGAGTTATTGAGTATTAGTAAAGAGTATTGAGTTATTGAGTATTAGTAAAGAGTATTGAGTTATTGAGTATTAGTAAAGAGGATTGAGTTATTGAGTATTCGTAAAGAGTATTGAGTTATTGAGTATTAGTAAAGAGTATTGAGTTATTGAGTATTAGTAAAGAGTAGTGAGTTATTGAGTATTAGTAAAGAGTATTGAGTTATTGAGTATTAGTAAAGAGTATTGAGTTATTGAGTATTAGTAAAGAGTATTGAGTTATTGAGTATTAGTAAAGAGTAGTGAGTTATTGAGTATTAGTAAAGAGTGTTGAATTATTGAGTATTAGTAAAGAGTATTGAGTTATTGAGTATTATTAAAGAGTATTGAGTTATTGAGTATTCGTAAAGAGTATTGAGTTATTGAGTATTAGTAAAGAGTATTGAGTTATTCAGTATTAGTAAAGAGTATTGAGTTATTGAGTATTAGTAAAGAGTATTGAGTTATTGAGTATTAGTAAAGAGTATTGAGTTATTGAGTATTATTAAAGAGTATTGAGTTATTGAGTATTCGTAAAGAGTATTGAGTTATTGAGTATTAGTAAAGAGTATTGAGTTATTGAGTATTAGTAAAGAGTATTGAGTTATTGAGTATTAGTAAAGAGTATTGAGTTATTGAGTATTAGTAAAGAGTATTGAGTTATTCAGTATTAGTAAAGAGTATTGAGTTATTGAGTATTAGTAAAGAGTATTGAGTTATTGAGTATTAGTAAAGAGTAGTGAGTTATTGAGTATTAGTAAAGAGTATTGAGTTATTGAGTATTAGTAAAGAGTATTGAGTTATTGAGTATTAGTAAAGAGTATTGAGTTATTCAGTATTAGTAAAGAGTATTGAGTTATTGAGTATTAGTAAAGAGTATTGAGTTATTGAGTATTAGTAAAGAGTATTGAGTTTCGTGAAAGAGAATGACATTGTGTGAATAAATCGAATGGATTGATTAATATTGTTGTGCACAACTTGGACACATATCTGAGGACTTTTTCCCGATATAAAATGAAGATCCACTTCAGAAGTGCAATTCCATGGGACCTGTATGGAAAGGAAGACACTTTTAAAAATGAGATATCCTGAAATGTAAATGTCACAATGTATCACCTGAGGAAGATGATAAAGTCCGAATAGATGAGCTGATATCACAGACAGTATGGAAGAACTTGGACCAATCACAGCATGGTAGAAACATGGCCAATCTGAGTCTGACTCATGTTGCAAAAAGTTTAACGTTGCCTCGACTGCTTTTGGTAATCCATAACAAGAGTCATGCATGACGTAGCCAAGTGAAATATTTGGTAAGAGGGATAACATATTATTTATTTCATTAACTGCAAATACCATTGTCATAGCCATGATAAAGCCATTGGGTTCGATTCTGCAAAATGTAAAGCATTAAGCTCTCGATCTCTTTTTTTTCTTCTTTTTTTTTGGTATACAAGATCGAGGCTCGTTTAAGAGCTAACATTCATCACACACAAAGTCAAACCGACACACAAAACACAAAATAAGAGGAGCGGTAGACAACATGGGGAGAGAGGGGGAAGGACGGACACAAGCACAACATTTGAGGGCAAGGACATCGAGAGAACTGTCGGAGGGAGAGGGCTTGAGGGGAGGTGGGAGAGGTACGGTATAAAACGTTTAGACACTGCAAGGACTTCCAGGAAAGAAGTTGGAATTTCAAAAAAGTGTATAAAAAACCACCGTTTAGAGGCCATTTTTCCCCGCAAAGCAGGGGTTGGCCTTTTCGGGGACCGTGGTAGTTGTTGCTTTTTTTGGTTCCCCTTTTTGAAGCAATGTTTTACGGCCGGATGCCCTTCCTGACGCCAACCCTTTTTGCCGCCTTCAACGACAAACAGGGAATTACCAGTGAACTGGTACTCAATTAGCCGACCTCGGAAGGTTATGTTACAGGCTGAGTCAACCCCCCTGGCATTAATTCGGCGATCGACCGAGATTCGAACCCAGGATCCTAGGTATATCCTAAGCCGGCACCCTAGCCGCTAGCCCAACACCAGGGATCAAAAAAGTGTATCTGGGGTGAAAATTAGCGGGGGTAGAAAAGATCAAGGTTTTGGATGGGGGAAGATAAGAGATGGTGGTGGGGAAAGATATGGTGGTGGGGGATAAGAGATGGGGTGAGGATAAGAGGCTATACCTGCTCTCATAGCAAGTATAGCAGAGAAACGATATGATTGGGAATTTTAATAAAGTATTCTGAAGTATTGCCAAAGACACACACACCAAAAATGAATATATGAAAGGTACCAAATATAGCATTTTTAATTAAATAGTCACAATCAAATGACAACATACCGAAAACAGCCATGAAACTGTGGAGCTTCACGCAAAGGTTCTTGCCTATCATCCTCTCCAAAATGAATGGGAAATATTCCTCCAAGAATAATGTCACCAGGTGCTGTGATTTCTCCAGATTTCCAACAAGAAGGAAGGTTATCCAGGTTGCTTTCAACAGGACATTGTACGAAAGTTAAAACAAGGAATCCGATAGTCAAATAGTCCTTCATATTGTGTGTGAAGACGGAGTTACCGAGGGTAAGCATGAATATTATTCTCCGATAATGTTGTTCAATTAGCAGTATATGTTCAGTTATGAAAGCCAATCATTTCAAAATGACTTGAAAATATCATCCAAGTAACTATGCTTTAATAAGAAACATCGAAGACTCATAAATAATTATAAAATTTACACTTTATTTTAATATATACAAATAGTAAAAGGCTTGAAATTAATTTAATAACCTCATATCAACAGAATTAATGTACCTCATCCTCACCCCACTTCCCCCACTTAAATTAGGCCCCACTTTCCTAATTTAAAAGGAATTATACACTTATACGTATGAAATGAAACACTTGCGCAACATAATTCTTCACATTTTGGGCCATCATTTATTTGCAAATTAACAGATCCAAATGAACCCACTAACTAAACAAAGGAAGCCAGCCTATTTCCTTGAAATTCCAGATAAATCTGCAATTGGAGAGAAAAAAAAATGTTTTGCCTCTGACACCACGTGTCGTGGTGTGCTCTCTCTAAATAATCTCACAAAAGTGCATCACAACTTCACTTGAGGGCAAAGTTCATTAAAAACAACCTCGAAAGCTGCTGCGGCACGAAGCAAATTACATTTTGTTTAAATGTCGATTAAACTTTTTTTTTTCCTCGTTGGAGAACGCATGTATAGCTAGCTCTGCATTCAAAGTAATCTCCAAAGACAAGAGCACCGTTTGGAATTGTCTTATGCTTTCTTTTTATTGTTACTTTACTTGTCCTGAGTTGCATTTTCAGTGGCTTGCCAAAAAATTGAAGTATCTGTTGTTCTTTGTTCTCACCAGTATAAAGGGAGACATGCCGCCCGCTCTACTCAATGTGCTTTTTAAAACTTTTTTTTATTTGCAACATGACTCAGACACAGACTGGCTATAATGTTTCTACCAAGCTGTGATTGGTCCAAGTTCTTCCATACTGTCTGTAATATCAGCTCATTTATTAGGACTTTACTATGTTTCTCAGTTGATACATTGTGACGCTTTCCTTTCTCTGTTCTTTTTCTTTTCTCTTGCTTTACCGATGCTCGTCTCTCCTGATGCCCTTACTAATGCTTAGCAGATTCGTGCTCCACACATTCCTCTTTCACTTGGGTGGAAAGGCCAAAAATAAAATATATATTTCCAGACTCCATTGCACCATAAAAAGAAAGACCATAAATCCACCCCAGATCCACTTTTTCCAAATACCCACTTCTTTCCTGGAGGTCCTAGCAGTGTCCATGTGTTTTTTTTTTACCTCTCCCACCCCTCGCCCTTCCCATGTCTCCTCCCCCACAAGCCCTCTCCATCTCACAGATCTCCCGATGTCCCTGCTCTCCATCTTGTTTTCCCAATCCCTTTACCATATGTTTTATGTTTTATGTGTCAGTTTGTCTTTTCGTGATCAATGTTAGCTCTTACACGAGCCTCGATCTTGTATTTTAAAAAAACCCAAAAAAAAACAACCTCTTTCTCTGCCTTGTCTTCTTTCACCAAATTATTTGCCGTGTCCTCTTTTTCTTTCTTCTCCTTCAACACCATCTACACTATTCATCCTCCAGGTTCTAAAGCAGAGCCAATCAGATATCCAGACTTGCACATACAGTGGCCGATAAAAGTATTCACCGCCCACCCATAATGCCACATTTAGATGAATTCCGAATTATGCAGAAACGATTTTTCCAAATAAACTTTTGTTATTCATAACTGAAGAGATAAAACTGAACACGAATAGTTAAATGACATTACATGTCAGAAATACCTGCAAAAATATTGTTATGAATTTGGGTTAGGGGAATATCTAGATATAGGTAGATCTGTGTAAGTAACATGCTTCGTTTGTCGTGGGTAGCTAGAACCACCTCGATGTAAGTAAGTCAGGGACCTGTAGCCCATATGTCGGAATAAGTGTGTATCTTCATCCCCGCCACGAGGGGGCAGGGCATGTTAAGTAGTTGTAGGGAATATGCTAACTCCATTGTGTATCGTTCTCTCTGTGAACATATCTGTGTCCCTTATGGCAACGCACTCTTATAGACATTAGATAGGCTCTTAGTGCACCACATTAATTAAATCCCCCCCCCCCCCCCTTACAATGACTGACGATAAAACAAACCGGAAAGACAAGCAGGCAGCGCCCATGCAGTGGTACACCATGGAAGACGAACATCGTGCCAGGCAGGCTGGGGCCACGCCCACCGCACGATGAATGGACACCGAGGGTTTGGTGGGCAGGTCGCACGACTGGTGGGAGGAGATCAGAAGATTCGAGAAGAGGCCCGAATGACGTCAGAGCAAGCCGAATAAGAGACTTGGAGTGGCGGACATTTTGTCACTTCGGTCCGGACTTTGGTGGTGAATGTGTGTGTGCCAACATTTTCCCTTCTCATTCCTGGATCCATCCTGCCCGGACCTCCGTCTCGACCTTTCTTCTCGCTATGGCTTCTGCCTTCCCATACCTTTCGTCCACCCTTGCCCTGCTCGTTTGGTCCCTTCATCTGCGACTCTCTCGTCCACAAACATTGGGTGCATTGGAGGGCCGTGCCGAACCTGAGGAGGACGTTGCACGGCTGTGGAGGCAGGTTGCACACCCGCTCGCTCGCTTCATGCAGTGACGCGAGGCCTGCCGCGCACCAGCGGATGTGGGCCTAGCAGTAGCAGTGTGCGAACGGGGGTGCATCGAGGCCTTTCTTCACGCCAACCGGAGCCGCGTTGGATGACGGACGTTACACATCCAGAGACAGATAAGATGCACCACAGAACATAACACGACGATTCTTTTATTTAATTCCTTTCCCTGTGCTGTTGCTGAAGTGAGGTGTGTGGGATCCCGATTTTGGACATTTATGGATTATTTACCGGCGCGTCCATTGTTCTCGGGTTACGTTCAATAAACGTGTTTCTTTTTGTACATTGAATTCGGTTTTCGTTCGCTTGATTTAATTTCCTGCAGGTTGAAGACTGCCGGCGAGATCATGTCAGGTAAATCTCGCTGCTTCTTCCTCTCCTCCCCACCCCCTAGCTCCTGCACGCATATAGCAAATCCGCCATTGATTCGGACGCCTCGTTAAGCTCGATTCATCCGTGGTGACCCTCGGTCTTAACTGAGTCAAACCACACGACAACATGTACAAATCAAACTTCAGTGGTTGTAAAACTATTCAGCCCCTGAGGTCAGTATACTTGGTGGAAGCACCTTTTGCAGCAAGACTGCTGTTTCCTTTTGGGTCAGTATCTACCACCTTTGCACAGTGAGATGCACAGGTGCTTCATGGATTTAATATTTGCCCATTCTTCAAGTGAAAGTTGTACTAGTTCTGCCAAGTTTGATGGGGATCGTCGATAGACTGCTAACTTCAAGTCTTGCCATAAATGTTCAATTGGGTTCAAGTCAGGACTTTGACTAGGCCACTCAAGAACATTTATTTTCTTCTCATTCAGCCACTCCGGTATGGCTTTAGCTTTGTGTTTTGGATCATTGTCCTGCTGAAATGTGAATCTCCTACCCAGTTTCAGATTTATGGCTGACTCAAGTCAGTTTTCATCAATAATTATCCTGTACTTTGCACCATCCATTGTCCCTTCTATCCTGACAAGCTTGCCAGTCCATACTGATGAAAAGCAGATCCATAACATGATGCTGCCACCACCATGCTCGGCAGTAGGGGTGGTGTTGACTGGGTGATGTGCAGTGTTGGACTTGCGCCAGACGTACTGCTCTGAATTTAGACCAAAACGTTCAATTTTTTGCCTCATCTGACCACAAAACATTTCCCCACATGCCTGCAGTATCATTAAGATGCTTTTTCACAAACTCCATAATATGAGCTTATAGATGTGTTTTTTTCAGTAATGGCTTCTTTCTTGCCACTTGTCTGTAGAGGCCAGCTTTGTGAAGGGAACGGCATAAAGCCTTGCAGGTATTTCAAATTCATTGTTGGATTTATCGTAACATCCCCAACCAGTTTCCTGCTTGGTCAATTCACTGGAGAGTTTGGATGGGAAACCTGATCTGGGTAGAGTCTGGGTTGTATGATACGTCTTCCACTTCTTATGATGGATTTCACCATACTCAAGTGAATAATGAGTAACTTTGAAATCATCTTATAACCTTCTCCTGAACAGTGCTTCTCCACCACTTTATGTCTGACTTCTTTGGACAGCTCCTTGGTCTTCATGTTTGCCTTGTTAGTTGATCAAGTGAGTTGCACCTTAAATCTCGTTAGATAGGTGAGAGAGCTTAATTTTTATATTAAGCGACTGATGACATACAGGTGAAACCTATCACCCTTATTTTGTAACCTTCGAAACAAATAATTTGCTCAGGAAGTGATTTGGGGTTTATTAGGCAAATGGTTTGAATACTTGTGAAACTGAGAACAGAGAATCATCTGGTTTTCTCTGTTAATCTAATTTGTTCACATTTAATCTGCAGGTTTTAGCTTTATCACTTTGGAGTCTGATTTTGAGAGGACTCTATATGTTAAGTCTGATTTGAAAGCATCATGGAATAAGCTCAGGTGGCATCAACGTGGGAAAAGGGGAGGGGGTTGGGGAGAAGGTGGTGAATACTTTTGCAGGCCTCTGTACGTACATGCATCCTGGCCAAGTCCACACAATCAACCAAACTTCGCTTACAATCAAACAAGATTATCGACTCCACATTGCTGGACTGGAAGAAATGTGATCACATGATCAGTGTGGGCCACTCACATCTGAAAAACCCAGGTCCTACTCACACGGTCCCTGCTTCCTTCTACCAGTGCCTCCGGTTCGTGCTTCCACCTTCCATCCACCAATATGAAAGGCCTGAACTTCACAGATCTATCCATACAGGCTACTGCACCTAATACAAATATTGTATGTCTCATGGAAACATTTATTTCACAAGGTGCTCCAAACTCATTTGTGTCTCCATGAGTATTTGAGTATTGTCCCCTCTGCTCTGAGAATCCTGATTCCTGCAGCTGTGGCAGCATCGTTGTGTATGGCCGGCCATTCCTCTGTTCTCTACAACATGTGCTTCTCACTCATTGCCGCTAACCTCATGACTATGTATGCCTCTCAGTAACAGCGCATTGTTCCTTTGTGTCGAATGTCTCTAAAAGCAGCCAATTGGCTGCACAGTTCACCCCCTTTCCCTGTTCAGCGAAACCAATAAGGGCCGTGCAGAGAGGACATGCTTAGCAGTTAAGGATAGTTGTGATCCATCATTTGACATCATCCCCTTGAATTTCCACATTTTCTGTTAAAATGGATTAAATTGAGATTTTTTTTGTCACTGACCTACATGGCTACATGTTATACCCCATAATGTCAAAGTGTAATTTTTTTTTCAGAAAATTTTACATATTAATTAAAAGTAAAAGAAAGAAATATCTGATTTACAAAAGTATTGAAACCCCTGAGTCATTACTTCATAGAAGTGCCTTTGGCAGCGATTACAGCTTCAAGTCTTCTTGGGTATGTCTATCAGATTTGCACATCTGTATTTGGGGAATTTCTCCCATTCTTCCTTGCAGATTTGCTCAAGCTCTGTAAAGTTGGATGGGGAACATACAATATTAAAGTCTTTCCACATATTCTCAAGGGGATTCAAGTTTGGGCTTTGGCTGGACAACTCAAAGATTTTCACGTTCGTCTTCTGAAGCCATTCCAGTATTGCTTTTGCTGTAAGCTTGGGGTCATTGTCCTGTTGGAATGTAAATCTTCGCCACAGTCAAAGGTCTTTTACACTCTGAAGCAGGTTCTCCTCAAGGATTTGCCTGTATTTGGCTTCATGCATTGTTCCTTCTATCCTTATAAGTCTCCCGGTCCCTGCCACTGAAAAGCATCCCCATACCATGATGCTACCACCACCATGCTTCACCGTAGGGATGGTGTTAGATGGGTGATGAGCTGTGCTTGGTTTCTACCAGCCATAGCACTTTGCAATCAGGCCAAAGAGTTCAATTTTTGTTTCATCAGACCACAATCTTTTGACTCATGCTCTCAGAGTCTTTCAGGTGACTTTATGCAATCTCCAGACATGCTGCCATGTGCCTTTTTTCTCAGGAGTGGCTTCTGTCTGGCCATTCTCCTATAATGTCTAGATTTGTGAAGTGCTGCAGAGACTGATTTCCTTCCGGCAGGTTCTCCCATCTCAGCCAAGAAACACTGTAGTACTGTCAGAGGGGTCATTGGGTTCTTTGTCACCTCCCTGACCAAGGTCCTTCTTGCCCGGTTGCTCAGTTTGGTCAGACGGCCAGCTCTAGTATGAATCTGGGTAGTTCCAGATTCTTTCCATTTCTTAATGGTGGAGCTCACTGTGCTCTTGGGGATTTTTAACGCTCTATAGATTGTTTTATACCTTTCCCCAGATATATGCCTCCTCACAATTCTATCTCCGAGTTCTACGGACAGTTCATTGGACTTCATGGTAGAGTTTCTGCTCTGACATGTACTGTCAACTGTGGGACCTTATATAGAAAGGTGTTTTTTTTTTCTAAATCATGTCCATTCAATTGAATTGGCCACAGGTAGACTCCAATCAAGTTGTGGAGACATCTTAAGGATGATCAAAGGAAATTTGTTGCACCTGTCAATATGGAGTGTCATCGAAAAAGGGTCTGAATGTAAATCGTCCTGGCTGATTATAAAAATGTGGTGCCAAATTTAAGGTGTGAATGTTGACCTCATTGTGGACACAGGAGTGAATGCTACTATAATGGGTCCTGTGGTCAGTTAGTAAAGTATACAAGGAGAAAAAGATATAAAATGTTATAGCCCCTGTGCTTTTAGTAATTCTGTTGCATGGTGTTAAAGGCTGCCAGTTGGCCATCTTTGGTCAGAATACAAAACGAACCCTTCTGCATATGTATACTCTCGTGTTGTTTTTGTGCAAAGTTTGAACAGGATCGGTAAATGCATGTCCAAGGAATCGTTCAGTTCAATATAGGTTTTTTTTTACAACTAAAATAGCCGCCAGTTTACCAGTCAGCCATCTTTGATCAGACCACAAAATAAAGTGAGGTGTATGTGTATGCCATCATTTAATGAATCACAGTTTGCAGGTGCCAACTGGAGTTACGACTCTTATCAATGGATGTGGTTCAGTGACTTTGGAATTGGGCAGAACAAAATAAGGAATATACATTTGATTAGGAGAGGTATGTGACACATGTTTGATTGGTTTGGACTATTTGAATGCAAGCGGCTGCCACTTCAAGTTGGGTAATGGCATCCTGAAAGTAGGGTTCTAAGAGCTGCCTGTATTGCGAGTGAGAGCTGAGCAGGAAAGAACACCGTGGATATTCAAGTCACCACACCAAAGGATCACCCCCTTAATACCCAGTACCCACTTAAGACCGTCTGGGGCATGTTATAGGCCAGCGGTTGGCAAGGATTGTATCATTGCAGGTATTTACAATTGCAACAGTTTGCCTTGTGCAGGGGATTTTGATATTGGTTTCCTCCAGTCAATTTCCAGGAAGGGAACACCAAGGTTGACAAACACCCCACATTCACCTCCCTTCCCACTTGCTTTGGCCCTGCGTATATGGGAATCTTACATCGGTTGTGACATTTTAACCAGGGTTCTTGTATGCAGATTATCTCCAGTTAGGTTGTGAGATCGCTGATGTACTGAATAAACTCAGACCCATGAGCAACTTTGCGTTCCATTGGATAACTATCATTATTCTGCGGGGGAGTGCTGACACTGTTTGGAGTCCGACATCCCGCTTTCATTACCTGGTTGATTGAATCTTTTATCAATCTCCTTGGGAGAAATTCCCTCCAAGTCCAGGTGTTTCATGGCTGCAGAGGAAATTATATTGATTTTCTCAGATCTCCTTTTTGATTAGGCTGCACAATTTACTACTTCGGTGATAAAACTGATGAACCACATTTTGGTAAAACTCTATGAATATCCACGTCGGTGATTAGATGTTGGATCTGGGTAGCTTTTTGGAATTCAGGGCATCCTCTAAAGGCTGCACTGTGGTCCCCACCACAGCTGGCACAACACATTTTATCACTAGTACAGCTTCCATATTCATGGTCTAAATGACATTTGCTGTACCGGTAGTGTTGTTTGCCCCGGCAGGCTGGAGTAGTGTGCCCAAACCTTTTGCACTTGTAACATCTTAAAGGGGAAGGGATATATTCACGTACAGTGAAGGCATGATACCCCAGAAACACTTTGGGAGGTAGGACTTGGTTGCTGAAGGTCAAAATCACCTAGGTGGTGGTGACCTTGACCCCATCTATGAGCACAGTAAGACGGTGGGTGTCAACAACTCCAACATCAGATAAATGTCTCTTAATGTCATAGATTTCAGTAGAGGAATCAATCCCATAAATGACTGCTCGGCTTTCCCTAATAGACTCAGCAATCTGACAGGATACTCGACACACAGCCGAAATACGAGGCTCTTAACACTGTTGCCTTTCCAGGGCATGTCCAGACTCGCCTTTCCAGGGCTCGCCCAGAGCGTCCGGGCATGCCCGCTCTCACCTTTCCAGGGCTCGCCCAGAGCGCTCGGGCATGCCCAGCCTCGACTTGCCAGGCCGCGTCCAGGACGCCCGGGCATGTCCAGACTCGCCTTTCCAGGACTCGCCCTTGACACCCGGGCATGCCCGGTCTCGGTTTTCCCGGGCAAACGCCCCGGCATAAATGTGTATATATATTGCTGCCCGATAAACGGGCTTGTGAGAATACCTGAGCTGTTTTGTTTCAATAAAGCAACTCGGACGAATTCCGTCTTTGGTCGCGTCAATTCTTTCGACTCGCGTTGGAGCGCAGCTCCTTCAATATATCCTTTTAAATGCCGCGAATCAAGCAAGGAAGTAGCACGTACCATTTTAGGTCTTTAGTATATAACTCTCACAGGGATCGAACCACCGACCTCCTAGACCCAGGGCAGATGGGTAAAATGATACCGAGTCTGGTGACTAAATATTTTGTTCCAGAGGCGGGAGAAAAGAGGAATGAAAAGAGTGAAGGTGAGCAGAGAGTCTTGATTTTGGCAGTTTAACCATGAGAGGGTTGTTGGCAGATCTTGTGCGACCTGTATGAATATTTGGGGGACAGAGCACAGAGAGAGCTGGGGGTCTAGGAGTCGGTAGAAGACAGAAAGACCACCAACCTGACTGCGGTGAGTGAGTGAAAGGCCCTCGGAGTTAGCTTCATCGCGGGAGATTCCAATGATTCTGATAGCTTTGGTTTCGACAGCATGAAGCCAAGCTAGGTGTAAGGCAGGAGCACCGGCCCAGAGGGGAGAGCAGTATTCCATTGAGCTGCGGATGAAAACCTTCTATGTGGTGAAGAGCTCAGGTGTGCCAAGGAAGGACTTCGCATGACGGAGGATGCCCAGTCGGTGACTGGCTTTGGAGGCCAGCTTGGAAATGTGGTTTTCCCAGGAAAGATCATGGCAGATAGTGAGACCCAAAAGCTTGAGTTACAGAACTTCTTGAAGAGGATTGTTGAGAAAGTACATTGGAGGGTTGTCCAGTCGGTCTTTTCGTCGAGACCTAGTGAGAGTGTGAGATTTGTCAGGATTGAAAGACATGTTCCACTTGTTTGACCAGTCTGTGATTTTGTCCAGGACTGCAGAGAGTGAGGAGGCTGCAGACTGCTGATCTGAGGGATGGGGGTATGGAACGGCAGAGAGTGAAGTCATCAGCAAAGAGATAGAGAGGATTTTTTCCAGAGAGTCGGAAAGATCATTGATGAAGACCAGAAAAAGCACAGGGCCCAGAACACTGCCTTGGGGAACTCCAGCCTGAACAGGAAGGGGAGATGAGAGAAAACCATTCAGGGCCACATTTGACTACGACCAGAGAGGAAGTCTGCAAGCCATGCGTGGAGATTTCCATGGATACCATAAGAGGAGAGTTTGGTGAGCAGAGCGGGGTGCCAGACCGTATCGAAGGCAAGTGATATGTCAAGGGAGACAGCTCTGATTTCCTGTTTGGCATTCAGGACCTTTATCCATTGTTGAGACAGCAGAAGCAGCATGTCCAGAGTAGAATGACCTGGTCTGAATCCATATTGATGAGCCAAGATCAAGCCATTGGAGAAAGGAAGGATTTTATGTCAGAAGCGGGTTGATTCCATGACCTTGCTGATTATTGAGAGCAGGCTGATTGGTATGTAGTTGCAAGGATCTGTTTATTCATCTAAACCCAATTTATTGAGCTTACAACATAACTTTGAGTTATGCACACTGCTCACCTCCCAGGATTCTTGCCCTGGTTTGAATCTCAGCCCAGCTATGTACTATAAATAACCACCTTTAGAGGCCATTTTTCCCCGCAAAGCGGGGGTTGGCCTTTTTCGGGAACCGTGGTTGTTGTTGTTTTTCGGTCCCCTTTTTGAAGCAATGTTTTACGGCCGGATGCCCTTCCTGATGCCAACCCTTTTTGCCGCCTTTAACGACAAACAGGGAATTACCAGTGAACTGGTACTCAATTAGCCGACCTCGGAAGGATGACAGGCTGAGTCAACCCCCCTGGTGTTAATTCAGCGATTGACCGGGATTCGAACCCAGGATCCTAGGATCCTAAGCCGGAACCCTAGCCGCTAACCCAACACCAGGGTTGTTGCATGTTGTCTGTTGTCCTGAATTTTTGCATGCATCACAATGTATGGGTATGTTTGCGCTGAGGGTCCAATGGATGTACATGTGGGTGTCCTGTCTGCTAACATTCGATGTTGGATGTTAACAATGCCATGGTGTGGTTTGCAAGAGCTGATCTATTGCCGGCACCCAAGCCAAATTCCAAGTTCTTGCTCCACTACCTACCCCAGCAACTCCCCTACCGCCATTCTCCCAGCAATGATTCCAATCAGAAGCTATGCACTGCACATGAATGGAAAGACGGAACCATTTTCTTTGTTGTACACCGCTCCTTTCCTATCCCATATCCAGGTGCTGCATGACATCGTCACCAAACACCGAAGGGGGACCGGCGATGACACACGTTGAAAGGGAGTACTCAGTTTTCGAGCAAGTACTTTGGCAAAAACAGTATTTTTGTTTTTTGATTAATGAATTAATTGATTAATTACTTAAATATTATCGATTATTTAAGTCCTTATTTATTTTCTTTCTCATCTGTGCAATATCTCAGGCACCTTTTGAGCTCGGATGCTGATATTTGGACACGACAATGACCAAGTGATTTGGCTATTCTGGGTATTTTTGCTTTATTGTTTCATCAATTAATAGATTTGTTATTTATTGATTAATCAATTTTTTTTATTAATGACTTATTTAATTAATTTTCAAATCGTTACAGTTTCGGATGAAACACTGGTGGCTGAGGTATGCTATTAGCCAATTGAATTCGATTATTATTGTCCTGTCAGCCCGAATGGATAACACCACAGGGTGACGAATGGCTGTAATGGTTTTAAATTCCGAGGCACGTAGCTGAAACCTGGTGGTACTTTTTGGCACGTGCGGGACGGGACTAGAGTGTTTACCTGCATGGATGAAACCCACAGGGTTTTATCCAAAACCCAACACCATGCAAACAAGACACGACATATGAAATGCAACAATTAATTGTTTAATGAAATAAAGCACGGAAAAGGAAAGGCTGAAGTAAAATAAATATTTGCTATTTTGAGGGACCCTCCACGCCAACACAAAAACACACAAGGGGAAAGACAAAAGAAAATATAATGATGTTATTTTCAGCTTGCATCTCAAAATTCGTCTGGGAGCTTGATGGTCGCGGCAATCCATGCAGCCACCCGCGCGGGAAACGCTCCAAGCCTGCCCATCCTCGCCTCCACCACCAAGCGAGATGCGGCTCTCTCTTCCCCCCCAAAAAGTACCGCAGTCAAACGACTCCCCCTCCTTTGACTATTCAAATGTTCCAAAGCTCCAAAAGCTCTCCTCTAAAAGCGCGAGAGAGAGAGAGAGAGAGAGAGAGAGAGAGAGAGAGAGAGAGAGAGAGAGAGAGAGAGAGAGAGAGAGACTTTTGTATCCTTTTATTATAAAAGTATAAAACCATTCCACAAAGCAGTGTTAAACCAAGCAACGAGTTCAAAGAAACATTGTATAAGGATCATAAACACACCAAAAAAGAACAAAGGATATTCAAAAGAAACCAGCAAGTATAAAAATTTTACCAACCAAAGGTGAGGACACAAACAGAAACCACAAACAATTTTAAAGGAAATGCTCACGCAAGAGCTATGAACACATCAAGAGCAAATTAAGCGTTTGATTAAATTAAGTGAAAAATTGAGAAAGGGAGAGAGAGGGGGGGGGGGGGAGAGAGAGAAGAAGAGAGAAAGAGGGGGAGAGAGGGAGGGAGAGAGAGAGAGGGAGAGAGAGAGGGAGAAAGAGAGGGAGACTTTCTTTTAATTTTTTTAATTTTTTTATTGGTGATCCCAATGCGATCCAAATGGACAGACCAGGAGATAAACCTCGCACAACCAGTAGCCGGGAGCGACAGAGCATTCGTGTCCTTCCCAACCGTGTTCCTTTCTGAATGCACCATGTAACACGTCACCATGTTCACTGCTGGAGGAATGTTTGTGAACGCATCACATCATAACGCTTTTCCAATATGTTTTCCTTGATGAACTTGGGGACTTGTGAGCCACTCCAGAGGTGTTGGAAAAAGGCCGATCGTAATGGGCAGGTGCTCCGTCTTGGAGGTGCTCCATCTTGGAGGTACGCCATCTTGCAGGCATGCAATGTTGCAGGTTATCCATCTTGCAGGTCATCCATCTTGCAGGTGCCCCATCTTGTAGGTTCTCCATCTTACAGGTGCTCCATCTGTATGACGCTTAGGAGTTGCAAGCTTTCTGGGGCTACAGTGGTGATCCGTTCACTCATTTACCCCCGGGTCGAGCTGTAACCCCCCCCCCCCCCCCCCCCCGCCCCACAAATTTGGAGAGAGAGAGAAACATTCGACATTTGTCCCCGTTTGTTGCCAGGAAAACATTGTTCACAGTGAAAAGCCAAAAAACAATTCAAGGCGATGGCTGTACAAGTTTAAAATGGGAGACAAGATAAATCATAAATTCATTGTAAGAGAACCATCAGCCAGTTGACATAAGGATGCCTTGATACACCACAGTTGTGAGAACACTGTGCAATCATTCGATTGAAGCTCAAGATTTACACGCGATGTGACGAAGGCTTTAAAAAGGTGAACAACATCATCAACAGAATTACAGGCATTTTGCATCCTGTGTTTTCTCGACAAGTATATGGCAAGTTTTGCTTCAGAAGACAAATAGTTGACTAAAAGGCACTCATCTTTACACAGGCGGGAAGTAGTGAAACCGAAGATAAAAACACAATGCGTAAAAATTAGGCCAAGCCCCCGGACCACACGTGATAAAACTGTAAAAAGGGGTGCCAACCTAGGACAATCAACAAAAATGTGAGAAATGGTTTCCGTCGCACCGCAAAACGGACATAATTCCGTGTTATCGGAACATATGCGATGCGATAAAACATTTGATGGTAAAATGTAGTGCGCCAGCCGCCATTGTAAGTCTCCGGAGCGCTTGGTGATGGGGCCCTTGTACATAGTAAGCCAATTGATGGTGGTGGAAGGAGTAGTCCGGAACATTCTCCCCCAGTGCGCTTGCGGTTCTGCGGGTCTATCGTGAACAAGGGTTAAAACACACAAAGCATAAACACAAGATTTCTCCATCAAATGAAAAGGGGTGAAGCCCTGAAAATGAAGTAGAAGTCTAGGAAAGAGAAATTCGGATAAAGAAGGGCTAGCTTCCGCCTGTGGGGCCCATTTTAGCCCGGTTCCCTTGAAAAAATGCAGGATCACAGAAAAGATCCTTCCTATGACTCGAATGGATCGAACTCCGGTGGCTACAGCAATGTCAGCAGCTGGCTTCCACTTGTAAGGAAAAGGGGTTCTGAGATGTTTAACCTGGATGCATCCGACGTCGATAAACTTTTCCATAAAAGCACGGTTACTGCAGACCCCTTCAAATATTGGGTTTAGAAAGATGGGCTCGTTTAAAAACAGCTCAAGAGAATAGTTCCTGTTGTCACGGCGAACAGTAACCGCTTGCCATGCCTCCAGCATACTCCTATAGAATAGAGGAACTGGTGTTACATCAACTTTCGTGGTGTCTATAAGGAACAGTTCTTGGTCGTAGTTGAGTTTCCCTGCTTGCTGAAGCAGGCAGTGAGCCGACGCTTTCCACGAGACGTCGGTGTACAGCAGCCTACGAAGTGAAAGGAGGCGAAAAGCCATCACTTTGCTAGAAACAGCAATCAGTCCATGTCCTCCTTGGGCAGCAGGCAGGCTGAGCACACCAGGTCAAAGCCAGTGCTTACCTCCCCAAAAGAAGTCGATAAAAGTAGCTTGTAGCTTTTTGAGAATGAAATCTGGGGGCTGCAGTGCCATTAAAACATGCCAAAGCATTGATGCCGCAAGATTATTTATAACAAGGGTTCGGCCCCGATAAGAAAGTTGACAAAGTAAACCCCTCCATTTCAGCAACCGTCTCTCAGTTTTGATTATGAGAGACTCCCAGTTTTTTAAAATGAAGTTTCCAGGGCCAAGAAAAACACCGAGATAAAGGATTCCATCCCTTGTCCATTCAAGTTGTTCGGGCAGAGTTGGAGGAATGGCTCCATTTTGTGGACCAAGGTAAAGAGCACTGCTCTTCTTCCAATTGACCTTTGCAGAGCTTGCCAAACTAAATTCATGGACACATTGGACCAAGGCGGAGACATCTTCATCCGAATGGACGATTACGCAAAGATCGTCCGCATAAGCGATCACCTTAACTGGGTGCGCTGTTGGTTGCGGAAGGAAACCGAGAAGACGTGCACGCAAGCGAACAAGCAAAGGTTCAAGTGCGAGGGAGTACAGGAGGCCAGACAAAGGACATCCTTGGCGAATGCCTCTACTAGCCTGGAAAGGTGGACATAAAATATTGTTAACCTTGAGTAGACTAAAGATATTATTATACAGTAACTGTACGTGAGAGATAAAATTTTCTGGAAACCCAAACCCACGTAAAACCGAAAAAAGATAAAAGTGATCAATGGTGTCAAAGGCTTTTTCTTGGTCTAAAAAAACCAGACCAACATTTCTTTGTTTAAGATCACAGATATCAATTAAATCACGCACGATAAAAATACTGTCATGTATTGTCCTTTTCGGAACACAGTAGCATTGATCGGGGTGTATGATGTCGCCAATCACGGGCCTGAGCCGGTTGGTAAGAGCCTTGGAGAGAACTTTGTAATCCGTACAAAGCAGTGAGATGGGACGCCAATTTTGCGGTTGCTGGAGGTCTCCTTTCTTTGGGACCAGGGCGAGTACCGCCCTACGACAGCTTAGCGGCAGTAAGCCTAATCGTAGGCTGTCAACCAAAACTTCGAGTAACTCTGGTCCCAGGAGGTCCCAGAAAGCTTTGTAAAATTCTGCAGGTATCCCATCCAAGCCAGAGGCCTTACCTGAAGGTAAGGTTTGTAAAGCAGCATGGAGTTCTTCCATGGTTAGCTCCTTGTTCAGTTGCAGGCATGCAGACTCCGACAAGGTGGGTAAGGAGGAAGTCAAGGATCCTGTGATCTCGTTATCGATTCCCTTAGCGCGATACAGGTCAGAGAAGTAGTTATTGAGGGAATACCTGATGTCTTTTTGATCGTGCGTTATTCTTCCTTCCTTCGTCCTTACTGAGGTAATCTGCTGACCTCTCTTAGTTCGGACTTCCAGTGCAAAAAAGAACTTGGAGGAGGTATCCAAATGACACAAGTTCTCCATTCGGAGACGGATCAGTGCTCTTCTAGCTTGCTTTGCACATAGACCAGCAAGAAGAGCTTTTTTCTTCGCCAGCAGAGAGTTCGTTCTCTCAGTACTAGAAGCCGAGAGGTTGGATTGCAAGGATAATATTTCCTTGGCAATCAGGGATTGGAGGGCAGAGTTGTGTTGAGTACGATAAGCTCCATATTGTTGGCAAAACAATCTCATCTGTACTTTGGCATTGTCCCACCACTGCCCAAGGCGGGGGAAGGATGGTTTACGTTGGAGCAAGGCCCTCCAGAATGCATGAAATGCATCAACAAACATTTTTTCTTCCAAAAGGCTCACATTAAAGGTCCAGTAGGCAGCACCACGATTCCGAACTGGTAGGCAAGCACAAAGCGTAACCATGTGATGATCTGAGAAGCCACTAGGGACAATGTCCGCGCCATTCACAATATTCAGAAAAATACTGTTAATATAGAACCGGTCCAATCTTGCGAGCGAGAGACGACTCTTTGAGCACCGACACCACGTGTATTGGCGGACAGAAAGATTGCGGATTCTCCACACGTCAACAAGGGAGAACTTGGACAAGGATCTTAACAGAGGCACTGCGCTTGCTGGGTGAGGCTCCTCTCCATTACGATCAAGGGCAGGGTCCACAGTACAGTTAAAATCTCCACCCAAACAGACTAGTCCATTAAAATCAATGTGCATGAGAGATGTTTCCAACTTAGTATAAAAGGCAAGTCTTTCTGTGCTATCACTAGGTGAGTAAATGTTCAGTACGGTGCGTTTAAAACCATTGTGTGTAAAAGTGACTGAAATTAAATACCCTTTGATTATGTCATTAAAAATTATATGAGAGCTACAGAAGGAAGGCTGTAAATAGACAGCTACCCCAGCCCTTGGGGGTTCCAGACTACTAAAAAACCATTTTCCTTTCATTATCCTTTGCCACTCCCCCATACAAGAGGAACTACATCTTGTCTCTTGTAGAAGTAGAATATCGATGCGATTTTCCTTAACAAACTGTTTAACTTCAATTTTCCTTAGGGAAGAACGTCCCCCATTAATATTCAAACTGGCGAAGGAGAAAGCCATGATATAAGGGTGTATATAAACATGTCAAACGTGCCAAACAGCTTGGCTGGGCTACATCTGCAGCTCCTTCTTCGCTTTCAGGATACATTTCCGGAGACGATAGACCTGTGATTCGGTCACGCCAAGCTGTCCGGCTTTTACAAGCAGTCGCTTCGCAGAGACCACAAAGCCGATTAGGTCAGGGAAAAAATCTTTAATTTTTACCCGTTTCTTCCGAAAAGTGTCCTGGAGAAATTTTATGATCTCGGAGGGTGGAACACTGGTCTCACCCTCCAAATCTTGGGGATAACCCGGGTCATTCCAGGCTTCGACACTCCCGGCAGAGGCGAGCGACGAGGTCCCGTCCGAATCACATTCCGAGTGTCGGTCCATGTCCATGACATCAATTTCATGCTCCTGAGATGGAGCTGGTGGCTTCACGAGGGAAACGTCACATTCCGCACCCAAAGTAGAAGGAAGAGGAGTATGTGGGGGAGGAGGAGGAGGGGGGCGGGGGGGGAGGAAGAGGAGTGGGAGGAGGAAGAGGAGTGGGAGGAGGAAGGAGAGTGGGAGGAGGAGGGGGGGTGGGAAGAGGAGGAGGAGTGGGAGGAGGAATGGGAGTGGGAGGAGGAAGAGGGAGAAGAAGAGATGTACTATCAGGAGAAGTTTCACATTCTGCTGGGGGCAAACCCGGCACGTCATCAGCTGATGCCTTACACTCTGATTCACCTGGGCTGGAGGTTGTCTGCAACTCAGGAACGTCACACACCTCACCCCCAGCAGGAAGAGGGACAAGAGTGGACTCGGCGTTCACATACACGGTGCCTGTGACCATGGGAGTGGTCACATGCGCTTCCTGTTGCACCACACCAACTTCCTGTTCGAGTTCACCAACTCCACAAGCAGAAGCATTATCATCCTCCAGAGCAAGAACGTCGAACCGATTTTTGGTTTTAAAAACCTCAGATATTGCTGCTTCCAAACGGGACTCGTCATGTTCGTCAGCCGGTGCCATCCTTTTTGGACAGCTCGCCGCCACGTCCTGACTGTTATCTGTTAAATGTTTTAATTTATGTTTCCTTTTATAGGGAACAACGGTAAAACCCTCACCATCTGCCTGGGGTTGAGCCACCCCCGCCGCCGACAGCTCAGGTAAATTACTCGTGTTTGAGGCATCACGAGGGTCCCCGACTCTAGATGGACCACTTTTTGTGTTAATGGTCTTCACCGGTATCGATGCACCACTGGCGGCATTCTTGGGGCAAACGTTTTTTAAATGCCCCGGTTCACCACAATTAAAGCAAGTTATAGTTTCTGTCGCAATATAGATTTGATAATTGCGGTTTTTATATTTCAACGTCATAACTGCATTGAGTGATTGAGCGTTATCTATCTATAATTCCAGTAATCTCTGTGTGTGTGTGTGTCTGTGTGTGTGTGTGTGTGTGTTTGTCTGTGACCGCTGTTTCTCGACAATCACGGGTCCGATATACTTGAAACTTGCCAGGTATATTGCTGGGGACCTGAGGATGTGCCTTTTCAAGGTTTCATATTAATCGGAGAAGTAGTTACCGAGCTATGGCGATTTAGCCGTTCGCCGTTCGCTTTGGCTTTGCGAATGGACCAAACCATTCATGTAAATAGAGGGGGGGGGGGGGGGGTTCTGTGATCGTTCGCTTTGGCTTTGCGAATGGACCAAACCATTTCATGTAAATAGAGGGGGGGGGGTTCTGTGGTCGTTACTGCCACGCGGTTTGGAATGTTTTTCCGAACGGGCACCCACGTACGGGCACGTCCTAGTCTATCTATAATTCCAGTAATCTCTGTGTGTATGTTTGTCTGTGACCGCTGTTTCTCGACAACCACGGGTCCGATATACTTGAAACTTGCCAGGTATATTGCTGGGGACCTGAGGATGTGCCTTTTCAAGGTTTCATATTAATCGGAGAAGTAGTTACCGAGCTATGTCCAAAAAACGATTCAACCAATCAGAGAGCAGCGAGCTATCACGTGTGCCGAACGTGGCGAACAGACTCTGCTTCGGACGGCACATTTGAGAGCGTATTCATTTATTTCACGTTGGCAAACTATGTTGGCGCTATGTTGGCGTTAAACTATGTTTTAAAACTAAATATTAATCAGAGAAGTAGTTACCGAGCTATGTCCAAAAAACGATTCAACCAATCAGAGAGCAGCGAGCTATCACGTGTGCCGAACGTGGCGAACAGACTCTGCCTCGGACGGCACATTTGAGAGCGTATTCATTTATTTCACGTTGGCAAACTATGTTGGCGCTATGTTGGCGTTAAACTATGTTTTAAAACTAATTAAAACTAATTTGCGATTCATCGTAACTGCGATATGCGACCTTCCGGACAGTCAAATGAGGACGTCACTTCCGGACTTACGGATAGTCATAGTGACGACGTACTGATGCTGAACGTGGCGAGCAGACGCTGTAAGGTACGATCGATTGTAGTACACGTTTATAATAACTCTGCCGATACAGGCCCGATTAACTGCAGCGCCATCCGAGCTGCGGCGTCGGGACGATACATTCCTTGTACGGTCACATCACGCACTTACGGGCACGCCCATGGGCCCATGGGCACGCCCATGCATGCATGGGCGAAGACATTTTTTTTTTTTTTTTTGGCAAGGAACGGGCACCCACGTACGGGCACGTCCTAGTCTATCTATAATTCCAGTAATCTGTGTGTGTGTGTGTGTCTGTGACCGCTGTTTCTCGACAACCACGGGTCCGATATACTTGAAACTTGCCAGGTATATTGCTGGGGACCTGAGGATGTGCCTTTTCAAGGTTTCATATTAATCGGAGAAGTAGTTACCGAGCTATGTCCAAAAAACGATTCAACCAATCAGAGAGCAGCGAGCTATCACGTGTGCCGAACGTGGCGAACAGACTCTGCCTCGGACGGCACATTTGAGAGCGTATTCATTTATTTCACGTTGGCAAACTATGTTGGCGCTATGTTGGCGTTAAACGATGTTTTAAAACTAATTAAAACTAATTTGCGATTCATCGTAACTGCGATATGCGACCTTCCGGACAGTCAAATGAGGACGTCACTTCCGGACTTACGGATAGTCATAGTGACGACGTACTGATGCTGAACGTGGCGAGCAGACGCTGCCTCGGACGGCACATTTGAGAGCGTATTCATTTATTTGACGTTGCAATCTGTGTTGATTGTTGTAAGGTACGATCGATTGTAGTACACGTTTATAATAACTCTGCCGATACAGGCCCGATTAACTGCAGCGCCATCCGAGCTGCGGCTTTTTTTTTTGGCAAGGAACGGGCACCCACGTACGGGCACGTCCTAGTCCTTTAAAATGATATAACAATGACGTCGGAACGACATAACATGCCGAACCGAGGCGTCAGAACGAAGACGAAGCGGAACCATCGAGACCCGCGACACAACTGTGCCAAAGACACTTAGTTAGTGCAGAGACGATCTCTTCACAAGTGAAAAAAGGAGGAATATTGGACAGAGTTAACCGAACGGCCATTGTGTCCAAAGGATTAACGTTAACAAATATATCCGGCGGGACGGTTAGACCGATTTCAACCACCTGGGCCACGTGTCGCACGTCCGACAGGAAAACCACGATGCGATGATTCATTTTTGAAGCTGCAAGAACATTCTCGATTCCAACAAGGTCTCCTAAACCAATAACCACATTCTCAACACTAACTCCATCAGGTGGAGTAATTATCACTCCTCCTTACGAGTGAGCGACTCGTACACACTATTGGACAAACGTCCATTTGCCATAGCTGAAAATAAAATAAGGGAAGTTTAAGTTAAACAGAAAGAAACCTGTCACCAGCAAGTGGAGGTAAAGGAAAAAGATAAGGAAAAACAATATATAAATGAGGAATCGAAACCACCGACAAGGAAACAAGGGGAAAACTTTACAATTAGAAACAGGGACACAATGGAGTGAATAAGGGAAATAGGAAACAGCCAAGGCAGAGCACTCACGACACGAAGCGAGCAGACCCCATGACACCGCACCCAACGCACCGACAGGAGAGAGAGATGGAGAGAGAGATGGAGAGAGAGATGGAGAGAGAGATGGAGAGAGAGAGATGGAGAGAGAGATGGAGAGAGAGATGGAGAGAGAGATGGAGAGAGAGAGAGAGAGAGAGAGAGAGAGAGAGAGAGACTTTGACTTTTGTATCCTTTTATTATAAAAGTATAAAACCATTCCACAAAGCAGTGTTAAACCAAGCAAAGAGTTCAAAGAAACATTGTATAAGGATCATAAACACACCAAAAAAGAACAAAGGATATTCAAAAGAAATCAGCAAGTATAAAAATTTTACCAACCAAAGGTGAGGACACAAACAGAAACCACAAACAATTTTAAAGGAAATGCTCACGCAAGAGCTATGAACACATCAAGAGCAAATTAAGCGTTTGATTAAATTAAGTGAAAAATTGAGAAAGGGAAAGAGAGGGGGGGGGGAGAGAGAGAAGGGGAGAGAGAGAGGGGGAGAGAGGGAGGGGGAGAGAGAGAGAGAGAGAGGGAGAGAGAGAGAGACTTTTTTCTTTTTTTTCTTTTTCTTTTTTTTTATTGGTGATCCCAATGCGATCCAAATGGACAGACCAGGAGACAAACCTCGCACAACCAGTAGCCGGGAGCGACAGAGCATCCGTGTCCTTCCCAACCGTGTTCCTTTCTGAATGCACCATGTAACACGTCACCATGTTCACTGCTGGAGGAATGTTTGTGAACGCATTACATCATAACACTTTTCCGATATGTTTTCCTTGATGAACTTGGGGACTTGTGAGCCACTCCAGAGGTGTTGGAAAAAGGCCGATCGTAATGGGCAGGTGCTCCGTCTTGGAGGTGCTCCATCTTGGAAATACGCCATCTTGCAGGCACGCAATGTTGCAGGTTATCCATCTTGCAGGTCATCCATCTTGCAGGTGCCCCATCTTGTAGGTTCTCCATCTTACAGATGCTCCATCTGTATGACGCTTTGGAGTTGCAAGCTTTCTGGGGCTACAGCGGTGATCCGTTCACTCATTTACCCCCGGGTCGAGCTGTAACCCCCCCCCCCCCCCCCCCCCCCCACAAATTTGGAGAGAGAGAGAGATATATATATATATATTCTTCCTCTTTCAGTCAAAAACAGCGAGAGTCCACACGAGCTCCGTAAGTTCTCCTCACGATTGCACCTGGGACAAAAGCGATCGCCTGAGACTAAAGCCAGAACAAGAGAGAGAGAGAAAGATTCTTCCTCGTCCATTGTCGAAGTCTCCTGATGACATCACCCCGACCAATCATGCACTTCGGGGGCGGGGCCTCATGGCCCTCTTGACCGCCCACCGATTCTCTGCCCCGACTGGGTGGGGCCTTTTTCCTTAGTCGGTTGGTGGGGTGGGGTTAATTGTCTATTACGATTCCTTGGAGGCGGGGTTTACTTTGTCGATCGTAATGTTTGGATCCTGTCGGCGGTGGTGGGGTGGGGTTTATCCCAATTGGGAATGTTTGGGTTTCTGTCGGCATTTATGCCGGTAGTTGTGGTTTCATGGAGCCCTCATTGTTATTGTTGTTCTAATTGTAAAGATGTGGGTTTTTTATGGATGGCTTGTTATAATTGTAAGAACATAGGGGAAATCACAAGAGGCAATCACATACTGGGGAGATTGATCTTAAATCCCAGAGCTAATTAGCATGTCTTTTAACCCTCTCCTCTCCCCCCTCCCTCATGTGAAGAACACAAAAACAACCTTAAGCTCACCGTTTTTCTACTTACATACATCGAGATTGGCTTCCTACTCGCACGTGGTCCATGCTATACAACACAATCCTCTGTGTACTCGGGTATTTCATCCCCTACCCCCACAAATGCAACATTATTTATTTATTTTAATTTTGCAATTAATCAATCAATTATTGTACATCACCACCCCCCCCCCCCCTCCCAATACCGTCTTTATGTTCCGCGCCGGAGGATGTTGTACACCGCACCTTTCCTATGCCATCTCCAGGCATTACAAATCGTCATTGCCAGGCACCGAAGGGGGCTCGGCAGTGACGCACGCTGAAAGGGAGTACTCAGTTTTCACTCTGGTTGTTTGTTTGTTTGTTTGTTTTCTTTCTTTCTTGTTTGTTTGTTTGTTTGTCCGGGCGATATCTCAGCCATCCTTTTTTTTTTTTTTTTTTTTTTTTTTTTGTACACAAGATCGAGGCTCGTGAAAGAGCGAACATTAATCACACAGAAAGACAAACCGACACATAAAACATATAACATAGGGAGCGGTAGACAAGATGGGGAGAGAGGGGGAAGGACACAAACACAACATTTGAGAGCAGGGACCGAGAGACATGGAGACATCGAGAGATCTGAGAGAGGGCGAGGGCTTTGGGGGGGGGGGGCGTGGGAAGGGGGCGGTGGGAGAGGTATAAAACATATGGACACTGCCAGGACTTCCAGGAAAGAAGTTGGAATTTCAAACAAGGTGGATCTGGGGTGAATTAGCGGGGGTAGAAAAGATCAAGGTTTTGGATGGGGGAAGATAAGAGATGGTGGTGAACAGCTGTTTTAAAGACCTGGAGGGAGGAGAGGGATTGAAGGGAGTGAGGGAGTTTGTTCCAGAGGCGGGAGAAAAGAGGAATGAAAGAGTGAAGGTGAGCAGAGAGCCGAGATTTCGGCAGTTTAACCATCAGAGGGTTGCTGGCAGATCTTGTGCGACCTGTAGGAATATTTGGGGGACAGAGCACAGAGAGAGCTGGGGGTGCAAGGCCAGAGAGGAGTCGGTAGAAGACAGAAAGACCACCTACCTGCCTGCGGTGAGTGAGTGAAAGGCCCTCAGAGATAGCTTCATCGCGGGAGATTCCAATAATTCTGAAAGCTTTGGTTTCAACAGCGTGAAGCCGAGCTAGGTGTGAGGCAGGAGCACCGGCCCATAGGGGAGAACAGTATTCCATTGAGCTGCGGATGAAAGCCTTGTATGTGGTGAGGAGCTCAGGTGTGCCGAGGAAGGACTTTGCACGACGGAGGATGCCCAGTCGGCGACTGGCTTTGGAGGCCAGCTTGGAAATGTGGTTTTCCCAAGAAAGATCATGGCAGATAGTGAGACCCAAAATCTTGAGCGACAGAACTTCTTGGAGAGGATTGTTGAGAAAGTAGATGGGAGGGTTGTCCAGTCGATCTTTTCGGAGAGACATAGTAAGAGTGTGAGATTTCTCAGGATTGAAAGACATGTTCCACTTGTTTGACCAGTCTGTGATTTTGTCCAGGTCTTCAGAGAGTGAGGAGGCAGCAGACTGCCGATCTGAGGGAAGAGGAATGGAGCGGCAGAGAGTGGAGTCATCAGCAAAGAGATAGAGAGGATTTTCGAGAGAGTCAGAGAGATCATTGATGAAGACCAGAAAAAGCACGGGGCCCAGAACACTGCCTTGGGGAACTCCAGCCTGAACAGGAAGAGGAGATGAGAGAAACCCATTCAGGGCCACACGTTGACGACGACTAGAGAGGAAGTCCGCCAGCCATGCGTGGAGATTTCCATGGATACCAAAGGAGGAGAGTTTGGTGAGCAGAGCGGGGTGCCAGACCGTGTCGAAGGCACGTGATATGTCGAGGGAGACAGCTCTAATTTCCTGTTTGGCATTGAGGACCTCCATCCATTGTTGAGACAGCAGAAGCAGCATGTCCAGAGTAGAGTGACCTGGTCTGAAACCAAATTGATGATCAGAGATCAAGCCATTGGAGAAGAGGAAAGATTTCATATCCGAAGCAATGATGGATTCCATGACTTTGCTGATAATTGGGAGAAGGCTGATTGGTCTGTAGTTGCTAGGATCTGTTTTTGCTCCTTTTTTGTGCAAAGCGGTGATGTTGGCTGATTTCCAAGCAGATGGCAGTTGACCTTGAGCAAAAGAGAGGGTGAAGAGAACAGAGAGAGGGTGAGATAGAGCAGCAGAGCAGGATTTTAGGACCCGTGGGCTGATGCCGTCGGGTCCAGTTGCAGAATCAGAGTCGAGGGTTGACAGAAACTTTTCCACCTTGTCAGGAGGAAAGGACACGGAGTCCTGGAGCAGCAGGGTACGACTGGGTATGGTGGGTACAGAGAGGGATGGGTTTGGGACACAAGATTTAGAGGCAAACACAGAGTTGAGGCATTCAGCTTTTTCACGTGCGGAGTCAGCTGTGTAGCCGTTTGAGGTAAGGGAGGGGATGGAGTGGGAACAAACACCAGAAACGGATTTGACCAGATGCCACCAGGATTTAGAAGAGGGAGACAGATAAGAGAGTTCAGTCTTGAGAACGGAGAGATATTGTTTCCTGGCTCTCCTGAGGGTGGACACACACTTGTTTCGGGCTTTGTGAAAGGAAATGAGATTTTCTTCCGTTGGATTTGCTTTCCAGGAGACGAAGGCAAGTTGTTTCTGGGCAACAGCCTCACCACAAGATTCCGTGTACCATGGACGGGAGGAAGGGTATGACAACTGAAGACGAGATGGGATAAATCTGTGCATGAGAGAGAGCGATTTACTTTGGAAGAATTCCCAGGATGAGTTGATGTCAGAGGTGGTAGAGATGGGAGACCAGTCCAGATGATTGATGGCTGCTTGAAGACCGTGCCAGTTGGCCTGAGTGAAATGCCAGACTCGTCGACGCTGAGCAGGCTCCCTGAGGATGGTCAGAGAGATGTCCACTTTAACAAGGACATGATCAGATGATCCGATCGGAGCAGAAGAAGAGCAGCAGACATTTTCAGGGAAGTTAGTCATAACCAAGTCCAGAAGAGAAGATGTTCCGTTGACTGAAATCCGGGTCGGGAAATTGACAGATTGTGTCAGTCCCAGTGAGTCGCAGAAGTCCTTTGCTGAGGAGCCATGGCTGGTGAGAGAGGTACCCACACCCAGCCAACTGGCATGATGACAGTTGAAATCACCACATATGAGGAAGAGAGAGTTGGGATGAGTAGATAGAAGTTGGTCCATATCATCAGACAGCGAGATGTAGATGGAGTCATCACTGTTTGGTGGACGGTACAACACACATATGAACAAGAGGTGGGAGCGAAGGGGAAGCCGTAGCCAGAGGTATTCCTGGGGGTGAGGTGGAGAGAGTGCAGTGCAGGGCGAGTGAGGAAGAGAGTTTTTGATAAAGATAGCAACCCCGCCTCCAGGACGAGGCTCAGGTCTATCATACCGGAGGAGGGAGTAGCCCGGGAGAGATACTATGGAATCAGAGACATCATAAAGGAGGAAAGTTTCTGTTAAGCAGATCACGTCTGGTTTGACAGAAGCAACCTGTATGGAGAGATCAGTTAAGTTTGAACGAAGGCCCCGGATGTTTGAGGTCCATACCGTTAATGAAGAGGAAGGGGGAGCATCAGATACAGAACAGGGGGGAGGAGGGGTAGGGTAAGATGTGGAAGAGGTGGAAGAGGTAGGGAGCGCTGTTGAAGGTGTGTCAGAGATTTCAGAATAGCTCGGAGAAAGGGAAGGATGGGGCGGACAAAAGGTTTGATGGTGATTGGGTGAGCCACAATGAGGTGTTATTTGAGGAGGGGGAAGAGCGAGGCAGAAGGTTGGGGGAGATGGAGGTGAGAGTTTGAAGGGGGAAGAAGCGGGGAGGACGCTTTGAGGAGGGGGAGTGAGAGGGGGGAAATTGAGAAGCAATGAGGGTGGGGAGATTTGAAGGGGAGGGGTGAGGGGGGAGTTTGGGAGGGAAGGGACAAGGGGAGGGATTTGAAAGGGATGGGATATGGGGGAGATTTGGAGGGGAGGGGTGAGGCAGGAGTCTAGGAGGGGAGGGGCGAGGGGGCGTCTTGGCGGGGAGGGGTGAGGGGGTAGTTTAGGAGGGAGGGGGCAAGGGGGGAGATTTGAAAGGGATGGGTGATGGGGAAGATTTGGAGGGGAGGGGTGATGGGGAAGATTTGGAGGGGAGGGGTTATGGGGAAGATTTGGAGGGGAGGGGTGAGATTGGATTTTTGAAAGTGTACGATTTATGGGAAACGAACATTTATTGCAAAATGAGTTTCTTGTGACCTTCGAGTTAAAAATACGTTTAAGGACGCTGGATGGAGGATGGAGTGCAGGAGAGTTTATGGAATGTAGAAAAAAGGCACTATAGGAGATGGATATTTTTTTTGGGATGAATTGATTTGGTGAGCAAGTCGAAAGCAGCCTTTTAAAGAAGAAGAAGAAAAAGGTGTTATAAAATATGACGGAATACATAACTTGAGGGGAAAGTGTAAACATTGAAGGTTAATGAGTGAAAACTATCTGGGGAAATGGGGGAGAAACACGTGGTCGAAGAACGAACGAACGAATAAGAATGAATAAACGAATGAGAACAGAGAAGGAAATGTTTTTTTGTTTGTTTTTTTTTTGAGTTGAGATTTACACAAGGAAGTAGGCTATGGGTGAAAAGACTGGGAATACAGAGAACGAAAGTTATTGGATCACAAACGATGGACCGCTGAGAAAAACAAAGCCTCAAGGTTGTACAGTGCACACTGTACAAGGCCTCAAGACACGACACGAATTAACACGATTTTCAATACAGGTATGAAAGATTTGCACCGAAAAATCTTCGTCGGGACACAATATACGTACAACACCATAAATAAATACAGTTTTAACGAAAATACAAATGGGAACAATCACTTAACTTCGATTTCAAATCGTTCGCGACGCGGCAAAGGCCTTGCTCGCGACACGGCAAACAGACGATCAATTTATGAAAGATAAACACCGAGAAACAACCAAAGTTGAGCTAGGAAGCTGAAATTTCGGCACAATAGTGAGCAAGTCCTTTGCCAAAACATTATTTTTTGTTTTTTGATTAATCAATTAATTGAGGAGTTATTTAATTATTAGCGATTAATTGAGTACTTATTTAATTAATCAAATTTCCTTTCTCTTCTGACCATTAACTCAGGCACCTTTTGAGTTAGGTAGCTGATATTTGGACATGCCAATGACCAGGTGATTTGGCTGCAAAGGCTATTTTTGTTTTATTAATGAATCAATTAATCAATTGATCGATTAATTATTTAATTATTCGATTAATGACTAAATTTTTTTTTTTAAAGTTACAAATTCTGATGAAATGGTGGTGGTTTATGTGTTCTGTGACCGAATTGATTAATAATTTAATTTTTTAATGATTATTATTTATTTATTTTCATTATTAATCATTTATTTATTTTCTTTCTCATTTGGCCAATATCTCAGGCACCTTTTGAGCTGGGAAGCTAATATTTGGACATGACAGTGACCAATTGATGTGGCTATCAAGGATATTTTTGATTTAGTGATTAATCATTTAATCGATTAATTATTTAATTATTCGATGAATGACGTAATTAATTAATTTTTTAAGTTACAGATTCGGATGAAATGGTGGTGGTTTATCAAGGATATTTTTGATTTATTGATAAATCATTGAATCGATTAATTATTTATTGATTAATCGATTAATTATTTATTGATTAATCAATTAATTATTTAATTTTTTATTAATGACCTATTTAATTAAATTTCTAAAAGATACATCTTCGGATGAAGCACTAGTGTTTTAGTTATGCGATTAGCCAATTGATTAAGAAAATATTTTGTGATAATCTTTTATTGATTTTAATTATACAATTAATCAATCAATTAGTGTACACCTCTCCCTCCCAATGCAGCCTCTATGAGCTGCACTGCGGTATTGCCGGGCGCCGGATGCGCCCCGGCAATGCCGCGCTGTAGAATATTTAATTATTTGGCATGGGGGCGGTGTACTTTAAATGTATCTTTACTTGTTGTACACCGCACCTTTCCTATGCTATCTCCAGGCATTGCAAATCGTCATTCCTGGACACCGAAGGGGGCTCGGCAGTGACGCACGCTGAAAGAGAGTACTCAGTTTTCACTCTGCTTGTTTTCATGCTTTCTTGTTTGTTTGTTTGTCCGGGCGATATCTCAGCCATCCTTTGAGCTGGGAAGCTGAAATTTCGGCACAATAGTGAGCAAGTCCTTTGTCAAAAACAGTATTTTTTGTTTTTTTGATTAATCAAATAATTGAGGAGTTATTTAATTATTAGCGATTAATTAAGTACTTATTTAATTAATCAAATTCCCTTTCCCTTCTGACCATTAACTCAGGCACCTTTTGAGTTAGGAAGCTGATATTTGGACATGCCAATGACCAGGTGATTTGGCTGCAAAGGCTATTTTTGATTTATTAATTAATCAATTAATCAATTAATCGATTAATTTTTGTACACCGCACCTTTCCTATGCCATCTCCAGGCATTGCAAATCGTCATTGCCGGGCACCGAAGGGGGCTCGGCAGTGACGCACGCTGAAAGGGAGTACTCAGTTTTCACTCTCGTTGTTTGTTTGTTTGTTTTCTTGTTTGTTTTTCTTGTTTGTTTGTCCGGGCGATATCTCAGCCATCCTTTGAGCTGGGAAGCTGAAATTTCGGCACAATAGTGAGCAAGTCCTTTGCCAAAAACGCTATTTTTTGTTCTTTGATTAATCAATTAATTGAGGAGTTATTTAATTATTAGCGATTAATTAAGTACTTATTTAATTAATCATATTTCCATTCTCTTCTGACCATTAACTCAGGCACCTTTTGAGTTTGGAAGCTGATATTTGGACATGCCAATGACCAGGTGATTTAGCTGCAAAGGCTATTTTTGATTTATTAATTAATCAATTAATCAATTAATCAATTAATTAATAAATTATTCGATTAATGACCTTTTTTTTTTCAGTTACAGATTCTGATGAAATGGTGGTGGTTTATGTGTTCTGTGACCCAATTGATTAATGATTAAATTTTTTAATGATTATTATTTATTTATTTTCATTATTGATCATTTATTTATTTTCTTTCTCATTTGGCCAATATCTCAGGCACCTTTTGAGCTAGGAAGCTAATATTTGGACATGAGTGACCAAGTGATGTGGCTATCAAGGATATATTTGATTTATTGATTAATCATTTAATCGATTAATTAATTATTTATTGATTAATCAATTAATTATTTAATTTTTATAAATGATTTATTCAATTAAATTTCTAAAAGTTACATCTTCGGATGAAGCAGTAGTGGTTTAGTTATGTCATTAGCCAATTGATTGAGAAAATATTTTGTGATAATCTTTTATTGATTTTAATTATACAATTAATCAATCAATAATTATTGTTAGGCCATGGGGCATACCATTAAAATCCACTTTTTCGTGCAACAGGAATGGGGATTACTTGATTTATTCATGAAAATCAGCAAAATATTCGTTCCATTCGATATAATAATGTCCCCAATAAATATACCTGCACATTAAAATACAAATAAAGAAAGAATTTCGATAAAAAAATCAGGTTTAAAATTCGCGGACAAGGTTGTTCACGTGATAAATTCAGCGAATGAGCGCTCCAGATACGTCAGGTGCCGTAATTGGCCAATCACGCAGCTCATAATAAGCTCCGTTCGGTAGCTGACAAACCAAGATGGCGACGCCCATTGCTTCGGCAGTGACAGGAAAACCTGTTCAATTTTCGTCCAAATTTTGCGTGATGCATGTTGTCCATAAAACTAAAAGCAATTTCATTCAATTCAATGATAAAAACTGGGCCCGCTTTGTTGAATTTGCGAGTAAATGGATGCTCTATGACTGTAAAGAACGCGATTTACTGGCCGACTGTGCGGTAAAGCTGGGGCTTGATTTTGCCGATACACAATCCTGCATTGAAGCCAAACCAGAAAATCCCAACATTGGCTACCATTATGATTGTTCACGTCGCTTTTGTGACATCAGTAAAGTGAACAGGCTGAAGGAGAAAAGACCGAAACATCTACATCTCATGGAAAGTTAATATGATTATGTAGTAATTTTTTTAGTAAGCTTTAAGTTTAGCCAAAAGTTTCAATTGTTCTGCAAACATAGACATGATCATGATGATAGAATCTGATCGTGATGATAGAATTCACATTACATTGCCATATATCATGATCAAATAAATCATCATGCTTGATTCAAGCAAGTTAGTAACAAGTTCCGGAAGATTTGGAGTTGGCCTTAGAAGAGTAGTATCTTCAAATTCAATTGACAAATGTACAGCAGACTCAGCAAGGCATGCATGATGAAATGTACATTTTATGATTTTGTTTATCTATTTCAAGACTACAATTTATAATACAAATCGTACTATTGCAAGCATGCTCTTTTACTTTAGTAATAGTATCATGATATGTGGGGATATTGTGGTTTATGTCATCAGGCTCATGTCACACCTCATTACAGTTTTTAGGATCCACAAAGAATTAAGAAATAATTTTGTACATGTAGACTACACATTTTTACTAAATTGTACGGTAGGTACTTCTTACTGTCCTGTAAATGATGGTAATAAAAAGTATGTTTACCTTGTCGGAGAAGTTGTTAAAAAAAACCATGATTTGATATTTGTTACTAAAAAAGACAGATGTTTGCAAAATTTTAAACTCTATAATTATAAACAATAAACACATGTTGAGTTTATTTTTATTTTGTATTTTTGTTTTGTTGTTTTTTTGCGCGGTGGTCATGGTCATTAATATTTTTACTAGCAAAGCGTGTACAAATGTATAACAAGGGATGCACCAATAGATTCTTGGGGGGGGGGGGGGGGGACATGGAAGTTTTTTGAAGAAAAAAAACGTCACCTACTATTGAGGCAAAAAAGAAAATTTACTCACTGATCTGAGTAGAAAAACAACAACTGAATATCAATGAAATACATTAGATATGAAAAAACACTTTGCCGTCTTGGTGGCGGAAAAAAAACCCCACTTTGTTTTTAACAGTTCCCGAGAAATCCTTGAAGACGTCGGAGCTATCGACAATTAAAAAAAATAACATGTTGACTTTGTTCTAAACAGTTTCTCAAAAAATCCTGGAAGACGGCGGAGCTATCGACAATTTTTTGTGCACAGTGTGCATGTATACTTTTAAGGTGCAAATGTTTACTTGCACAGTTACTTTGAGTGTGACCGCTATTTTGTCAATGCATGGATGATGCTGCCGGCTTTATTTGGGGCAAATACCAACGTGAGATGGCACAAGTTTTTATTGTTGCATCAAATTGCACGTTCCATCCCATGATATCCTAAAGGCCAAACAAAAATATAATTGTTGTATTATATATATTTTTAAATATATTGTCAGAAAAAATTGGGTATACAAGTAACTGGAAGAAAAAAAATGAAAACAATTGTGTATATTTATGTTTAGACAATAATTCAATAGTTGGTAGGTAGGAAGAAAATAAATACATGTTTCATATTTGTTGAAAAAAGTTAAATTCTAATCACTCAAAATTTGTTTCTTCCTTCTGTTTGATGCAGATGCCGGGACAGACATGAACGAACTTGACGATGGTCCAGTTGTAGTTAGTGAAAGCAGTGGAGAGCCCAGCAGAAAGAGAATGTTGCGTTCCTCAGATGCAAACAGCAGCCAAAGAGATTGGAGCAGGCGACATATGTTTCCTGAAGAGTGCATTTTCTGCCATAGCAACCAATACAAGCGCAGTCACATCTCAGGAAAGAGGTCAATGGTAAGGCTAGTAAAATGTGAACTCATCAGTGGAGGTCAACTTCTAAAGGCTGCAAAAGCAAAAGAGGATGTACAAATGCTGCATCAAATAGAAGGGGAGGACTTGGTTGCCAGGGAGCTTCAGTACCATCATGGCTGCTACAAGAACTACACAAGATTTTTGAGTAAACCTGGCAAGCCATTGACCCCAGTTCAAAATGGCTATATTGATGCTTTTGACAAATTCAGCCAAAACACCATCAGAAAGCATCTAATTATAGGCAAAGAAATTCTTACATTGAGTAAACTCAATAAGATATTTATCCGCGCCATTAAAGATGTCAGCGGCATCGATGCACCATATCGAACATGGCATCTGAAGACGCGACTACAGAAAAGCTTTCCACAGTTAGTCTTCATCAAAGCCAAAAGTAGATACATGAGTGACATTGTGTTTAGTGAGTGTCTATCAGCAGAAGATTTGGCCGAGGACTTGGTAGACGATACAGCAGGGAGTTTAACAGATGACAGCACAGATTTATTCTTAAGTACAATCATTTTTTAAATGAAAGTCCTGTGTTCATGATTTCGACCTTATACCTGTGAATATAGTTAATAGTACAAATTTCTCAAACTTGAAAGCTGTAAATTGAACAATGATGTAAATTATAATGTAATGGATATCATAAACAAATTTGATTGTCTCAATTATTTATGTCTGTCTGCCTTATCCTGGCATGTATACATTATGTATTGAACATGGAAACGAAGCAAAAGTAACAGTACTCTTAAACACTGTTAATCATGCAAGCACTTTCCATGACATGCGTAATGTATTGTTGCGGATATGGGATTTGGCCTCCATCCATATCCGCTTGTAAATATTCCCCTATTTCCCCAATACTCCCCAAATATCCCCAATCCCCCATTCCCTAGTCCCATTGTCTGTAAACAACACTCTGTAGCCCCGACCTTCCCCTTTTTCCCCCATTAAATGTCGTGCCCAGGTTCACCGCATCTCACGTAGACAACTATAGGACATCTTGCTAGTTATTCTTAGTCTATGTCAGTTAAGGACTCGTTTCCAATAATTCTGACTCTTCGTTGCACCAGAATGTGATTGTATGGCACCAGTAGTAAGTTTAGGACCTCCCAATACCTCCCCGCATCTCTTCCTCATGAAACAACAACACCAACAACAACAACAGCGGCGCGGGGAGTGCGCGTCCTCACTCCGGCTTGGTTAGCCGCCATTGACCATGTGCTCCGACGGGGTTACCACTCAGGGGCTGACTGTCAGCTCCTCGTCAAGGGCGGAGCCCGGTAACCCTCCACACCCAATAAGAAGCGGCGGACCGATTCCATCTGGGGCGGAGCTAACGAGCCGAGGGCGTGTCACTCCCCGCTGGACATGCGCAGGAAGACGGAGGTGACGTCAGATGCGCCTCAGCTACGAAGAAGAAAGGACGCCACCTCCTAGCGCTGAGAGATACCTCCCGCATCTCTGGACCGGACCGAGTCGATTCTGCCCCTGAGCCAAGGTGCACCTTGAGCCATCGACTACCTGCCCTTCCTTGCCATCAATCCCTGTGTGAGTCAGTCTTGTCCCGTTTGTCTGTGGTCTGTCGGGGCTAAGATAAGACCGTGTCTAAGTGCCCACCTTTCTGTGCTGTACCTCTTGTGCCGTGTAATCTAAACGTTCTGCATACCCATATTATATCCTCCTCCGGAGGTCTTGAGAACTGTACCCCTGGTGTCATGTCATTTAACCCAGCCGTTGTGTCCTTTCCTTCATTGATTTAGCATAGCGCGATTCGGCCAACGTTCGAGTGTAATCGGGTAACTTGTGCGAACACGGCGGCCATTCCGCTCGGTCAAGCAACATCTAAGTCGTGTCCGTAACAATTGGTGTCGGGAAGTGGGATCGGTCCCGGAGCGTGTTTTACGCGCTCGAAATTATAACGGCGAAATTTAATTGTGTTTTACAAAAAAAAATAAAAACCCGAATTTTGAAAGTCGCGCTATGGCAGACCAAGACGGCTGGGTTCCGGTAGAGGAGAGTGAGGCAGGGTCGATCCAGGACCAAATTGAGGGACATGAGGAGAGCGAAGCAGTGAGGGTAGCAGGGTCGCAAAATGGCGTCGTCGCGCACGAGGTTGCGGGCGCGCAAAATGGTGCCTCGCACATAGCCACGGCGACCGCGCCCGCGACCGTAGTAGCGCCACCGGTGGATTTGAACCTTTTTCTTATGCAAATGAAGGCCCTTATGGACAAGAATAATGAAGAAATGAAAAACAGTATGGGGGCAATGAGGGACGAAATGGGGGTAATAGGGAACCGGATGGATGCTCAGGGTGAGCGATTGGAAGGCCAAATGGGGGTAATGAGGGACGAAGCGAGGGGTACCGGTGAGGGATTAGACAAGAAATTAGAGGGGTTAGACAATGGGATAGAAGGGGTGAAACATGGGTTAATGGGGGTGGAAAATAGAATGGCTGCCCAGGAGAATCAGATAGAGGGAGTGAAAAATAGGTTAGAGGGGTAAGAAAACAGGATGGAAGGCAAATTGAGGGACATGAGGGACCAAGCGGAAAGGGAAGTTAAACAAATGGGGCAGCAGATAGAGGGGGTCAGAATGGGGGTAGAAACTAAACTGGATGCTCACAGGGAGGAAATGGAGCAGATGAGGGTGGCATCTGGGCAGGAGATGCAAGTGATGGGAGAAGTGATCAGAAGAGGTGTGAGTGAGGAGGTCGGAGGAGTGCGCGAGGAGGTGAGGCACTGTAAGGAGCGCATGGAGAAGGAGGTGAGAAAGGGGACTGTAAAATTGCAAGGGGGTATAGAGGAGTTGACGCTGGGAGTAGAACAACTGACAGTGGGACAAAAGGATTTGGGGGACCAGGTAAAGAAGAACACAGCGGTAATAGAGGGTTTAAAATCGACACAGAAGGAGATGAAAAAGGACGTAGGGGTAATTAAAAAAGAGTGTCAGACGGTACATGAGGACCTGACGAGGAAAATGAACAAAGTGGTAGAGGTGATGGAGGTTAAAGAGCGGGAGGTGCGGGAGCACATAGAAAAAAATAAAGTGGAGTTAGAGGAAGAACTTAAAGGGGCGCACGAGGAGATGAAGGAGGTGAAGCAGAAATTAGAAGAAGTGGAAGAAGGGGTGAGCGAAATTAAGAAGCGACGGAGAGAGGATAAGAAAGAGATAAAGGAGGAAGTAAAAGAATTGGTCCAAAGTCTGTGTTCGGATCGTGATGATGTGCTCATTAACCGGATGAGGGATTCGCAGGTGATGGAGGAGAAGCGAAGAGAAAGAGGACCCGGTGTAAGTGGTGACCAATATGGTCGTGCGTATGATGCGCCAGGTGATTTAATAAGCTTGGGGGTCGAGATAGACCCGGATGTTCGTGAGAGGCCAAGAGTGAGGTGTATGGCTGGTCCGGAGGGCATGGAACGAGAGGTGCGAGGTGTGGGTGAGCAAGGTTGTGGTGGTATGGAATGGGTAGCGGGTTGCGGAGGTGTGACCCAGGCATCGACACCAACAGGGGTAGTTGTTGGAGGGACCGGGGAGGCACGAGAGCCCCTTGGGGGTAATGTACTGTGGGGGCCCGGCCAGTTCGGCCCCGCGCTGACCCCGCAAGGGGCGACGCACGGGGTCCGGCAGGCGGGCAACGACTCGCATACGAGGTGGTCCCACAAGGTCCCACTCGCGCCGTATGATGGCAAGAGTGATCTACGCGCGTACCTGGCGCAGTTTGACTGTGTGTGTAAGGGCAACGGTTGGGGTGAGGACGAAGGTGGAGTACACCTGGTGGCCGCATTGCGCGGCGCGGTGGCGGATGTGCTGACGGCATTACCAGCGGGTGCTCTCACCCTGCCAGCCCTCCGCGACGCCCTAATTAATCGATTCGGCATTGAACAGCAGAGCGAGCTTGTTAAAGCTCAGCTCGCGCTGCGAAAACGCGAGCCCCAGGAAGCCATCGGGGAACTTGCCCACGACATTCGCCGCGCAGTGGGGATCGCACATGCTAGCATGGCAGCGGATTTCCGGGAAAGCCTGGCGCTGGACCATTTTATCCAGGCCCTCCCGGATATTGAGCTCCGGCAACAGCTCGCCATGTGGCGCCCGCAGACTCTGAGCCAGGCGGCTGACGCTGCGGCCCGTTGGGAAGCAGCGAGGCCCCTGGCCCGGGGGGGTGAGCGTCTCGCAATGGCGGTCCGCCAGGTGGGACTCCCGATGGAGGGCGGACCCCTTAGGGGGCCCGCCCCCGACGTGAGTCCTGACCTGGCGGGCATGGTCCGGAGGCTGGTGGACCAGCGCCTGGCGGGACCTGGACCATGGCAGGCGGCCCCGGAGGTAGCCCGCGGTGGACCACGAGCGGGTAATCCAATTCGGACCTACAGGGGGGGAAATTTGGAATTCCGGAGACAAGCACCTTATCAGGTGAGGTGCTATACTTGCAACTGTCTGGGTCACCTGGCGCGGCACTGTCGAGCCACGCGCCAGGATGATCCCCGGCAGTTGAGGTCCTCAACTCCGCCCAGAGGGGAGCGGGTTAGCCGACCCCAGACACCCCCCCACCAGACCCCGGGAAACTAGAAGGTGTCGGGCACGTAGGGCGGTGTTCGGCAGAAGAGGATGGAGGAGAGCCCTCATTGACGTGACAGGTCATTTATTGTGGCCAAATTGGAACCGGTAGCCTGACAATCAGATGCAAAATTGCCGGCGTGGGGGTAGACGCCGTAGTGGACACAGGAGCTAGCGCCACGATCATCAGCCCTGTGGTCCTTGATTCGAGCGCAGGTGGCTGGGATAAGATCCAGCGCCTGCAAAATTATAGTTTGCAACTTGCTACCGGGGTAACGGCCCCGATCATAGGGCGTGGTTCTGTGACCCTCAAGTTAGGGTCGGTAAGGAGGGAGATAGATGTTTGGGTGGCGGAGGTGTGCGACCCATGTTTAATAGGGTTGGATTTGTTGACTGCCAGCGGTTGTAAAATCGACTTGTGCGGGGGGATCCTGCAGGTGGGAGTAGAAGAGCTGCCGTTAGGGGGAGTGAGCACGGCCGAGAGAGCGGAGCTGGAGGCTTCCGAGGCCGTGACCATCCCCCCAAGGGCCGAGGCGATAGTGCCGGCCCGGTGGGCAGCTCGCCCAACATGGCAGGAGTCCTGCGGCCTGGTCGAATCGGTGGCAGCGCAGTCCATACCGGGTTTAATCGTGGGCCGCACCCTTGTAAAAACGGACGGACCGGTAGTGGCCGTCCGAGTAATAAATATGAGTACAGAACCACGCACTATAGTAAGGGGCACGAGGGTAGCTGGCTGCACCCCAGTTGAGGAAGTCGCGACAGTGAGGGGCGAGAACGTCCAGCCGAGCCGACCCTGGGGGGAGCCTTCAATAAGAAGTAGGAATTGGCCCGATCCCATTTGCGAGATGGTAAATCGTAGTAGCGTAGAGTTGGGAGGTACCCAGAGGGAGGCCTTACACAAACTGGTTGGGTCCCATTTGGACCTCTTCTCCCTGTCCACCGAGGATATTGGACGTACGGGCCTGGTGAAACATCAGATCCACACCGGTGAGGCCCGGCCTATTCGTCAGGCCGCCCGGCGGCTCCCTTGGAGCAAGAGGGCGGAAGCTGACGAGCAGGTTGAAAAAATGCTCGACGCAGGCGTGATCGAGCCCTCGGGAAGTCCTTGGATGTCACCTGTTGTGCTGGTCAAAAAGAAGGATGGGACCACGCGGTTCTGCGTGGACTATCGCCAGCTAAACAACGTGACACTCAAGGACTCATATCCCCTGCCAAGGATTGATGACACCCTCGATGCCGTTGCGGGCTCAAATTGGTTCTCAACTTTGGACCTCAAGAGTGGGTATTGGCAGGTGGAGATGGATAGGGCAGGGAAGGAGAAAACGGCATTCTCCACAGGTAAGGGACTGTATCAGTTTACTGTGATGCCGTTTGGTTTGTGTAACGCCCCCGCCACCTTTGAAAGATTGATGGAACATGTACTAGGCGGCATGCCATGGCAATCATGCCTGGTGTACCTGGATGACGTCCTAGTACATGCCAAAACGTTCCCCCAGGCAGTAGCTAATTTGGACCAGGTGTTCGGGTGCCTCAGACAGGCAGGGTTGAAGCTGAACCCGAGTAAGTGCACTTTGTTTGCAAGAGAGGTGGCCTATCTAGGTCACGTGATCGGCCGCGAGGGGGTAAAAACGGACCCAGACAAAATTAAAGCGGTAGAGGAGAGGCCCGCACCACGTACCATCAAAGAGGTGCGGGGATTTTTGGGACTCTGCTCCTACTACCGGCGCTTTGTGGCGAAATTTGCGGAGTTGGCCCGTCCCCTCCACCGGCTTACGGAGAAGGGGACGCGATTTAATTGGACACGGGAGTGCCACGAGGCCTTCCAAAAATTGAAGGGGTGTCTAACATCCGCACCCCTTCTAGCGTACCCCACTAGCAACGGGGCATTTACCCTGGACACGGATGCGAGCCAGGAAGGATTGGGCGCAGTTTTGTCTCAGACACAGGAGGGCGTGGAGAGAGTGATTGGTTATTATAGTCGGGCCTTAAGTAGGCCCGAGCGAAATTATTGCGTCACTCGCAAAGAGTTATTGGCTATGCTGGCTGCCATGAACCATTTCCACCCGTACTTGTACGGGCGGAAATTTTTGGTTAGAACTGACCATTCCTCCTTGCAATGGCTCCTTTGGTTCAAGGAACCAGAGGGCCAAATTGCAAGGTGGTTGGAAAAGTTGCAGCAGTACGATTTTGATGTGGCCCATAGGGCCGGGAAGGCCCATGGTAATGCGGACGCACTCTCTCGGCGTCCTTGTCTGGGGGAAAACTGCAAATTTTGTGCGAGACACGAGGAGAGGGAACAATTGGGCGATTCGGACCCGACCCTCGTTGTCCGGGCAACCCGGGTGAGAGGGCCAATTTTGCCACTAACCGCAGATGAGGAATTCGGAACTTTGGCATGGAGCACGGCCCAGCAGGAGGATCCTGTCCTGGGGCCAGTGTTCAATTGGGTCAAATTGGGGCAAAGACCAAAGGGGGAAGAGGTCACCCCCCTCGGGGCGCAAACAAAGGCATATTGGGCTCAGTGGCAGACCCTGGAATTGAAGGATAACATCTTGTATCGCAAGTGGGTGGAGGTTCCCTCTGATAAAACTTCCTGGCTGGTGGTAGTCCCAAATAAATTTAAGACCGATATATTGCAACAGGTGCATGGTACCCGCCCCGGCGGCCATTTGGGCAGGACAAAGACGACATCGCAGGTACGCCGGAGGTTTTATTGGGTGAATATGGGGCGCGACATACAGGACTGGTGTCGGAGATGCGACGCCTGTACTGCCAAAAAGGGACCAGCACGGAGGATGAGGGCCCCCCTTCAATTACACCAGGTGGGGGCCCCCCTAGAGCGGGTGGCCATGGATATCCTAGGCCCACTACCCCGCACCCGCCTAGGTAATAAGTACATCCTCGTTGTGATGGACTACTTCACCAAGTGGCCAGAGGCCTACGCCCTCCCCAACCAAGAAGCAGGGGTGGTAGCGCAGGCCTTCGTGGAAGGATTTGTGTGCCGGCATGGGATTCCACAGGAGTTGCACACTGACCAGGGACGAAATTTTGAGAGCATATTGCTAAAAGATGTGTGCAGTCTCCTGTCAATTCGGAAAACCAGAACAACGCCTTTAAGACCTCAATCTGACGGGATGGTGGAAAGATTCAACCGAACTTTAATCCAACAACTGACACTGTTCACCGCCACCCGTCAGGATGACTGGGACGAACATCTCCTTTATTTGCTCATGGCCTACCGAACCAGCCAGCACGGGGCCACCGCATGCAGTCCAGCGTTGCTTATGTATGGGCGGGAGTTACGGGCTCCCGCCGACTTGCTATGCGGTCCCGTGCCAGACACAGTGGTTAACCCGCCGAGGGAGGGGTACGCACGTCACCTAGAAGAAGGCATGGAGCTAGTCCATGCCTTCGCCCGCCGCCAACTCCATCTGGCGGGGGAAAAGATGAAGCGCAGGTACGACGACCGGAGCCAGGGGAGTCAATACGCTCCGGGGATGAAGATTTGGTTCTTTAATCCCCGGAGGCGGAAGGGAAGGTGCCCAAAACTCACCTCCCCCTGGCAAGGCCCAGGAGTCGTCCTGTCGCAAATCTGTGACGTGGTCATTAAGATCAAAATGGGGCCACGAGCCCTCCCTCGGATCGTCCACGCTGACCGGATAAGGCCTTACACCGGCGAGCAGGCGCCCCCGTGGATTGCCTCGGCTTTAGATGCCGAGGCGGGACCCAGTACCTCTGAATAAGGGGGGCTTATTAGTGCCAGAGGACTGGGGGATTGACGAGCGATGGGCCCGGTGGGTAAGGGTGGCATCCCTGCCACCCTTCCCAGGTGGGGCAAATGCGCAATAGCTGATGGGGTGGCTATGACAACCGAGCCAGGGAGGGCTTGGTTATATTGATAGGGATCTAGCGAAGATGACATTAGGTAACGTTAAGTTTAGTTAGTGACTGATACCTGTAGTGGGGACACAGGTAGATTAGTGTGGATGATAATGACGTGGGAGCGCAATAGTTTAAAGGGACGACTGGGAAGCGCAAATTTCAGAGGGGAGTAGTTAGATGAGATGATGCTGTGTGAGAGCTGGACAGGTGTGTGGAGCAGTGGGTGAGTAGTGAGTGTTGTGGATCAGCGCGAATGCGCTTGGGGAGAGAAGGGTGCAGGTGGCACCAGGTGTGAGCACAGGTGTGCAAGTACAGGTGTGTGGAATACATGGAGCAGAGAATGAGTGGTGTGGAGAGAGTTGGAGTAAGTGGTACGGAGTGGTGTGCATGGTGCGAAGGTGTGGATGGGGGAAGAGTGGACCCCTTTCACGAGTACCCGGGGCGGGTAGTGTAAGTGTTAGGTAGAGGGTATAGGTAAATTGTGGTTGGATATTGGCATTTGTGGTGCGGTTGCAGAATGGTATTGTGGATGGGTGCATTAGTGTTGTGGAAATGGCTGGGCGTGTAGCCTGTTAGCGTGTGTAGTTGGTTTGGGCACTCCACCACTGTGAGGATGTCGGCCAGGTGAGGCCGCAGGTGGGCTCTGGGAGCCGTTAGTGTCAGTGGGGCCCGAGGATCCGGAGGACGGACCCGGGTAGCCCAGTGCCAGAGAGGGCACCGAGTGGGGAGAGCGCCAGAGGGCCTTCCCCAGGTAGTAAGGTTAGGGTAAGGAGCAGGTAAGCTCGGAGGCAACTGCAGTGGTGGAGGTGTGCAGGTGGGTAGACCTGCTGGGAGAGCTACACGTCGCAGCCCAGAAATTGTGCGAGGCACCGGGAGATGAATCGGGGGAGTGAGACCCCAAATTGAGAGGCACCACAGTTTGGTCAATGGGAATTGGTTTTTAGAACCCATAGTGTAAGTTGGCCAATGGATTGGCAGGGAAAGACCCCGGGTAATGTAAAGTTGTTAAAGCCATTTAGGAAATAGTTAGGATTGATGAACCTGTCGCACCATACGCAGCCACTTACCTGTGGTGATGATGACTCCACACCTGTGTTTCTTTGTTCTGTGTGCAGGAAATGAGAATTGCTGTGTGGATTGGTGAGACGCATCACGACGTGGATGAGACATTGGGGTGATTCCATCTCTCCCTCCTTAGGAGGGACTGATGATGAATTGGTGATGGCAAATTTTGATGTTGAGTTGGAGATGGCAAATTGTGATGAGAGTTGGAAATGGCAAATTTGATTGGTTAGGAGGGAGAGAAGACGAATTTGGTTTATGGGAGGAACGGAGAAGACAGTAGGGACGTTTGTTGATTTGTAAAGTAGATGTTTATGGGTAGGTTGTGTTTTGTGGATACAGTAAGGGGTAAGGGAGGGGCAATGTAGGTTATCTGGTGGGGGGGGGGGGGGGCGTACGGTAGGAACGTACCTGTCTCACCTGGTTCCCATGTGCCCCCAGTGTGCATCATCTTGTATTGCGTGCACTTTTGCACCCTTACCACCTTACTCACTTGTCTTCTTCTTTTGTCTCCCACCTCCGAGGATCTGGCTTTGGGGCAGAGAGAGAGGAGAGAGAGGTGCTGGCTCCGCAGTTGTGGGCCTGTACTTTCGCTGCTTGCTGCCTGGATCGATACACCATATGGACCGCAATGTTTGTGGCCGCCCACCATGGACCGCAGTTCTTTTGCGGGCAAGCACCACCCGTTGAAGGACCTATGGGTCAACGTGGCACCTATGCCATACAGGTGAACCACTAATAGTTGGCCCCCTGACGGCCACAATAAAGAAATGGACGCGGTTGGCGCCTTTCTTTATTTTTGAAAGAAGCCAGAAGGCCAAGTGCACCACATGAAGGCAAGACCAGCGGCAGAACATCGGCCGGCTGCGACACCACCGGTGACTATAAACACTTTATTGGTGCACCGGATGGTGCTGACTGTGTGATGGGGTGGTGCTTTTGGTGCTTGAACGGGGTGCTCTGCACATTATTAAAGGCCGTAGGGCCACAGGGCACTCGTGGGTTGGTGTATCGATGCTGGCATGCGTGCTCTCTCTATGCATAACATCTGCATGTGTTCCTCCAAAAACAGGTCCTGGATCGTTGTGTAAATATCAGTGTAGTCTTGTATAAATAATGCTCCCTACCGGCTGTATGTTTAGTTTGAGGATTCTTTCCGCGATTCGGTTATCCTGTGGGTGTGTTTCTGTGAGGAGAAGGGTGCAACGTCGCAGGGGGACATATTTACTCATTTGTGAACATCTGTAAAACTGTCGCACTCAGGGTAGAGTTAATAGTAGAGGGAACTACATCTGAGTGCCACACTAAAGTAGGTAAAAATTTATCGGGTCGGGCCGCCCCGAGGTAGAGAAGGGTGCAATGTTGCGGATATGGGATTTGGCCTCCATCCATATCCGCTTGTAAATATTCCCCTATTTCCCCAATACTCCCCAACTATCCCCAATCCCCCATTCCCTAGTCCCATTGTCTGTAAACAACACTCTGTAGCCCCGACCTTCCCCTTTTTCCCCCATTAAATGTCGTGCCCAGGTTCACCGCATCTCACGTAGACAACTATAGGACATCTTGCTAGTTATTCTTAGTCTATGTCAGTTAAGGACTCGTTTCCATTAATTCTGACGCTTCGTTGCACCAGAATGTGATTGTATGGCACCAGTAGTAAGTTTAGGACCTCCCAAATACCTCCCCGCATCTCTTCCTCATGAAACAACAACACCAACAACAACAACAGCGGCGCGGGGAGTGCGCGTCCTCACTCCGGCTTGGTTAGCCGCCATTGACCATGTGCTTCGACGGGGTTACCACTCAGGGGCTGACTGTCAGCTCCTCGTCAAGGGCGGAGCCCAGTAACCCCCCGCACCCAATAAGAAGCGGCGGACCGATTCCATCTGGGGCGGAGCTAACGAGCCGAGGGCGTGTCACTCCCCGCTGGACATGCGCAGGAAGACGGAGGTGACGTCAGATGCGCCTCAGCTACGAAGAAGAAAGGACGCCACCTCCTAGCGCTGAGAGATACCTCCCGCATCTCTGGACCGGACCGAGTCGATTCTGCCCCTGAGCCAAGGTGCACCTTGAGCCATCGACTACCTGCCCTTCCTTGCCATCAATCCCTGTGTGAGTCAGTCTTGTCCCGTTTGTCTGTGGTCTGTCGGGGCTAAGATAAGACCGTGTCTAAGTGCCCACCTTTCTGTGCTGTACCTCTTGTGCCGTGTAATCTAAACGTTCTGCATACCCATATTATATCCTCCTCCGGAGGTCTTGAGAACTGTACCCCTGGTGTCGTGTCATTTAACCCAGCCGTTGTGTCCTTTCCTTCATTGATTTAGCATAGCGCGATTCGGCCAACGTTCGAGTGTAATCGGGTAACTTGTGCGAACACGGCGGCCATTCCGCTCGGTCAAGCAACATCTAAGTCGTGTCCGTAACAGTATACATGTTGTACTGTTTTAAATAAATAAGTTGAAAATGAATCTTCTAAAAAGTAAAAGGAGTCAGCCGTCAACTGCCACTCATTGCCATTCTTCAAATCAAAGAAGATGAACTGATCATAGAAGGTAGAAGTGAGAAGTTAATTTAAAAAAAGTAAAATAAAAATGATTTATTTGCGGCACAACATGTGTTTCAGCTGCGGCGGACCATATTTTCAGATTGGATTCATTTTCAACTTATCGCTATGACTATCTAGATACAAAAATATCATGTTTATTGGTGTATTTTAGTGAAAAGGAGGTCTAGAAACAATATCACAATCAATTTTTTTCATTTTACTCCTCAAACTATCCAGAAATAAAAGAAAATGCAGTAACGTATAGTTGATGAATATATATTTACTTGCATTTTCATCAAGTGCGCGTTAAAAATTAATGAGCACCCCTGGTGTCTGGGGACATGGTGTTTCTTGTTCAGGAGCACATCCCCAACCCATCTATAGCAATTTTAAGTAATCCCCTGCGTTGTTGCACGAAATTGTCAAATTGAGCACATTTTAGCCCTATGCCCCATGGCCTATGTGCACCTCTCCCTCCCAATGCAGCTTCAATGAGCTGCACTGCGGTATTGCCGGGTGCCGGAGGTGCCCCGGCAATGCCGCGCTGGAGGATATTTAATTATTTGGCACGGGGGCGGTGTGCTTTGAATGTATCTGTACTTGTTATTTAATTATTTGGCACGGGGGCGGTGTACTTTGAATGTATCTGTACTTGTTATTTATTTATTTGGCATGGGGGTGGTGTACTTTGAATGTATCAATACTTGTTTTATCATTTTCTTTGGCGATGTTTCACCGTTACCTGTTTTATCCTTTCGATTTTACCAATTGCAAAATGGCGGTTATGGCCTTTATCTATTGGCGAAAGTCACAGCTAGGCATGTCTTGGAGATATGATAATGTCTAAATTTTCTATTACAAACAACACTGTTGTACTTAGCAGGGCAATTGAAATCCTGGTGTTGGCTTAGCATTAAGTTGGCTGGTTCAAGATCTTTAGGTCTTCTGCAATCCTTCTGCAATAAACCATCAACTATCCTTCTGCAATCAGAAACTACATACCACATGCGAAACAACATGGGGAATTGAGATGGAGAGAAGGGTTTGTGCGTCATCAGGTCCATGTCCATTGTCCACATATTAATTAAATGCAAAGATACAGAAATTTAAACTCCTCCCCCACACCAAACACCCGACACGCCCATTTCCCTCCCCCTTTCGTCGATTTATCGAACGGTAACCTCATCGTTTTAAACCAAATAAAACCTTATGGTTTTATTTCAAAAATTCTACACTTCCGGCTGTTTATCCCTTAGGCATACCCTTGTCTTTCTCAGTTACTGGACATGTTCCCATTTTTGGATCCGCCAACTCTTCGTACGTCACATGTAGACAACCCAGAAACAAATTTTTCTGAGTCGGAAAATAAATAATTTAAAAATTAATAATTTCAATTGTAATGTCGAACCCCAAGAATATTCGCCATCGCTATAACTATAATATAAGTGTAGCTCTATATTTATTATTAAGCCACAAACTTAATTTTAAGAGAAAGTGTAGTCGCCCTGTTACTTTGACCTGTAACATGAACTCTGCCGTGCTGATTCTGCCATCCTCACAACCTCTTCCGCCTCATGAGAGTCAAAACGATTCGGAGTGCGTAATTCAAGCAGTTTTAATTGTCCCTCATTATTAAGTTTCCTTTGCTCCGCCCTCCGGAACTCTGTCCCCTTCTAGGCTCCTCCCCTCGCCACGCCCTTCATCCTCTCCTCTCCCAGTTGTCTTGTGCGCGATGCCGATGCGCCGCTGATCGCGACGAGGAATGGCTGGCGTCGGACGGTTCTTCGCTCGAAAGAGACGGGGTTCCTCTGTGGCTCCACGGAGTCCCGGGGCCTTTCGGACTCCGGCACTCACCCTATCGCTATCAACATCGGTGAGCGGGCGATCTCGGCCACCACTTAAATCCTCATCCAAAAACTTTGTCAACACGTCAAACTTCCCAAAACTCCAACTTTATCGAAATGCTGTCTTTTGTTTTTCTTTCCTGTTTTTTTTCCCATCCTTCCTTCTCGACTCCCTCCCCACCTCCATGTTTTCGTGTTCTGCTTTGTTTCGATCTTTTTTTGTTTCCGTGTCGGTGTCCGCTCCGCCAAGCGATTGTTGTAAATGGTGTGGTTTTGCGGTTTGGAAGAGGAGAGCCGTTTCGGATGCGCACGAAATCCTCGAAAATGAATCGCTGTTCTTCGGAATGGACGTTCGACGGACATTCAATTCGGTATTAGTCCTGCCATTTGTATTGTGACCCCCGCAGGTTATGAACAGGATGTTGCAATTGAGTCCATGCACCGGCACACAATGGCCTGCGCTTTTAAAAGTTTTCAAAAGGTTCGATCTTTGCCGTCTTTCGGCGAGTTGCCGTCCGCAGGACAGACGGCTTAATGCCTCATCGGAAGGGTGCTGATGCAGCACCCTAGCAGCAAGGCACCAGGAAAAGAATAATAATACACAACAACAACAACAGGCATGTTAAGGCCATTTCCCTTGTTAACCCCCTTGCCCGCATTTCTTCTTCGACCATCGTTAGCCAAGTCTTTCTCGGTCTTCCCCATCCTCTACTTCCTTCTAGTTCTACATTCATATCATCATCATCATCATCATCATCATCATCATCCATCATCATCATAATCATCACTCTGCCATTCCTAGTGTTGGTGGTGCTGGGTACTTTGCCACTGCCTTCCCAGCACTTGGTTAGGCAGGGTGGGAATTTGTAATTTATCCATGGTGCCGGTGATGCCTTGCTTACTCTTTATATGAAGGAAACCTTGGGATCTCTGGCATCCACCAACTATGCTGGTAGACTGAAGACCCAGTTTAACATTCATCTGAGGGAGGGTGCACCCATTGTTGCGAAACCACATTTCCAAGCTGGCCTCCAAAGCCAGTCGCCGACTGGGCATCCTCCGTCGTGCAAAGTCCTTCCTTGGCACACCTGAGCTCCTCACCACATACAAGGCTTTCATCCGCAGCTCAATGGAATACTGTTCCCCCCTCTGGGCTGGTGCTCCTGCCTCACACCTTGCTCGGCTTCACGCTGTTGAGGCCAAAGCTTTCAGAATCATTGGAATCTCCTGCGATGTAGTCAACGCCGAGGGCCTTTCACTCACTCACCGCAGGCAGGTTGGTGGTCTTTCTGTCTTCTACCGACTCCTCTCCGGCCTTGCTCCCCCAGCTCTCTCTGTGCTCTGTCCCCCCAATATTCCTTCAGGTCGCACAAGATCTGCCTGCAACCCTCTTCTGGTTAAACTGCCAAAGTCTAGGCTCTCTGCTCACCTTCACTCTTTCATTCCCCTTTTCTCCCGCCTCTGGAACAAACTCCCCCACTCCCTTCAATCCCACTCCTCCCTCCAGGTCTTTAAAACAGCTGTTCACCACCATCTCTTATCTTCCCCCATCGAAAACCTTGATCTTTTCTACCCCCGGTAATTCACCCCAGAGTCCTTGCAGTGTTCATATGTTTTAATCCTCTCCCACCTCCCCCCAAGTCCTCCTGATGTCCCTGCTCTCAAATGTTGTGTTTGTGTCCTTCCCCCTCTCTTTTGTGTCCTTCCCCCTCTCTCCCCATCTTGTCTACCGCTCCCCTTGTTTTTTGTGTTTTGTGTGTCGGTTTGTCTTTTTGTGTGATTAATGTTAGCTCTTTCACGAGCCTAGATCTTGTATACAAAAAAAAAAAAAAAAAAAAAAAAAAAAAAAAAAAAAAAAAAAAAAAAAAAAAAAAAAAAAAAAAAAAAAAAAAAAAAACACCAGGTTGACAGTTTATACCTGGGCTGACATTCCAATTCATGCTAGACACCTAAGAGGTGAGTGCTTACCTGTCTAAGCTAATCTACCAGCTCCAAACTTCCACTACAACAACGCAAAAGGACGTACGCTACCTCTGAGCTACCCTCTCACACCTTTACCTTCTCTTCATTGCACCATCATCCGAGTGGTTCCTCAATTGGGAGAGTTATTCGCCCTAAAAGTCCACAACTCCCAAGGTGCTGACAATTCGGGCTTTGCTCTTCATCTCATTGGCTCCGACGAAGGAGTAAAGCCTGAAATGTCAAAACCTTCTGATCCTTCATGGAGGATAACTCTAACCACTCTATTATTGTGTTTGGTCCACCACCAAATAGTAGTTTAAGGAAAAGGATACAGAGTGGAAGAATAATTTGCTCTCATTGTTTGGATAATGATTTCATCAAGGATTTTTGAGGGTTTTTTTGCACGGTGATCACATGAATAATCTTGGGAGCTTTCAGAATGACAAAACAATTTGAAATTGTAGGCCAAGTTAATCTGCCATTTGGATACTTTCCTGCTTCAGGAATAGCTTATGTTGGATTCTCTGTTGCAAGACCAATGAGCAAGTGGAATATTTATTTATATGCCATGACTTTCTGTTGTGTGTCGTGTTTATCTCGAGTTTATTTTATGTTTGGAGTGCCATCATTCTTATGAATCGATTATTTTCATTGGTGGTGACGTATTTAAGATTTTTGTAAGCAAACGGCCAATAAAATTCCGTTCCTAGGTTCATCATGAGGATGGAAATGTATAGGGAGTCCATAAAGTCTTAGTGTAACTTTAAACTTTTATAACTTTTGAGGAACACGTGATAGAAAAGAACTGCAAATGGAGCATGGCAGCATAATTCATCAAGCTCATGTTGTTATTGCTGTTGTTAAATCCTCAATTCCCGTGGGTTTCTTGACAAGTTGATGTTTTCTGATGATGCAGTTTCAACATCAGTGATAAAGTCAACCACCACAATTACGGCATTTGTTGGACAGAAAAACCTCAGGAAGACCTGCGACATTAAAGAGCCTCACCAAAAATCAATGGCTGGTTTTCTTTCAGCGAGTCACGCATCATTGGTCCTTTCATTTCTTGGAAGAAGTAACACCACTTTGTAACTTGTATAATTTCTTTGTTCTCAAACTATGACGATTAAATCTTTCCCATATCAACTTGTGCCAACAAGACTCGGCTCCATGCCACTATGCTTCGAATGTGCGATTAAAAAAAAAAATTGATAAAAAAAAATAATTATACACATGATCGAGGCTCGAGGAAGACCGAGAGCAGAATGGAAGGGGACAAGATGGAAAGGGCGAAACACCAACAGTAGATTAGAAAGGTCAGGGGGAGAAAGACACAATAGGGGTGAGCAAGCTGCATACATGTTGAATGAAACGCAGCAAGAGGAAGGGGCAAATGGGGATGAAAGCGAAGGAACGAATGACAACTAACAGACGAAAAGAGATTTTTTTTTATTATTATTATTATTTTTTGTATACAAGATCGAGGCTCGTGAAAGAGCAAACATTAATCACACAAAAAGACAAACCGACACACAAAACACAAAAAACAAGGGGAGCGGCAGACAAGATGGGGAGAGAGGGGGGAGGACACAAAAGAGAGGGGGAAGAAGGGGAAGGACACAAACACAACATTTGAGAGCAGGGACATCGGGAGGACTTGGGGGGAGGTGGGAGAGGATTAAAACATATGAACACTGCAAGGACTCTGGGGTGAATTACCGGGGGTAGAAAAGATCAAGGTTTTCGATGGGGGAAGATAAGAGATGGTGGTGAACAGCTGTTTTAAAGACCTGGAGGGAGGAGTGAGATTGAAGGGAGTGGGGGAGTTTGTTCCAGAGGTGGGAGAAAAGGGGAATGAAAGAGTGAAGGTGAGCAGAGAGCCTAGACTTTGGCAGTTTAACCATAAGAGGGTTGCAGGCAGATCTTGTGCGACCTGAAGGAATATTGGGGGGACAGAGCACAGAGAGAGCTGGGGGAGCAAGGCCGGAGAGGAGTCGGTAGAAGACAGAAAGACCACCAACCTGCCTGCGGTGAGTGAGTGAAAGGCCCTCGGCGTTGACTACATCGCAGGAGATTCCAATGATTCTAAAAGCTTTGGCCTCAACAGCGTGAAGCCGAGCAAGGTGTGAGGCAGGAGCACCAGCCCAGAGGGGGGAACAGTATTCCATTGAGCTGCGGATGAAAGCCTTGTATGTGGTGAGGAGCTCAGGTGTGCCAAGGAAGGACTTCGCACGACGGAGGATGCCCAGTCGGCGACTGGCTTTGGAGGCCAGCTTGGAAATGTGGTTTTCCCAAGAAAGATCATGGCAGATAGTGAGACCCAAAATCTTGAGCGACAGAACTTCTTGGAGAGGATTGTTAAGAAAGTAGATGGGAGGGTTGTCCAGTCGGTCCTTTCGGAGAGACATTGTAAGAGTGTGAGATTTGTCAGGATTGAAAGACATGTTCCACTTGTTTGACCAGTCTGTGATTTTGTCCAGGTCTGCAGAGAGTGAGGAGGCTGCAGACTGCCGATCTGAGGGATGAGGAATTGAGCGACAGAGAGTAGAGTCGTCAGCAAAGAGATAGAGAGGATTTTCAAGAGAGTCAGAGAGATCATTGATGAAGACCAGAAAAAGCACAAGGCCCAGAACACTACCTTGGGGAACTCCAGCCTGAACAGGAAGAGGAGATGAGAGAAACCCATTCAGGGCCACACGTTGACTACGACCAGAGAGGAAGTCCGCCAGCCATGCGTGGAGATTTCCATGGATACCAAAGTAGGAGAGTTTGGAGAGCAGAGCAGGGTGCCAGACCGTATCGAAGGCACGTGAAATGTCAAGGGAGACAGCTCTAATTTCCTGTTTGGTGTTGAGGACCTCCATCCATTGTTGAGAAAGCAGAAGCAGCATGTCCAGAGTAGAGTGACCAGGTCTGAAACCAAATTGATGATCAGAGATCAAGCCATTGGAGAAGAGGAAAGATTTAATATCTGAAGCAATGATGGATTCCATGACTTTGCTGATAATTGGGAGAAGGCTGATTGGTCTGTAGTTGCTGGGATCTGTTTTTGCACATTTTTTGTGCAAAGCGGTGATGTTGGCTGATTTCCAAGCAGATGGCAGATGACCTTGAGCAAAAGAGAGGGTGAAGAGAACAGAAAGAGGGAGTGAAAGAGCAGAAGAACATGATTTTAGGACCCGTGGGCTGATGCCGTCAGGACCAGTTGCAGAATCAGAGTCGAGGGTTGACAGAAACTTTTCCACCTTGTCAGGAGGAAAGGACACAGAGTCCAGGAGCAGCTGGGTACGACTGGGTACGGTGGGTACAGAGAGGGATGGGTTTGGGACACAAGATTTAGAGGCAAACACAGAGTTGAGGCATTCAGCTTTTTCACGTGCGGAGTCAGCCGTTAAGCCGTTTGAGGTGAGGGAGGGGATGGAGGGGGAACAAACACCAGAAACAGATTTGACCAGACGCCACCAGGATTTGGAAGAGGGAGACAGATAAGAGAGTTCGGTCTTGAGAATGGTGAGATATTGTTTCCTGGCTCTCCTAAGGGTGGACACACACTTGTTTCGGGCTTTGTGAAAGGAAATGAGATTTCCTTCCGTTGGATTTGCTTTCCAGGAGACGAAAGCAAGTTGTTTCAGGGCAACAGCCTCACCACAAGATTCCGTGTACCATGGATGGGAGGAAGGGTATGACAACTGAAGACGAGATGGTATAAATCTGTGCATGAGAGAGAGCAATTTACTTTGAAAGAATTCCCAGGATGAGTTGATGTCAGAGGCGGTAGAGATGGGAGACCAGTCCAGATGATTGATGGCTGCTTGAAGACCGTGCCAGTTGGCCTGAGTGAAATGCCAGACTCGTCGACGCTGAGGAGGCTCTCTGAGAATGGTCAGAGAGATGTCCACTTTGACAAGCACATGATCAGATGAGCCGATTGGAGCAGAAGAAGAGCAGCAGACATTTTCAGGGAAGTTTGTCATAACCAAATCCAGAAGAGAAGATGCTCCGTTGACTAAGATCCGGGTCGGGAAATTGACAGATTGTGTCAGTCCCAGTGAGTCGCAGAAGTCCTTTGCTGAAGAGCCATGGCTGGTGAGAGAGGTACCCACACCCAGCCAACTGGCATGGTGACAATTGAAATCACCACATATGAGGAAGAGAGAGTTGGGATGGGTAGATAGAAGTTGGTCCATATTATCAGACAGTGAGATGTAGATGGAGTCATCGCTGATTGGTGGACGGTACAACACACATATGAACAAAAGGTGGGAGCGAAGGGGAAGCCGTAGCCAAAGGTATTCCTGGGGGTGAGGTGGAGAGAGGGCAGTGGAGGGCGAGTGAGGAAGAGAGTTTTTTATAAAGATAGCAACCCCACCTCCAGGACGAGGCTCAGGTCTATCCTACCGGAGGAGGGAGTAACCTGGGAGAGATACCAAGGCATCAGAGACATCATGAAGGAGGAAAGTTTCTGTTAAGCAGATCACATCTGGTTTGTCAGAAGCAACCTGTATGGAGAGGTCAGTCAAGTTTGAGCGAAGGCCCCGGATGTTTGAGGTCCATACCGTTAATGAAGAGGAAGGGGGAGCATCGGGTCCAGAACGGGGGGGGGGGGGGGGGAGGGGTAGGGTAAGATGTGGAAGAGGAGGAAGAGGTAGGGAGAACTGTTGAAGGTGTGTCAGAGATTTCAGAATAGCTTGGAGAAAGGGAAGAATGGGGCAGACAAAAGGTTTGATGGAGATTGGGTGAGGCACAGTGAGGTGTTATTTGAGGAGGGGGAAGAGCAAGGCAGGAGGTTTGGGGAGATGAAGGTGAAAGTTGGAAGGAGGAAGAAGCAGGGAGGATGCTTTGAGGAGGAGGGGTGAGAGGGGAGTCTAGGAGGGGAGGAGCGAGGGAGAGTCTCGGAGGGGAGGGGTGTGGGGGGAGTTTAGGAGGGAGGGGAGGGAAGGGGCAAGGGGGGAGATTTGAAAGGGATGGGTGATGGGGAGGATTTGGAGGGGAGGGGTGAGATTGGATTTTGAAAAGTGTATGATTCATGGGAAACGAACATTTTTTGCAAAATGAGTTTGAGACCTTCGAGTCAAAAATACGTTTGAGGACACTGGAGGAGTGGAGGAGGGATGGAGTTCTGGATAGTTTATGGAATGTAGAAAGGAGGAACTGTAAGAGATGGTATTATATATATTTTTTGGAATGAATAGATTTGGTGAGCAAGACGAAAGCATCCTTTTGTAGGAAAAGAAGAAAAGGGTGTTATAATATATGAGAGAAAATAGTTGTTCAGGGGAGAGATTATACATTTCTAACCGCGTGATCGCGAACGAAGAACGAACGAACAAAAAGAACAACAAATAAACGAATAAGACCTGGGAAGGAAATGTTTTTTTTGGGGTTTTTTTTTTTTTTTTTTTTGTGAGTACAGATATTAAACAAGGAGGTACGGGGTGAACGACTGGTACGAAACAGAGAACGAAAATAATTTCAGCGCATTCGACGAATCGCTGAGAGAAAAACAAACCACAAGGTCTGAGACGGTACGGTAGTCTAAGCCTACGAGTACTAGGCCGCAGAATACTCGATACCATTAACCGACGATTGTGTATACATGAACGAAAAATTAGCACCGAAAATTTTCCAAAAGATACGCTGTAGGTCCATACACCGAAAGATAGATACAGTCTCGACAAAAACACAATTGAGAAATATCACTTAGCTTCGAAAGCGTGAGCGCATGGAGCAGCTTCGAAAAGACGTCACAATAAATGATGGAGAAGGTGAAACTCACAATAACCTGGAAAAAGGGAGTGCTTGCAAATGGGGTCACTTGGGGGTAGAAGAGAGTATGGATGGTGTGTGTGGATGATGAGTATGGATGATGACCTGAGGAAGGTGTGTGTGTGTGTGTGTGTGTGTGTGTGTGTGTGTGTGTGTGTGTGTGTGTGTGTGTGTGTGTGTGTGTGTGTGTGTGTGTGTGTGTGTGTGAGTGTCAGTGTCAAAAACACTCGCTCTGACTGGGGAGGGGTGGAGAACGGGGTGTTGTGTATATATTCATACTGTATACCATGCGGATGGTGGTGTGTTAATATTGTTATGGAACCGGTGTTAGGAGTTCACCACGAGGGGGACCTCTTGGACTCCTACCAAACTCCGGCCCTGCAGCCAACCACACCACAGTTAGGTCCGTGGCCCGTCGGGTTGACAAGCAACTACCGACACCGATTGATACCGCCAAATCTGGCAGGGTCCTCGCTCTTTTACAAACACGTTACCTTTCCGGTGGTTTGGGGATGTTAATTGGGGCACATACCCTCAGTGTGCACTCGTCTATTGGTGTACGGCCAAGCGGAACCGTTAAGTATGCACTGGATAATTTACGGAGCCAATCGGTAGGGCAGAACTTTCGTCTATCTAATCTTGCACAATGATAAATTGAGCCAATAGATAGAATGAGACAAAATGGACAGGAAGGTAACAAACTGTTTACCAAATAAAGCAACATATTGTTGCGAATATGGCATTTGGCCTCCATATCCGCTTGTAAATATTCCCCTATTTCCCCAATACTCCCCAACTATCCCCAATCCCCCATTCCCTAGTCCCATTGCCTGTAAATAACACTCTGTAGAACCGACCTTCCCCTTTTTCCCCCATTAAATGTCGTGCCCAGGTCCACCGCATCTCACGTAGACAACTTTCGGACATCTTGCTAGTTATTCTTAGTCTATGTCAGTTAAGGACTCGTTTCCATTAATTCTGACTCTTCGTTGCACCAGAATGTGATTATATGGCACCAGTAGTGAGTTTAGGACCTTCCCATACCTCCTCCCATCTTCTTCCCCAAACAACAACAACAACAACAACTACAACAACAACAACAACAACAACTACAACAACGGCGCGCGCGGGGAGTGTGCGTCCTCACTCCGGCTCGGTTAGCCGCCATTACCCATGTGCGCCGACGGGGTTACCACGAAGGGGCTCCCTGTCAGCCCCTCGTCAAGGGCGGAGCAGGTAACCCCCCCCCGCACGCACCCAATGAGAAGCAACGGGCCGATTCCATCGGGGGCGGAGCTAACGAGCCGAGGGCGTGTCACTCCCCGCCGGATATACGCGGCCACTTACCGGATGTGACGTCAGATGCGCCTGAACTACGGAGAGCAGAGGAAGCCACCGCCACCCCCAGCGCGACGATACCTCCCCGCATCTTTGGACCGGACCGAACCGGGTCGATTCTGCCCTGAGCCCAGGTGCACCTGGAGCCATCGACTGCCTGCCTTTCCTTGCCATCAATCCCCGTGTGAGTCAGCCTTTTGTCCCATTTATCTGTCGTCTGTTGGGGTTAATATAAGAGTGTGTCTAAGTGCTTGTCTTTCTATGCTGTACCTCTCGTCTCTGTAGTCTAACCTTCCGCCATAATATAACCTCCTCCGGAGGTCTTGAGAACTGAACCCTTGGTGTCGTGTCATTTGAATCCAGCAGTTGTGTCCTTTTCCTTCATTGATCTAGCGTAGCGCGACTAGTCAACGTTCGAGCATAATCGGGTAAACTGTGCAGACGTGGTCATACCAAACCGCTCGGTAAACTAACATCCACCACCGCGTCTGTAACAATATATTTATAAGCACAATAAATAGTCCTGAAAGACACACATGTACAGCACAGCAAACAATCAAGAAAAACAATCAAGAAAAAGCACTAAAGATCAGATTCTAACCCTTGATGCTTATTCTCCTTCTACAACATTATTTTAATTGGTTATACACAGGACATGGCACCAGCATGATCATACCAAGGAAATGGAGATAGGAAGAGAAGAAGATAGAAGTAGAGCAAGGCGTTGGTTCCACCTTTGACTCCCCGCGGCACAGCTTAGTCACGCCTCTGCCTCGTGCTCAAACACTTGTTGCGCTGTTCTCCCAGCGCCGTCTGGCGCAGCTCATTCTGGCTTCAGCGCAACTGATCCTAGACTCTTAACGATGGTCCCTCTGTGATGACGTTTTTTTGTACAGCGTAACTCTGCCACCTGGATTTGAGAGATCTGTCAGGTTGGAATGGAGGCCCCAGATGTTTGAAGTCCACACAGTTAGGGAAAGGGGGAGAGGTGCTGCTGATAGGAAGTAGGGATGTGGAAAGGAGCAAGGAAAGGGCTTGGGGTGGGGGAAGCCAGGGGATAGGGGTGTGAGGAGAGGGGGGAAAACCCAGGAGGGGCAGGGGTGAAGCTGGGAGGTGGAGGAGCGTCGAAGAGGGGTTTGAGAGGGGGCAGGACGAGGTGGAAGATGAGAGGGAGCATATATGCATTATGTTTGAGTATATATGCATTGTATTGTTATGCATTATGTTTTCCACTCTGTCAAACGCCTTTGGGCTTCTGGAAAAGCGCTATACAAAATAAATGAATTATTATTATTATTATTATTATTATTATTATTATTATTATTATATAGGGGGGTTGGTACTGACATGGAGGGGTTTGACCCCATGAATGGATGTGAAGGAGAATTTTTTTGTTGTGTGCACACTGCCTTTTAAAAATTGACGCCTTATAATTCCCAGACTGGATAACCTGCGACAGACCTCCTGGGTGGGGTGGTGTTGAAAATGTTGTTGGTTGAAGGTGTATATGAAAATTTGGCTGTAACTGAAAGAGAAAGCTGAATGAACCAAGCATTTAAAGTATGTGCTATTTGTGAATGTCTGCAGCCGTGGAGGAACCTGGGTAGGGTTTGAAGCAGCAAGGGCTTACCTTTTGTCACTTTTATTGGTCTTTATGTCGCTTTCTTTGGCTGGAAGAGCATGGAAGTTAATCTATATACGACAGTTCTTGATTTTTGTCTTCCCAGACAAGTGGATTGGTAGGAATGGACTAATTGCTTGACCACCTCATTCGTTTAACCTGTACCCATTTGACTACATTTTATGCGACCATGTAAAACTGTTTACTCATAAAAACAACATTCTTTGGATGAGCTTGGAGCTGCGATCACAAATATAATTCAGGAAATTACTCAGTAGAAACTAGGGAATGTTTTCAACAAGTTTGAAAATCAGATTGAATGATATATGGATGACAAAAGATGGCAGTTATGTTGAAGCTATGTTAGGTTATGTTATGTTGAAGCAATGTTAGGTTATGTTATGTTGAAGCTATGTGAGGTTATGTTATGTTGAACCTATGTTAGGTTATGTTATGTTGAAGCTATGCTAGGTTATGTTATGTTGAAGCTATGCTAGGTTATGTTATGTTGAAGCAATGTTAGGTTATGTTATGTTATGTTGAAGCAATGTTAGGTTATGTTATGTTATGTTGAAGCTATGTTACGTTTTGTTGTGTTGAAGTTAATTAAAAAGAACTTAACTGTGTTGAGAAAAAAACTTTATGAATGATACTATCATGCACCATTTATAGTTTGTTTCAATAATGTATACAGTACATTAAAATTTATAATAGTTCGAAGTTTAACAAGGAATTGATGGACACCCTGTATACCGAGTTATTCTTCATTTTTCATGAGGTTTGTATTGATGCTTGCTTTTATTGTTTAGTCTGGTGAATCTGGACGTGGACCTGGTATCATATAGTGTACAAGTGGGACACTCATAATTAATTATTATATGACCAAATCCTGTGATGCTTATTTTAAAAATGTTGCTGGTGACTATCCATATGGATATAGAGATTTGTATTGTATTTTAATCTTGTACCTATTGGCTGCAGAAGAGTTCTGAGCATTGCTTTTATTTTTTAAAACTTTTTGGGGGGGGGGGGGGGGGCACTTTGTGCACCACAGGACCTTCGGCGAGTTTTTAGCCAGAGCTTTGACAGGCCAGATGATATTCGCTCTGGCCAGCATCATCAGACCAACGTGGCTTCGGTATCCAGTTCACCATCAGCAGCTTCTCTTCCTGGAGCATTTCCATGGCCAAGCGGTACAAACACGCAAACCGTTCACTGTAAGAGTCCCTCAATCACCAGTATCAGCTCTGTTCCTGAGGTATGTTGTCCATATTCCATTTAGTCACCCGGTCTGTTTTCCTGCCTTCCTTTGCGGATGTGAAACATCCTATTTATTTTGCAAAACGCCTCCTTGTATTGTGACCAATTTCCTATCTGGGTGAGGTGTGAAATTGATTCCAAGGCCATATAAAGCCACAACATGAAGGTTTGCACCTCTATTGGTGTTTTTCGGAAGGTTCTCCTTTCTTCTTTTTCGATCTGCTTCAATCTTCAGGCATATTCGTGTTTTAATTTTTATCACTTTTACCTGAATCATTTCTATTTCTAACTTCATGCAGAACCATCCCTTTTTCTCTTTTTTGCTCCAATCTCCTAATTTCCCACCTTTTCCTGTTTTTCTTGATCGCTTCACTTTAATTGTCAAGTTTTCGACTCAATGTATCATACCAAAGTGCTAACTATAATAAAACTGAGAATATTATCTTGCTTGTTTATTTATTTAATTTCTGACCATTGCAGTCAGAGGTATGGGAGAGTCCTGGCATAGACTCTGAAGAAATGCTGGCCCTGACACGGGAGGTGCAGCACTTTTCTGATGCCTTGGGAAAACTGAGGAACTTCTTTATCTCTGCAGGTTAGTACTAGCTCGCAAGTCAGAATATCTGCTCGTGTTACTCTTTAGAATCCCATTAATGAAGAGACTCGAATATTGTCAACAAGGTGCTTGAACTGGATTATAAAATTATCTGTTTAACATCATGTTTGTAATAAAATGCCTTCACATCTGAAATGGCTAAGGTTGTATGTAGGTCTTTGGTGATCAAATTAATGGTCGTCATTATTTTTCTGTACCTATGTTAACGTACGTACATCTGAGCTGTCGAGTCTAGGTTTTAAACTCGGCCCAGCTATAAACCATCATCCCTGTGTTTCACAGGCAGGACGAGGTATCATTGTGTTTGCTGTCCCTCAGATGGACGTTACATTTTGCATTCCATCCGCTGGCATTAGATGGTGGACTTTAAGATCCCACAGTGTCATTCCTGAAGAATAGGCAAGCTATCGCTGGTACCCTGTCCAAATTCCAAATTCCTGCCCTGCCTTCCTATGTCGGACCTGTCCAGGATTGTAACCCTTGCCAAGGAGCTGCTTCGGCAGAACTGGTGCTCTGTATGGAGCATGTTGCATGAATATGTTAATGTAGGAGTGAGGTTTTGGCAAAGCATCAGTTGGTGGTTATGAATCCCAAAACATTTTCTGGACTTATCTTTTAACATATTTTGTCTTTGTCAAAAAGATTTGAATAATGCGACAAAAATGGTCATCTGTGTTGGTTTTATTGCTGTCCTCTAATTTGTCTTTCGTCTCCATCCAGACTCAGTGCATTGGCTTAGACATTGTTCATTTATAGCAATACACATAGTCCGATAAATTTGTTTTTCTGTTCTTTGTGTAGAACTGATGCCTCTGCTTGGCTACTGAGGCTTTCACATCATACTTCCAGTGGGATTGCAGATTGGAAGGGTTTGTTCCTTTTCAAACATCTTGCAGCTGTGGATCTCTCTCTCTCTCTCTCTCTCTCTGGAGATTAGTTATGCTTTGTTTTGTGCTCGTTTTACAACTTTTTTTTGGCGTGCTGAGGGGATAGGGGGGCAGAGAAGGTGTGTGTGGGTTGTTTGATGTGCGACAATACCAATTTTGTGTGCATTTGTTTCGGTGCTATCTCTTGTGGCAAAAAGGTGTTTTTCTTGGGTTAGGGGAGGTGGGGTGGGAATAGACAGAGACTGGGATGGAATCTCTGCTGATATGCTTGGAATGTTCAGCCTGCTTTCTGAGGGCACATGTTGCACAATGTTTAATTAAACATGGTGGCCCTCTAAGGTTATGTAAAGGTCATTCTAAATGTAAGTAATATTAGCTGTGAATATATCTATAAACCAACAACATTTAATTAAAACTAACTCCATGTGCATAACTTAATGAGTTACAAAAAGTTATTAATCTTAGTCAAAGCAAGAAGAATAAAGATTTAAAATGTCTTCTTCATTAATTTTCAAGCAACAATGTCTTCATCCTTCGATTGTATATCATCAACAAACATTATATGGTTTGACATGTCCAGTATTATTTTATCCTTTCATTATTATTTTGAGTTTTAATTTTCAAGCAACAATGAGTTAAAAATAGTTTTTCATGTTTTTCATGCATGTTGGTCTTTCAAAATATTCACAGAATGAGACACAATGGTAAAATAAATGCACCGGTTTTTCCATTTTTTCAATATACAAGTATATTTTGGTTGTTTTGAAGAAAATTATGCTACTATTATTGTGTGTGTGTGTGTGTGTGTGTGTGTGTGTGTGTGTGTGTGTGTGTGTGTGTGTGTGTGTGTGTGTGTGTGTGTGTGTGTGTGTGTGTATATATGTATGTATATATATATATATATATATATTGTTGCGGATCTCAGAGACGGCACTCCCCTTAGCAAGGGGGGGTTAATCCCCTTGGCCTGTTAAGCTGGCCGTCTCTAGTCCTGGTACTTATAATGCTCCTTTGCAGGGTGAAATTGGTCAGGGTTATTGGTCAAGGTGATCTCCTGAATACCTTTACCAATCCCTCCGCAAAGCAGGGAGACAAGTACCGCTCGAACCACGGACAAGATGATATTTGCTGAGCGGTTTAGCAATCCGCGATTCGAGCCGTTAGCAATTGACTAACCTGATTCTGCGCGTTGGCCAAATCGTGCCACAGGTACTCAATCGAAAGAAAGGACGAAAGCGATCGGGGGAGAATGAAACCAAAAGGGGTAAGAAATAACTGACATTTATTAACTATATACAAAACCAAAGAAGAAACGAAAGGTAATGTACAGTGAAGAAGAAGAAGAAGACACAGGGCAGCCTCAAACAGTCTGGTATTACCAACGCCCAGGACAGACAAACAGATTTACACGAAAGGGGAATAGCAGGCAGGAATGACTGAAAGAAGGAGAAGGTCCAGGTGGGACAGCAGGGCTGGAAGGTTCGGGCAGAGGCACAGCATGGAGGGGTCCGCTCCAGGTCCACCCTCCGGGTTCGAGGTGAAAACCCGGCGGCAGCCGCACGTATTCGTTTCACGCGGTAGGGGCTTTTCGAAGCAGCTTGTCAAAGAGCTCCGCGCAGCTTCGTCTCTCTCAGCCAGACCTCACCAAGCGCCGTCTCCAACCCAAGTCGACTCTTTGAACCTTCTCACTCGACTCTCAACGGTACCTTCTCACCCGACTGTTAACCGTACCTCTCACCCGACTCTCAACCGTACCTTCTCACCCGACTCTCAACCGTAGCTTCTCACCCGACTGTTCAAGCAGTCCCTTTCAGCCGCTTTTATCGTTCGTGTTGGAATCAAGTCGCCGGCTCTGATGACACGCATACCGGTTGGCTCACCGCAGCGCTGGTTGGCCGGCAAAGGGCTCGCTGACTCCCCCTCTGCCGTTGCGTTGATGTGCCACACCTTGTTCTGGTGGCTCTGCCCCCTTCTTCCTCGGCTTGACCGCATGGCTAATGGCGGTTTGGGGCCAACAACCGAATCAAGGCAAGGAGCAGCGAACGCCGCCCGACTGTTACTTTGAAGCGCGGGTGAGGCGATTGGGGAAATTGAAAGGGACCTATCTTATTTGATTAATGCAACGCAGATTCAACTATTGGGAACAGATCCTTAACTGAAACACATAATAATGAAATAACTACGGAGAGGTCCTATGGTTTGTTACGTGTTGTACATGGACTAACTATGGTGCGATCTTTAACAAGCCAATTGATGGGGATATTTAGAGGGGAACATTTATAAGGGAAGCATTTACTAAAATTTACTAGTGAAGGTTCTAAAAACCGTAACAATATATATATAACTGTGAGAAATAGTAGAAACTCCACAGTACGAGCAGGGCGTCTCATTTGTATTCAATAAATAATCGGGAGATTGAATAAGACGCGAACGTAGCTTCAGGACGGTCGATCTTTAATTCTCGACAAGCTTTCGACCAACAAAGGTCTTCTTCTTAGTCGTCCCCCAAGTTCAGCGGAAGGTAATTGAGGTACGAACTTGGGGACGTCTGAGAAGAAGACCTTTGTTGGTCGGAAGCTTGTCGAGAATTAAAGATCGACCGTCCTGAAGCTACGTCCGCGTCTTATTCAATCTCCCGATTATTTATATATACAGTGTGGCCCCGTTATAACGTGATCGTTGAGGTCCACAAAATGTCATCGCGAAAAAAGCGGGGTCGCGCTAATTCGGGGTTCAACAAAATTAACGTTCAAACTGACCCAATGTTGACCTAACGTCCTAAAACATCCGAAAACATCCTAAAATAACAAATGAAAACATTTCTAGAATATTAGCAATCATCATTTGCAGTTTATTTCTTAAAAAAGTGATCGGGTGTTCCTTGCTTGAACGTAGCATGTCGCTGGCTGCGAGCGAAATCTAGAATGCTTCTGAGTTGGAGGATTTTTATGTGGTCCACCTCCTCGGTCTCAGCCAACGGAGGCTAGCCTCGAGGTGTTCAATGGCTTCAGACACTTTTGGGGGTGGGTGTGGAGGCTCTCTTTGGCTGTCTTCAGGCGTTTGGCTTTTAGTCCTGCTTCTTCTTCAACTTTGCAAAGTGACGCACATAACTTTTCTTCTTGAGATTTCCAGCCACGAAGTGTTGATTCCGGTATCCCGAGGTCTCGTGCAACTTGAGTTTGACTTTTAGTCTTGATCGAGTCAAGTACATGAAGCTTATCTTTCACAGAAAAAGATTTTCTTTTTCTAGCAGTTCCATTTCTGGAGAGAAAGAGCAAAAAAAAAAAAAAAGGTCCAATGACTCATCGCTTTATATCTGAATTTGCGTTAAATCGGGGCACGTAAAATCGGGGTTTCACTGTATATAAATATATATATATATACAGTCACGTGAAAAAGTAAGTACACCCCATGTAAAGTTTTGACTTTTTCAACATATTTCAACATATAGCTATTTGATCTTCATTTGAACAATATTGATAGATAAAGGTAATATAACATAACAAATATCATGAAACATTTACATTTTGTAGTCCATTGTATAATTTAAATAAACATAAATGCAAATTTCACATGTGGATAAAGTAAGTACAGCCTTGGCTCTAATCGGTGGTATTGCCCCCTTTGGCAGAAACAACCTCAAGTAGGCGTGTCTCATAACTGTCTACCAGTCTCTGACATCGACTGGGAGAAATTTTTGCCCACTCCTCCATGCAGAATTCTTTCAGCTGTGCGATGTTTGAGGGGTTTCTTGCATGCACAGCTCATTTCAAATCCCCCCACAACATCTCGATGGGATTTAGATCCGAGCTTTGACGTGGCCATTCCAGAACCGTCCATTTCTTTATTTCCAGCCATTCCTTGGTGGATTTACTGGTATGTTTAGGGTCATTGTCATGTTGCAAGGTCCACCTTCGGTTGATCTTCAACTTTCCGACAGATGGCCTCACATCATCCTCAAGCACCCTCTGGTACAATGAAGAATTCATAGTGGATTATATGATAGTGAGCTGCCCAGGCCCTGATGCAGCAAAGCTGCCCCAAACGATAATATTTCCACCACCATGCTTTACAGTTGGTATCAGGTTCTTGTGGTCAAATGCTGTCTTTGGTTTTCGCCATACATTTTTCTGGTATTGTGGCCAAATAGCTCTACCTTTGACTCATCTGTCCAGAGCACATTGTTCCAGAAGTGCTGGTCTTTGCCGAGGTGTTCATTGGCAAACTTTAGACTTGCCCTGATGTTCTTTCTGGGCAGCAAAGGTTTCCTCCTGGCACACCTCCCATGTAGATCAAATTTGTGCAGCCTCTTTCTAATGGTAGGTGGAGGAAAGTGCGGGCTCAGTGGCTGGTGTCAGTTTTCGCAGCTCAGATGTTTGGTGCATTGCAGTTCCTGTGCCGAACACCTGAGGACGGACACACCAGGGGAGCCGGCTGCGTGCCTGCTCGTTCACCTCACGCGGGAAGCCACAGGAGGAGGCCAACTTCCCACCAAGTACGGGCTGCGTGCTCGGGGCTGTATGATCGCTGCCAAGGCACCAATTGACGCGGGAAGGTTCAACTCGACCCTCGTCGGTCTTCCTTTCATCGTCATCAGCTAAACAAGCGAGGAAAGGAGAAGACAAGGCTTCCTGAGGCTCGTTTGCACGACGTGCTTGAGGCCTCCTTTCCTGCTTCCTGGGGCTCGTTTGCACGACGTGCTTGAGGCCTCCTTTCCGGCTTCCTGAGGCTCGTTTGCATGACGGGCTTGAGGCCTCCTTTCCTGCTTCCTGAGGCTCATTTGCACGACGTGCTTGAGGCCTCCTTTCTTGCTTCCTGAGGCTCGTTTGCACGACGTGCTTGAGGCCTCCTTTCCTGCTTCCTGAGGCTCGTTTGCACGACGTGCTTGAGGCCTACTTTCCTGCTTCCTGAGGCTCGTTTGGACGTTGTGCTTGGGGCCTCCTTTCCTGCTTCCTGAGGCTCATTTGCACGACGTGCTTGAGGCCTCCTTTCCTGCTTCCTGAGGCTCGTTTGCACGACGTGCTTGAGGCCTACTTTCCTGCTTCCTGAGGCTCGTTTGGACGACGTGCTTGGGGCCTCCTTTCCTTCTTCCTGAGGCTCGTTTGCACGACGTGCTTGAGGCCTCCTTTCCTGCTTCCTGAGGCTTGTTTGCACGACGTGCTTGAGGCCTCCTTTCCTGCTTCCTGAGGCTCGTTTGCACGACGTGCTTGAGGGCTCCGAGTGCTTCTGCTCACTGAGGATCTCACCTTCGAAAGTGTTGCATTTACATTCTGTACGCATGGCCATCTTAGCTACTTAACGTGCAGTGTAAACGAACCTTTTCTTTGTTATCAATGGTGATCTTAAGCTTGTGGAGGAGCTTGTATGTGTAATGTATTTGGGAGGACGACTCGGCCATCCTTGTGCTTTTACATGAATTGACTTGGACCGGTGTGTACGGTGTGTACCCTGGATAGAATAGGCACACGGTATCCCTGCATGTCGTAAGAGGCGACTAAGAGGGTTGGCATCAGGAACGGCATCCGGCCATAAAAACATTGCCTCAAAAAGAGAACCATGACAATTACAACTACATATGGGCAGGGTACAGCCCGAAGTGGAGATCGGTTTCTGAGGTTTGGGACATGGAATGTAGGGACAATGACAAGGAGCTCAGGAGAAGTGGTGGAAGTATTGGTCAGAAGAAGAGTGGACATATGTTGTGTGCAAGAGACGAGATGGAAGGGAAGTGGTGTGAGAATGGTGAAGGGTAGGCAGGGACAGAAATACAAGTTTGTGTGGCAAGGGTGCCCGGAGGGCGTGAATGGTGTTGGTGTCCTGTTTTCTGAGGAGTTTGTAGACAGTGTGGTGAGTGTGACTAGAGTGAGTGATAGGTTGATGATGGTGAAAATGATGATTGGAAAGCTCTTGGTGAACGTCATCTCGGGATATGCTCCGCAGGTTGGTCGGAGCGATGAAGAGAAGGACAAGTTCTGGTGTGCGATGGAGAAGCTGATGGAAAACGTGAAAGATGAGGAAGTTGTTGTGGTAGGAGGAGACCTAAATGGACTTGTCGGAAGGAGTATGGACGATTTGAGGGAGTTCATGGGGGTTACGGATATGGTGTGAGAAATGGAGAAGGTGAAAGGATTTTGGAGTTTGCTGATGGAGCTGAATTGTTGATTTGTAATACTCAGTTCCAGAAAGGGGATAATAAGCTTGTTACATACACGATAGGTGGGTCGACGACAACTGTTGACTACATGATGGTGCGTAGGCGAGATAGGGGGCACCTCCGGGACACAAAGGAGATAGGGGGCACCTCCTCTTTGACCTTGGATTCGGAAGAGGGTCAGAGAGCGGTATTCAGGATTGCAAAGCAGATAGCGAAAGAGAGGTGTGATGTGATGGGGGTGAGTTGCTTGAAGGATGAAGTGGGACAAATCGTTGTGGACCCAGATGGAATTAAAGGAAGATGGAAAAGATATATGGAAATGCTGTTGAATACAGAGAATGAATGGGATGGCAACATAGAGAGTAACCCAGTTTTAGGACCGGCAGAGAAGATAACTGAGAAGGAAGTTGAGGAAGCGATAAAAGCAATGAAAGCAATGAAGAGTAGAAAAGCGGGAGGGCCGACGGGAGTTGTGGGAGATATGTTGAAGGCAGCAGGAAGTTGGGGTGTGAAGAGAATGGCAGAGATCTGTAAGCTGGTGGTGAAAGAAGGTCCTATTCCAGTGGATTGGGAACTGAGTACCCTTGTCCCTCTATACAAGGGGAAAGGTGACCCTCTGGAGTGTGGCTCGTACCGAGCGATAAAGTTATTGGAGCATGGAATGAAGGTATTGGAAAGGGTGTTGGAGAGGAGGATAAGGAAGAAGGTGAAGATCGACGAAATGCAGTTTGGATTTATGCCAGGAAGAGGAATGACAGACGCGCTCTTTATTGTGAGGCAGTTGCAGGAGAAGTACATGGAGAAGAGGAAGAAGTTGTTTCTTGGGTTTGTTGATCTGGAGAAAGCATTCGATAGGGTTCCACTTGAAGTATTGGCATGGGCTTTGAGGAAGTTAGAAGTGGAGGAATGGTTGATCAGAGTTGTGATGGCAATGTACAAAAGAGTGCGCACAGCTGTAAGGACGAAGGATGGGAACAGTGGTGAGTTTGAGGTGAAGGTGGGAGTGCATCATGGGTTGGTACTAAGTCCACTACTATTTGTAGCTGTGATGGAGGTGCTGGCTGAGAGCGTAAAGGAGGGTTTACCGTGGGAGTTGTTGTATGCAGATGATCTGGTGTTGATTGCAGAAAGTATGGATGGACTGAAGGAAAAGATGAACAAGTGGAAGGAATGTATGGAGACAAAAGGTCTGAAGGTGAATATAGGAAAGACGAAGGTGATGGCAAGTGGTAAAGCATGTGTTGAGGTGGAAAGAACTGGGAAGTGGCCATGTGCTGTGTGCAGGAAGGGTGTCGGAGTGAACTCCATTTAATGTACAATGTGCGCTGAGTGGGTTCATAAAAATGTCGTGGTCTGAGAGGGTCATTAACCAGTGTGGCAGCTACATTCAAATGTAAGGTGTGCACAGAGGGAGCTGCAGATGGAGGAAATGTTGAGTTGGATCTTCGAGACGGCGTGAAGCTGGAAGGTGTGAAAACATTTTGCTACCTCGGGGACATGCTGAATGGAGAGGGTGGATCAGACTCGGCAACGGTTGCTCGAGTGAGATGTGCATGGAAGAAGTTTCGGGAACTGAGTGGTGTGCTGATGAGGAGGGGAGTGTCATTGAAGCTGAAGGGAAAGGTGTATGCTGCATGTGTGAGAAGTGTTATGATTTATGGGAGCGAGCCATGGATGGGTCATGAATGTAGAGCAGCAACGAAGGCTGGAAAGGGTGGAAATGCGAATGGTTCTGTGGATGTGCGGAGTGTCATTGAGAGAGAGGAAGACAAATGATGAATTGCGAAAGATGATGGGAATGGAGCCTGTGATTGATGCTGTGAAGAGGAACAGGTTGAGATGGTTTGGTCATGTGTTGAGGAAGGATGAAAGTCACTGGTTGTGGTTGAGAAGAGTGATGGAAATGAATGTAGAAGGAAGTAGAGGACGGGGAAGACCGAGAAAGACTTGGCTAAAGATGGTGGAAGAAGAAATGCGGGCAAGGGGTTTAACAAGGAGAGATGCAGAAAATAGGGCAAAATGGAGAAGATTGTCATGGGGACCGCAAGGCTAACCCCTGCTCTTGCAGGAAAATGGCCTTAAAATGCATGTTGTTGTTGTTGTTTCTAATGGTAGACTCATGCACTTTGACATCAACAGTGGCAAGAGCTACCTGCAGGTCTCTTGATGATATTCTCGGGTTCTTCGAGACTTCTTTCAGCATCTTGTGGTCTGCTCTCGGGCTGAACTTGCTGGGGCGGCCTGGCCTGAACAAGTTGGGAGTTGTTTGGAATCTTCTCCACTTGTAGATGATCTTCCGGACAGTCGAATGATTGATTTCAAATTGTTTGGAGATCTTTTAAAATCCCTTACCAGACTCGTAGGCATCTATAACCTTCTTTCTGAAGGCCTCAAAGAGCTCTTTTGATCTAGGCATGGTGACGCCGCACACTTCAACAACAAAGAGCAAACCAAACTAAATGTCTGAGGTTTAAACAAGACTGGTTCCTCCAAGATCCTCTCTAACGATGTTCTAATCATTTGCACCTGAGCTGGTGCACCTGATTCTAATTTTAGGTATTTGAAGTAGTGATAAATGTAGGATTGTAGGGGTGTACTTACTTTTTCCACATGCGAAATTTGCGTTTATTTTTATTTAAATTATACAATGGACTACAAAATGTGAATGGTTCATGATATTTGTGATATTATATCACCTTTATCTGTCAATAATGTTGAAATGAAGATCAAATAGCTGTATATTGAAATGTTGAAAAAGTCAAAACTTTACATGGTGTGTACTTACTTTTTCACGTGACTGTATATATATATATATATATATATATACAGTCATACGCCGTTTTACGCCATTTCGACCTACGTCAAATCCGACTTTACGCCACTCTTCTAGAGTAAATTTCAGTTCAGCGAACGTCATTATTTGCGACTTTAAGTCACTCCTACATCATCATCTCCTTTATCTCGAAGGAGGAGAAGACCATGCCAGGCTACAAAGTCGCGAAGGATCGGCTAACGCTAATGCTTGGGGGTAATTGCACCGGCGACTGAAGCCGCTCTTGGTGTATCTTGGTGTATCATGTGTGTGAGTATGAGGATGAGCTTTCGGCGCAAATGAGGAATTGAATGAGGATCTTTGGAATGAACTTGGTGAAATGAGGCATTGGTCGAGAATGGTTGTGTGTGTGAGAATCTGGTTATCGTTGAACTTGGTGAAATGAGGCAATGGTCTGGGATAACCGGAGAAAGTGTATGAGTGGTGTATTGAGGACATGTGTAATGGTGTTGAGTGATTGACTTGCATGGGGTGCAAGTGGATAAATGGAGAGAATACTTGGTGTGTGGGAATAAATGGTGTGTGGAGTGAGTAGTGTGGATTGAGTGGTGTGGATTGAGTGGTGTGGAGTGCATGGTGCGAAGGAGTGGATGGGGGAGGATGGACCCCTTCACGAATACCCGGGGAGGGTAGTTTAAAGTTAGGTAGAGGGAGTAGGTAAATAGTTTGGAAATTGACATCTGTGGTGCAGGGAGTTGCAAGTTGTTGTTGATGCATATCCTTGTAAAGAACCGAACGACGTGTGCATGTGCACATGTGCATGGATTTGCAAATGCCTGCCTGTACGTCGTCGTTTCTGCGTATATCGCGTCGTCTAAAAATAAAGAAGCAAGCAACTTCGGCCGCTCGAGGAAAGACGGGGCACGCCGACGACTCGGAGGCGAGCGTCGATCCCCGGGGCAGCCGGGTTCATGGAACCCTGAGCTCATTCGTTCGTCACAGACGACACGACACAACCGCCGGTGAAACTGCCTGGACACATTGAGTAAAGCACGCCGTGGTGAAGCGGGCCGCGGAGCCACTCGGCACACAAGCCAGCTCACGGTCGACACGTCCGTGCCGGTCAGCCCGTTCGAGGAGAAGACCCGACCGATAGAAAACAACGGAGGGACTCCCGACGGGGAGCGGCAAAGATTCAGGGCGAAGCCGCAGCCTCCTCCAGTTATTTACTCTCGTTTTACGAATTACGGTGTTTGTCTTCATTTTAAGGAATTTTTAAGACATTATGCCCGGTTTACGTCAAAAACCGAGTTACGTCACGGCTTATGGAATCAATAAATGACGTAGGCCGGGGTATTACTATATATATATATATATATATATATATATATATATATATATATATATATATATATATATATATATATATATATATATATATATATATATATATATAACGGTTTTCCGCCTTTCCTACCCTTACCAAGGGGAGATTAAGCCCCTTGTTCTTTCTGGGCCGGCATAACCAAGACTTGAAACGCCCCTCCCGGGCAAACGCAAGGTAGGGTTTCGAGACAAGTCTCGCACGTACCTAAATACCTGCGCCGCCGCGGAAGCGGGGAATCAAGCCTCGCTCGAGCCACGTGTAATTTGGCTACACCGAGCGTATTGCATACCACGTGGTCCGTGCAGTTACCGTTAGTATTGGAACCGGATTCGAGCGGTTCTATTCGTACCACGCTTAGTCAATGATGGGAAACACGAGACGGTCGAATAAATGAAGAACACGATTTAATTATTATTTACACAAGTATGTACAAGTCGGTAGAAAGCAGTGACACAGAGCAGCCTTAATCAGTCTTATATTAAGCCCAGACACGGCCCCGATCACACTCGCAAAGGGGAAATGCAGGCAGCATGATGTTCATGCGCTGCCTTGGTCGTCCAGGAATGGCCCCGCCCGGCGTGGCTCTCCCCGGTCACAGCACGTCCCGCGATGAAGGCAAGCAGGCGGTGGAAGGGATCCTTGTAGCGCGTCTCGAACAAAGGGCACAGCAGGCAGGAGGGAAATGTACGCGTCTCTCGCCGGCTTGGCGGTTTTCCACAGCACGTTTAGTTACCGGCGCGCTATCACTCGCGTAACCCAATGGAGGCTCGCCCTCAAGCTCAACCGAGCGTCCAATTTGGTAAAAGCGCTTATAGCTGGGTTCATGCGCATCTTCTCTCTTGTACAACACTCAACTCTCACAGGACTTTAATGACTTGCAAGCTCACCCCTTCGCAGAACTGCTGTGGGGGCTTCGCGCAACGGGTTTTATTGCCATGCCCTGAGCCCTCTCGAATGTTCCAACCACACCCTGTGACACAGTGCCGTAGCCACCCCCTTTGAGCCCTGATTGGCGGCTCGCGCTTACCGTCAGCTTCTCCGCCGCCCTCATTCGGTCTTGCCTCGATTTGCCAGGCCTGCCTCGTGTTAATTCGCGCCAAAAAGCCAAAGGCGGCATAAGGAGGCGTAAGGCGGCATAAGGCAATGAAGGACCTACTCTCATTATTCTACTCAACGCAAAACTAACACAGGAAAAGGACTATGCTTACACATACTATGAAATAACTGAACTATCGCGAGGCTACGTGTTGTCGTGTGACTAAACTATGAGGGGGAAAATTAACCTTTATTGTACAAAACTCAAAACAGCTATATATATATATATATATATATATATATATATATATATATATATATATATATATATATCAAACTGTGAGAAATAGTAGAAACTCCACAGTATGAGCAGGGCGTCTCATTTGCATTAAATAAATAATCGGGAGGTTAAATCAGACACGGACGTAGCTTCAGGACGTCGATCTTTAATTCTCGACAAGCTTTCGACCAACAAAGGTCTTCTTCTTCGTCGTCCCCAAGTTCAACGGACGGTTTAAGTTCAGCGCTCAGCTTTTCTGCAGATTTGATGACATTCACTCCACCGCCCTGCATCTGGCAATTGAGATGATTGAGTGCGTCAAAGATGTCAGCCAAGTACGACAAGGCGAGGATGAACTCTGACTCTTGGAAGTGCGTTGCATGGCAATGCTGGTGTTCTCGCAAAAACAGGGCTAATTCTACAGGCAAGGCAAAAACACGGCTCGCTACCTTCCATCGTGATAACCATCGAACATTAGAGTGGTAGAGAAGGACTTCAAATTCAGAGCCGATTTCATTGCACAGCTCTTTGAAGATGCGATGATTCAGAGCATGGCTTCACACGTAATTCACAGTTTCAATGACGATTTTCAGAACATTGGCCAGTTTTGGAGGCAGCGTTTTTGATGCCAGCGCGTGTCTGTGCAGGACGCAGTGCGTGACGATGATGTGTGGTGCATCGGCCTTCACCAGCGCTCCAAACCCGGAGTTGCATCCCAGCATGGCTGGAGCTCCGTCCGAGCAAACTGCAGACACCATGTTCCACGAGAGGCCGTTGCTTCTGAAGAAGTTGTCCACAGGCTTCTTCACGTCAGCTGCCTTCGTCGTCGTTGTGAGAGGCTTGCAGAACAGAAGGTCTTCCTTGATCTCGTCTCCTTTGACATAACGCACAAATAAGATGAGCTGGCTCAAATTCGAAACGTCGGTGGTCTCGTCGAGTTGAAGGCTGAGTTTCGTCGGACTCGCGACTAAATCTGCAACTACCTGGGCGAGGATGTTGTCGCCCATGTCGTCGATTCTGCATCTGATGGTGTCATTTGAGAGTGGAATGAGAGACAACTTGTTTTCAGAAGCTTTTCCCAGCATGATGTTGGCCATGTTCAACGCGGCCGGTTTGATGAGTGTCTCGCCAACGGTGTGCGGTTTGCCCTGCTTTGCGATCAGGTACACAACTTCATACGACGCGGTGAGGATCGGTTTGTCAATTGGAACGAAGCCGAGAGTGGGCAAGGTAGCACTTGCATCGAATCAGACTCTCTTCAATTTGAATTCATCCAGCATTGCGTCTTTGTACTGCCCTTTGTACTGCTTTGTACTGCCCTCACCTTGCAGTTTTTTGAAGTGTTCCCGTAGTTTTGCTGGTGCTACGCTGGAGTTACTCAACTTGACATTGCAAAGCATGCATTGAGGACGCTGACTTCGGTCCCGTTCCGTCAAACACGTGAACCCGTACCGCACATAATCCTCCGACCACTTCCTTTTTTTGTTCGACATACTGCAAAAAAAAAGAAAAAAAGTAACAAACTGATCTTAATTGAGTTCGGGCAAATAATTATATGACAAAAATTAAAAAAGGAACATGCTTAAATATAATCAGTACCCCTCTGAAAACTGAGAAATTTTAATGAATAAAACATAACTTATAGTTATGATGACGGGATTTATTATCTACTGAACTCTATGTCACCTCAAATTCCATTATAATATTACATAGAAAACTGTGAATTGTTAGTTTTGAATTGCGACCAAAGGAGTTATATCACCTCCACCTAATTTTCTGAGTAATTCAATCGTATTTTATAATCACCATCCACTTTTGACTTTAATATAACTCTAAACCCGCCCTGCATATCCACAAACATTTCCAACTTACTTTTCAATTAATCAGTAACTCCAAAGTAAGGCACCACCAATGACACACGGCACACAGCAAGCTATTCGAGGCTATTCACTGGAATTTCCGAACACCTGCAAAGTCCAACATCCAGTAAGTAAGTAAGCAAGTAAGCACCATCAACAGAATAATTAGCAAGTTGCTCATTGATTCAACTTACTACAGTCAGTGTGAAACAACTTATCTTAAACACAGATCAGAGAATCCGTGAATGGGATGGGAATACAATTACAAATAACATTTCCATTCGTTCGTAACATACATAGCAAAATAATAATAATATTAATAATAAGCATAATTACACATAGATTCAAAATTGATACAAAACTAAAAACAAACAAAAAAACAAATTGCAATGCGTTTCGGAGGACCTCCGCCGAACCCCTGAGACTGGCTCACTGAATCCCTGGGGTTCTGTCGAACCCAGGTTAAGAACCACGTTTTAGAGTGTACGTACCTCTTGGTCATTCTGCCAGCCCAAATGCTTAACCATCCATTCTGCCAGCCCAAATGCTTGAAGACTATCGGGCTTCCGGCTTCCGGTCCGGTCTGGAGAGGACGCTGGCGTTACTTGTTCGCCGCTTCTCCGACTGGGCCATTGTACATAGTTTGCTTTTCTGGTGGTCGTGGCGGATTTTTGACCGTTGGGTCTGCCCTCTGCTCGGTCCCGGCTCTGCTCCTGGCTTCGCCTGCCCGGCTCCTCCACTGTTTCCTCAGGCCCGCTCCCGTTGTTTGCGGCGGTGGCTGTTTGCCGCTGTGGTCTTGATTAGCGGCTGCAGTCGTTTGCCGCTGCGTTTGCCGCTTTGCCTCCTCGACCTTGGCCTCGTACTCGTCCCTTCGCTCCTGCCTGGCATGGCTCTGCAGTACTCCGCCGCAAGGCTTCTTCTGCTCAATACCCGCTCCACCCCATCATGCATCTCTGCCATCAAATCAAATGGACTCCTCCGACGACCCAGGTACATTCACCGTGGCTCCGGTCGTAAGTTTGTTTATTTGCAATCAGGTCACTCCATCCCCGTCCTCTGGTCGGCTCAGCGCACTCTCACTCTTCGTCCCAGCGCACCTGGTCACAGCAACGCACACGATCGCACGTCCTGCCTACGAACCCTGGCTAAATCACCTGAATTCATCCCTGCTGTTCAAAACAACATCAAGCTCACCCTGTTCAACACCCGGTTCCTCAACAACAAATGCCTCATCCTGAACGAATACATCCTGGATAACAAACTGGACTTTCTCTGTCTCACCGAAACCTGGCAACAACCTCTGGACTACTACACGCTCAACCTCACCACACCCAATGGATATTCCTACGTCAATAAACCACGCTCGGAGGGCCGAGGTGGTGGAATTGCCGTTATCCACCGTCAAGACATCAAGACCAACCTCATCTCCATCTCATCTGCTCCATCATTTGAACACCTGGCTTTTAAACTCTCTGGTTGCACGCAGTCAGTCATGGCTGTCGTCTACCGCCCTCCCAAACCACACCCATCATTCCTGTCTGACTTCTCCTACTTTCTGACCCAGCTATGTTCCCTCTCCCCCTCAATCCTCCTCCTTGGTGATTTCAATATCCACATGGACTCCACTGACTCCACAATAACCACTGACTTCACTGATTTACTCACCTGCTTTAACCTCACTCAACATGTCGACTTTCCTACCCATATCCGTGGTCACATTTTGGACCTTGTCTGCTCCACTGGATTAAATTTGCACCATCTCTCTGGCTCCGACCTCACCCTCTCTGACCACTTAGCCATCACTCTGACCATCAACATCCCCGCCCCAACACCAAGGCATTATCGCACAATCAACTTCCGTAAGCTAAACGCTCTTTCACCTACCTCATTCTCATCCACCCTCTCCGAAAAAATGTCCACTTCTCCCTTCATTGACCTCCACACCCCTTCCGACCTCACTGACTACTACAACCACACTCTCTCCTCCTGCCTTGACCAGCTTGCGCCTGTAAAAACCAAAACAGTTTCTTTCACCCATTCTGCTCCCTGGTTTACCCCTGAACTCCGCCTGATGAAAACTCGTGCTCGCCAACTTGAAAGACTCCGCAATAAAACGGGTCTCACAGTTCACTCCCAAGCCTACAAGGACCACCTACAACACTACAAAGATGCCCTCTCCCGCGCCCGCTCTGCCTACTACTCTCAAATTATCCACTCTGGCTCCGGAAACCCAAAAGCACTCTTCTCGACAATAAACAAACTCCTCCGCCCCCTGAACACCACCACCCAGTCATTCACAGTAGACAACTGCATCTCCTTCCTCTCTTTCTTCCAACGCAAAATTGACAACATCTACAACAGCTTGACCACCGCTGCACCCGCTCCCCCTCCAACCACCTGCCCCCCCTTGTCCTGCCATCCCCTGTCTCGGTTCTCCCCAATCTCCCCTACTGACCTCTCTGAACTCCTCATAGGAATGAAAACTGCCACCTGCACTCTTGACCCCATCCCCTCCAGCTTTGTCCAAGCCTCCCTCCCTGCTCTCTCTCCACTTATCATTGCAACAATAAACTCCTCCCTGTCTACAGGCATCGTCCCACCTTCCCTCAAAATTGCTGCTGTTACCCCCATTCTAAAAAAACCTGGTCTAAACCCTGACACCCTAAACAACTTCAGACCCATCTCCAACCTACCATTTCTGTCAAAAGTTTTGGAACGCGCTGTAGCCACTCACCTCAAACATCATCTCTCTGCCAATAACCTGTATGAAACATTCCAATCCGGATTCCGCTCCAACCACAGTACTGAAACTGCTCTCCTCAAAATCACCAACGACCTTCTCCTCTCCTCTCCTCTGACGCTGGCAACCTCAACATTCTCGTCCTCCTCGACCTCAGCGCTGCCTTTGACACCATCGATCACACTATCCTCCTCACCCGACTTGAATCCACCTTTAACGTTACCGGCACTGCCCTCTCTTGGATTAAATCATACCTCTCTGACAGATGCCAGTTCATCTCCATCAATAACTGCAAATCCCCCACTGCTCCCCTCCCCCAAGGTGTCCCCCAAGGTTCAGTTCTTGGCCCCCTCCTCTTCATCCTTTACCTGTCCCCCCTCGGTCACTTAATCCGCCGTCATGGTCTCCAATTCCACTGCTTCGCCGATGACATCCAGCTTTTCATCTCCACCAAGTCCGTCTCCACCGACACCCACTCTATCCTGACAAACTGCATCACTGAAATAAAATCCTGGCTTCAAATCAACTTCCTCAAGCTTAACTGTGATAAATCTGAAATAATCATCATTGGCCCAAAAACGCTCACAAAATCCACCCATAACTTTGCCCTCAACATCGACGGTATCCCAGTATCCACCTCCCCTCACATCCGGAATCTTGGCGTCATCTTTGACCAAACCCTTTCCTTCGACAAATACACTAAACAGATCACAAAGTCAGCCTTCTTTCACCTGAAAAACATTGCCCGTCTCCGCTCATCCCTCTCCTCCACGGCTGCAGAAACCCTCATCCACGCCTTCATCACCTCCCGTCTGGACTACTGCAATAGCCTCCTCTATGGTTCACCCTCAAAAATCACCAATAAACTCCAATACATTCAGAACTCCGCTGCCCGTCTACTCACCCATTCCCAGACCCGTGACCACATCACCCCCGTCCTTTACAAGCTTCACTGGCTCCCCATCCCCCAGAGAATCCAGTACAAAATCCTCCTCTTGACATACAAAGCCCTCCATAACCTGGCCCCATCCTACCTGGCTGACCTCCTCTCCAGACACACTCCCACCCGCAACCTCCGCTCTGCTGGTACCAACCTCCTGACCCCCTCCATCCGGACCAAATTCAGATCCTGGGGGGACAGGGCCTTCTCCATCGCTGCTCCCACCCTCTGGAATTCACTACCTCACACCATCAGAGACTCCTCCTCACTCACCACATTCAAAACATCACTAAAGACCCACCTGTTCAACACTGCATTCAACATTCAACCCACAGCATTTAACCCCTGACTATCTCTTCTCCTTCTCCCTCCTTTTGCTTTAAATATTTCCCTATTGATTCTTGTCTTTTTGCAATTGTTGTTTTCATGTATTGTTATGCATTATGTTTGCCACTCTGTCAAAGCGCCTTTGGGCTTCTGGAAAAGCGCTATACAAAATAAATGAATTATTATTATTATTATTATTATTAACCAGCAATACCTTATCATTAGATTTGGCGACCCACCATCTTATCTTTTTGACGATAAAGGTTAGACTTTGGTGGTATGAAAAATATTCTTTCTCATACTTTGTCAAATTAACATGACTTTTAGTAGCAGTTTTAGTAGGATTCCTCTTAACTATCCCCCCCCCCCCCCCCCCACCTCCCTGGCTCACTTTCCCCAAAGTAAATGGGATATGTGTTGTGATTTTGTGAACGTCAGGTTAACTCATAGAACAACACTGAGTTGTATTGTTTTAGATGGAATGACAGGGTTTGTGCTACAGTGAGTCAACAAAAGTCAGTGTTAATGATTTTGGAGGTATTACTCATTACAATCGAACTGAGCCAAACGGCTGTAAGTATGCATCATTTTGACATCATTTTGACCCACCTGCTTTACATTTTTTCCCCATATCTACCCTTGCCTTTGATTGTATAAGCAGTATACACGCAACTACTTCCACAATGGCCCAAATTATTATCACCTTATTGTGGTAATAAGGCGAGTCAGATAACTTCTAGAGTGAGATGTGCATGGAAGAAGTTTCGGGAACTGAGTGGCGTGCTGACGAGGAGGGGAGTGTCGTTGAAGCTGAAGGGAAAGGTGTATGCTGCATGTGTGAAAAGTGTTATGATTTATAGGAGTGATGCATGGGGAATGAACGAAGAGCAGCAACGAAGGCTGGAAAGGGTGGAAATGCGAATGGTTCGGTGGATGTGTGGAGTATCGTTGAGAGAGAGGAAGACAAATGATGAATTGTGAAAGATGATGGGAATAGAGCCTGTGATGGATGCTGTGAAGAGAAACAGGTTGAGATGGTTTGGTCATGTGTTGAAGAAGGATGAAAGTGACTGGTTGAGAAGAGTGATGGAAATGAATGTCGAAGGAAGTAGAGGACAGGGAAGACAGAGAAAGACTTGGATAAAGGGGGTGGAAGAGGAAATGCGGGCAAGGGGGTTAACAAGGGGAGATGCAGAAAATAGGACAAAATGGAGAAGATTGTCATGGGGCCTGCAAGGCTAACCCCCACTCCAGCAGGGAAAATAGCCTTAAAATGCCTGTTGTTGTGGGGTCGGCCAGGAAGCATTGTTACCCCATCTTTCATTATCCGTCTCAACATTAGGCATGATAATTGATTGTAGGTTCCGCAAATTAGAATTTGGCCTGGGTGCCATCGATAAGCCACCTACTTTTCATGAAATGTACCTTGGCATCTTCAACATCCACCAACAACTAATGTTGGCAGACAGGTCTTCCAACTTAATGTCCTTTCGATGGGTGGTGCTCACATTGATGCCTCACCCTGCATGTGAAAAACCTGGATGACAGCTTACAGTTGGGTTGAGATTTGAACCCAGGTTAGACAGCTGAGGTAATTGTGCAAACTTCCAAGCTAACCTGTCAGTCCTGTGTAAACTGTGTGGAGTCATCAAAGTTTTTTTTAACCTTATTTTCGTTGAAGTGTTGGAACAAAAGTTTATCTTGTTGATTAATTTGATCTCGTGCCTGTATAACGATTGAACCATGAAAATGTATCTTGCCCTTCATTGAAAGCCTCGCCGTTTGATCCTCGTCTTTGTTGCATTTACTTGAAAGTTTCATCATTGAGCTTTCATTGAGCTTTCAAAGCATCCACTTTGGTACAACAAGTACCAAAGTGGATGCTTGTCGACACGAGGTACAACAAGTAAGAATTGGAAATCTTAGCTGATAGAATGGAACGAGGTTGTCTAGGCTACCAGCTGCACCCATTGAGACATACTGTATGCTCACTGAATATTTACACTGAATTCTCATTTCTATCAATACACACTCCAAAGGAGATTGCTCATTTCAGGTGAGACATTTATGCGCCCCCGTCATTGATGGGTACCTTTGCTCGTGTATATATATATATATATATATATATATATATATATATATATATATATATTTATATATATATATATATATATATATATATATATATATATATATATATATATATATATATATATATATTGTTACCGACACGGCTAAAGATGTTGCTTGACCGAGCGGAATGGCCGCCGTGTTCGTACAGTTTACCCGATTACCCCCAACTCACCCGATTACCCCCAACTCACCCGATTCCACTCGAACGTTGGCCAAATCGCGCTACGCTAAATCAATGATGGAAAGGACACAAACGACTGGGATAAATGAAACGACGCAAGGGGTACAGTTCTCAAGACCTCCGGAGGAGGATATAATTAGTGGTGGAGAAAAGGGGTAGATTACAAGGTAGAGTGAGGTAAAAGACACAGAAGAGATAGGCACTTCGATACAATCTTATCTATCCCAGACAGACCACAGACAAACGGAACAAGGCTGACTTACACAGGGATTGATGGCAGGGAAGGACAGGTCGGTTGATAGCACAAGGTGCACCTTGGCTCGGGGACAGGATCAAGCACGGTCCAAAAGATGCAGGGAGGCCTCACAGCGCTCGGAGGTGGCGTCTTTCTTCTCCAAGCTCAGCGCGCATCTGACGTCACCTCCCTCTTCCTGCGCATGCTCAACGGGGAGTGACACGCCCTCGGCTGCTTGGCTCCGCCCCAGATGGGACCGGTCCGCCGCTCCCATTGGGTGCGGGGGTTACCGGGCTCTGCCCTTGACGAGGAGCTGACAGCGAGCCACTACGTGGTAACCCCGTCGAGCACATGTTCGATGGCGGCTCGTTGGAAAGGCCTGGTGCCCTCCCAACACCCCCTACCAACCAAGCCGGAGTGAGGACGCGCACTCCCCGCGCCGCCGCCGTTGCTGTTGTTGTTGTTGTTGTTGTTGTTGTTGTTGCTGAACCGTGAGGAAGAGCTGCGGGGAGGTATTGGGAGGTCCTAAACTTCCTAACGGTGCCATACAATCACATTCTGGTGCAACGAAGAGTCAGAATTAATGGAAACGAATCCTTAACTGACATAGACTAAGAATAACTAGCAAGATGTCCTATAGTTGTCTACGTGAGATGCGGTGGACCTGGATGCGACATTTAATGGGGGAAATAGGGGGAGGTCGGGTCTACAGAGTGTTGTTTACAGAAAATGGGACTAGGGAATGGGGGATTGTGGATAGTTGGGAAGTATTGAGGAAATAGGGGAATATTTACAAGCGGATATGGATGGATGCAAATCCCATATCCGCAACATTGCACCCTTCTCTACCTCGGGGCGGCCCGACCCGATAAATTTTTACCTACGTTAGTGTGGCACTCAGATGTAGTTCCCTCTACTATTAACTCAACCCTGAGTGCGACAGTTTTACAGATGTTCACAAATGAGTAAATATGTCCCCCTGCGACATTGCACCCTTCTCCTAACAGAAACACACCCACAGGATAACCGAATCGCGGAAAGCATCCTCAAACTAAACATACAGCCGGTAGGGAGCATCATTTACACAAGACTACACTGATATTTACACTACGATCCAGGACCTGTTCTTTGAGGAACACATGCAGATGTTATGCATAGAGAGAGCACGCATCCCAGCATCGATACACCAACCCACGAGTGCCCTGTGGCCCTACGGCCTTTAATAATGTGCAGAGCACCCCATCCAAGCACCAAAAGCACCACCCCATTATGCACAGTCAGCACCATCCGGTGCACCATAAAGTGTTCAATAACAATGCACAATTAAGTGTCCATGGTCACCGGTGGTGTCGCAGCCGGCCGATGTTCTGCCGCTGGTCTTGCCTTCTTGGAGTGCACTTGGCCTTCTGGCTTCTTTAGAAATAAAGAAAGGCGCCAACCGCGTCCATTTCTAAATTGTGGCCGTCAGGGGGGCCAACTAAAAGTGGTTCACCTGTATGGCATAGGTGCCACGTTGACCCAGAGGTCCATCAACGGGTGGTGCTTGCCCGCAAAAGAACTGCGGTCCATGGTGGGCGGCCACAAAAATTGCGGTCCATATGGTGTATCGATCCAGGCAGCAAGCAGCGGAAGTACAGGCCCACAACTGCGGAGCCAGCACCTCTCTCTCCTCTCTCTCTGCCCCAAACCCAGATCCTCGGAGGTGGGAGACAAAAAGAAGACAAGTGAGTAAGGTGGTAAGGGCGCAAAAGTGCATGCAATATAAGGTAATGCACACTGGGGGCACATGGGAACCAGGTGAGACAGGTACGTTCCTACCGTACGCCCCCCCCCCCCACCAGGTAACCTACATTGCCCCTCCCTTATCCCTTACTGTATCCACAAAACACAACACTACCCATAAACATCTACTTTACACATCAACAAACGTCCCAACTGTCTTCCCCGTTCCTCCCATAAACCAAATTCGTCTTCTCTCCCTCCTAACCAATCAAATTTGCCATTTCCAACTCTCATCAAAATTTGCCATCTCCAACTCAACATCAAAATTTGCCATCACCAATTCATCATCAGTCCCTCCTAAGGAGGGAGAGATGGAATCACCCCAATGTCTCATCCACGTCGTGATGCGTCTCACAAATCCACACAGCAATTCTCCTTTCCTGCAACACAGAACAAAGGAACACAGGTGTGGAGTCATCATCATCACCTCAGGTAAGTGGCTGCGTATGGTGCGACAGGTTCATCAATCCTAACTATTTCCTAAATGACTTTAACAACTTTACATTACCCGGGGTCTTTCCCTGCCAATCCATTGGCCAACTTACACTATGGGTTCTAAAAACCAATTCCCATTGACCAAACTGTGGTGCTTCTCAAGTTGGGGTCTCACTCCCCCGATTCAACACTCGGTGCCCCCGCACAATTTCGGTGGCTGGGTCGTGTGACGCTCCCAGCTGGTCCGCCCACCTGCACACCTCCACCACTGTTGTTGCCTACCGAGCTCACCTGCTCCTCACCCTAACCTAACTAACTGGGGAAGGCCCTCTCGCACTCTCACCCCCTCAGTGCCCTCTCTGGCACGGCCTGCCCGATCCACACCCGGGATCCTCAGGCACCCACTGACACTAACGGCTCCCAGAGTCCACCTGTGGCCTCACCTGGCCGACATCTAACAGTGGCGGAGTGCACAACCATTCACACTCATACTAACAGGCCACACGACCAGCCAATTTCACCACACCAATGCACCCATCCACAATACCATTCTGCATCCGCACCACAAATGCCAATATCCAACCACAATTTACCTATACCTTCTAACTATTCTTTAAACTACCCTCCCCGGGTACTCGTGAAAAGGGGTCCACTCTTCCCCCATCCACACCTTCGCACCATGCACACCACTCCGTACCACTTACTCCAACTCTCTCCACACCACTCATTCCAATACTCCATGTATTCCACACACCTGTACTTGCACACCTGTGCTCTCGTACTTGGTGCCGCCTGCACCCTTCTCTCCCCCAAGCGCATTCGCGCTGATCCACAACACTCACTGCTCCACACACCTGTCCAGTTCTCACACAGCATCATCTCATCTAACTACTCCCCTCTGAAACTTGCGCTTCCCAGTCGTCCCTTTAAACTATTGCGCTCCCTCGTCATTATCATCCACTCTAATCTACCTGCGTCCCCTCTACAGGTATCCTTGTCACTAACTAACCTTAACGTTACCTAATGTCATCTTCGCTAGATCCCTACACACAATATCCTAACCCACCCGGGCTAGTTTTCACTGCCATACACCCCATAATCTATAGCGCATTTGCCCCACGTTTGTGAGGGATGACAGAGTTGCCATCCCACCACATCGGGCACCTCCCACTACCAATTTTGCACATCAAATTTCAACAAATCAAAAATTTGCCAATCACTACCCATCATCTGCCAATCATTACTGCCAATCATCAAATTTTGCCTTTTTCTAATTTTGGGTCCAAAACACTAACCTTGTCATTACAGTCTACTTACTAATGCCTCTCGGTGCGCCAATTCACTTCCAAAGCTCAGCTTCGTACAGCCGAGCAATGAATGCGGGTTGTTTGGTGCCAGCGGCTGGACACGTCCGACATTCGGTGCAGGGAAGGAGGTTTAACCGGGCCGAGATCCCACGCACCATCTCGGCACCGAGCCGTCCAATGGCCCGATCTCGACCTGCCGGAACGTCTCCACAAAAAGTGGTCGCCATGACGACCCTTCCTATCGGGCTGCCCGTTCCGCCTAGCGGAGCACGGACGCGGCCGTTCCCAGCGCGGCCCAGCGTGGATCGCGTACGGTGGTCCTTTCGAACCCGCCGTGGCTCGGATCCCCGCTGGTTCTCGCGGCACGCGAAGCCCGGCACGCACCGAGGGCCCGATTCGGCTAAAAGTCGCTCGAACCGCTAACCCGGTTACCGTCGATGCCTCACCTGCATGCTCACACGCATACGCTACCCCTTTCTTGCCCATACATCCAGCTGTTCCCATGCTCCTCGTCGTACCTTCTTTAACACACCCAGGTACACTCATTCCACTCACAGCCTTGGTCACACACCTGACCACCGAACACTTTGGCACACATTCGTTGGTCGCACACCTCACCAACACACCTCTTCGCGCCCCTTCCTCGGTCACCTCCTCTGTGACAATCACAGGTGTGCTTTCACTCGCACACCCAACCACGTGCCTCACGACCAACTCAAGTGTGCATTCCCACACACGCTCTACCATTCCAGGTGTGCATCCTTCCATTCCAGGTGTACATCCCCGCTCACCTGTCACAACCAACTCACGCTCCGTGTCACTCTTACTACTCTCACCTCCACTCTTGACAGCGCACTCACCCTTACTCTCGACAGCGCACTCTTTCCTCATGCACCCGTCCGTTACACACCTTTCTCGCGCACACTCGTGCGCACACTCTCCCGTCACACCCTCTGTAACACTCACCACAGGCGTGCATTCTTCCTTACTTTTGACAGCGCACTCTTTCCCCATGCACCTGTCCGTCACACATCTTTCTCGCGCACCCTCTCCCGTTACATCCTCTGTAACACTCACCACAGGCGTGCATTCTCCCTTTACACCCTCCGTAACACTCCTCACTACGCGCTTCCATGTGCTCCCTCGCACACGCGCTACGACCGACTCACTCTCGACAGCACCCTCACTCCTTGGCACGCACTTTTTCCTCACACACCCCAGAGTCGGACTTTCTCGCACACCTCCTTTTACGCACACCAGACCTGTCGCACACTTCACCAACGGCCTCTCACGAACACCCGGGTCCATCTCGACCCCCAAGCTTATTAAATCACCTGGCGCATCATACGCACGACCATATTGGTCACCACTTACACCGGGTCCTCTTTCTCTTCGCTTCTCCTCCATCACCTGCGAATCCCTCATCCGGTTAATGAGCACATCATCACGATCCGAACACAGACTTTGGACCAATTATTTTACTTCCTCCTTTATCTCTTTCTTATCCTCTCTCCGTCGCTTCTTAATTTCGCTCACCCCTTCTTCCACTTCTTCTAATTTCTGCTTCACCTCCTTCATCTCCTCGTGCGCCCCCTTAAGTTCTTCCTCTAACTCCACCTTATTTTTTTCTATGTGCTCCCGCACCTCCCGCTCTTTAACCTCCATCACCTCTACCACCTTGTTCATTTTCCTCGTCAGGTCCTCATGTACCGTCTGACACTCTTTTTTAATTACCCCTACGTCCTTTTTCATCTCCTTCTGTGTCGATTTTAAACCCTCTATTACCGCTGTGTTCTTCTTTACCTGGTCCCCCAACTCCTTTTGTCCCACTGTCAGTTGTTCTACTCCCAGCGTCAACTCCTCTATACCACCTTGCAATTTTACAGTCCCCTTTCTCACCTCCTTCTCCATGCGCTCCTTACAGTGCCTCACCTCCTCGCGCACTCCTCCGACCTCCTCACTCACACCTCTTCTGATCTCCTCTCCCATCACTTGCATCTCCTGCCCAGATGCCACCCTCATCTGCTCCATTTCCTCCCTGTGAGCATCCAATTTAGTTTCTACCCCCATTCTGACCCCCTCTATCTGCTGCCCCATTTTTTAAACTTCCCTTTCCGCTTGGTCCCTCATGTCCCTCAATTTGCCTTCCATACTGTTTTCTAACCCCTCTAACCCCTTTTTCATCCCTTCCATTTGATTCTCTTGAGCGGCCATTCTGTTTTCTACCCCCGTTAACCCCCTTTTCATCCCTTCCATTTGATTCTCTTGAGCGGCCATTCTGTTTTCTACCCCCGTTAACCCATTCTTTACCTCTTTTATCCCATTGTCTAACTCCTCACCGGTACCCCTCGCTTCGTCCCTCATGACCCCCAATTGCTCACTCTGAGCATCCATCCGGTTCCCCAATTGCCGACTATTAGCCCTCATCTCGTCCTTCTGCAGGTTGAGGGACGCCTGCATTTGTACCATAAATTGCTCCATGAGGGCCTGCATTTGGGCCATCCCTCCCACTTGTGCAGCGGGTGCGGCCGCCGTAGCCATGTGTGAGGCGCCATTTTGCGTGCCCGCAACCTCGTGCGCGAGGACGCCATTTTGCGAACCTGCCGCCCTCACTGCTTCGCTCTCCTCTTGTCCCTCAATTTGGTCCTGGATCGACCCTGCCTCACTCTCCTCTACCGGAACCCAGCCGTCTTGATCTGCCATAGCGCGACTTTCAAAATTCGGGTTTTTATTTTAAAACAAAACAAATTTCACCGTTAATAATTTCGAGCGCGTGAAGCGCGCTTCGGGTCCAATCTCACTTCCTGACACCAATTGTTACCGACACGGCTAAAGATGTTGCTTGACCGAGCGGAATGGCCGCCGTGTTCGTACAGTTTACCCGATTACCCCCAACTCACCCGATTCCACTCGAACGTTGGCCAAATCGCGCTACGCTAAATCAATGATGGAAAGGACACAACGACTGGGATAAATGAAACGACGCAAGGGGTACAGTTCTCAATACCTCCGGAGGAGGATATAATTGGTGGTGGAGAAAAGGGGTAGATTACAAGGTAGAGTGACGTAAAAGACACAGAAGAGATGGGCACTTAGATACAATCTTATCTATCCCAGACAGACCACAGACAAACAGAACAAGGCTGACTTACACAGGGATGGATGGCAGGGAAGGACAGGTCGGTTGATAGCACAAGGTGCACCTTGGCTCGGGGACAGGATCAAGCACGGTCCAAAAGATGCAGGGAGGCCTCACAGCGCTCGGAGGTGGCGTCTTTCTTCTCCAAGCTCAGCGCGCATCTGACGTCACCTCCCTCTTCCTGCGCATGCTCAACGGGGAGTGACACGCCCTCGGCTGCTTGGCTCCGCCCCAGATGGGACCGGTCCGCCGCTCCCATTGGGTGCGGGGGTTACCGGGCTCCGCCCTTGACGAGGAGCTGACAGCGAGCCCCTACGTGGTAACCCCGTCGAGCACATGTTCGATGGCGGCTCGTTGGAAAGGCCTGGTGCCCTCCCAACACCCCCTACCAACCAAGCCGGAGTGAGGACGCGCACTCCCCGCGCCGCCGCCGTTGCTGTTGTTGTTGTTGTTGTTGTTGTTGCTGAACCGTGAGGAAGAGCTGCGGGGAGGTATTGGGAGGTCCTAAACTTCCTAACGGTGCCATACAATCACATTCTGGTGCAACGAAGAGTCAGAATTAATGGAAACGAATCCTTAACTGACATAGACTAAGAATAACTAGCAAGATGTCCTATAGTTGTCTATGTGAGATGCGGTGGACCTGGATGCGACATTTAATGGGGGAAATAGGGGGAGGTCGGGTCTACAGAGTGTTGTTTACAGAAAATGGGACTAGGGAATGGGGGATTGGGGATAGTTGGGAAGTATTGAGGAAATAGGGGAATATTTACAAGCGGATATGGATGGATGCAAATCCCATATCCGCAACAATATATATGTATATATATATATATATATATATATATATATATATATATATATATATATATATATATATATATATATATATATATATACAGTGGAACCTTGACTTACGAGTTTAATTCGTTCTGTGACCGAGCTCGTAACTCAAATTGCTCGTTTCTCAAATCAAATTTCCCCATTAAAATGCATTGAAATGCTATTAATCCGTTCCAGCCCGCCAAAAACCACACCAATTTTTTTTAAAATATACAGTATATAAAAAAATATCTCGCGCTTTATATTTCACCTGTATGCAGCATACAAATTGGCAGGATGGCCTGGACTGGAGGTACGCACACTTGACTCTAAAGTCTAAACTGTCCAGCCTGGGTTTGAATCCCGACCCAGCTGTAACCTGTCATGGGTGAATCACAGGCAGGGTGATTCATCAATGTGTGTACCGCTAAACTGGGCGCCCCGTTTGCGTCCCATTAGTTGTTGGATGTTAAGGATCTCACCGTGTTTTCCACAAAGAGAAGGCGAGCTATCGCCGGCACTCTGAACAAGTTGTGGCCTGGCATGCTCTTCTCCTCTGCCGTTATATACGTCCTCCTCGGCATCTTTTTCCAGAAGAGCCCTGTCTCGTCACAGTTGAAGATTTGCTGGGGGATGTATCGTTCGGCTTCTATCAGTTCGGCAAAAGTTATAATAAAATCTTCAGCTGCCTTCACATCCGCCTCACCAAGTCGACAACACGCACACCTCGCTCATGTTTTTGACGATTGCGTGTTTTATATCCAAGCACATCATCCTCTTCTTCTTCTCAGTACCGTGTTTTCCACAAAGAGAAGGCGAGCTATCGCCGGCACTCTGAACAAGTTGACGGCAGAGATACTGTACTTGCACGGCAAGATAACCACGTGACCAGAACCCACCTGGTGGCGTAAACTCAAAATAACCAACATGCGAAAACAAAAATGCAGCGCTATACGACAGAGATACTGTACTTGCACGGCAAGATAACCACGTGACCAGAACCCACCTAGTGGCGTAAACTCAAAATAACCAACATGCGAAAACAAAAATGCAGCGCTATACGACAGAGATACTGTACTTGCACGGCAAGATAACCACGTGACCGGGTGGCGAAAGCTCGTAACTCAGATCTCGGCTCGCATCTCAAAGCAATAAACCGCCCGAGCGACGGCTCGTATCTCGAAAAACTCGTAAGTTGGGGCACTCGTAAGTCAAGGTTCCACTGTATATATATATATATATATATATATATATATATTATTTATATATATATATATATATATTATTTATATATATATATATATATATATATATGTGAATGGGTCTATATATACATATACATATACAGTCACATGAAAAAGTAAGTAAAAGTGAAAAAGTACCATGCAAAGTTTTGACTTTTTCAACATATTTCAACATACAGCTATTTGATCTTCATTTCAACAATATTGAGAGATAAAGGTGATATAAGATAACAAATATCATGAAACATTTACATTTTGTAGTCCATTGTATCATTTAAATGAACATAAATGCAAATTTCGCATGTGGAAAAAGTAAGTACACCCTTGGCTCTAATAGGTGGTATTGCCCCCTTTGGCAGAAACAACCTCAAGTAGGTGTTTCTTATAACTGTCTACCAGTCTCTGACATCGACTGGGAGAAATTTTTTCCCACTCCATGCAAAATTCTTTCAGCTGTGCGATGTTTGAGGGGTTTCTTGCATGCACAGCTCGTTTCAAATCCCCCCACAACATCTCGATGGGATTTAGATCCTGGCTTTGACTTGGCCATTCCAGAACCCTCCATTTCTTTCTTTTCAGCCATTCCTTGGTGGATTTACTGGTATGTTTAGGGTCATTGTCATGTTGCAAGGTCCACCTTCGGGTGAGCTTCAACTTTCTGACAGATGGCCTCACATTATCCTCAAGCACCCTCTGGTACAATGAAGAATTAATAGTGGATTCTGCAATGGTGAGCTGCCCAGGCCCTGATGCAGCAAAGCTGCCCCAAACCATAATATTTCCACCACCATGCTTTGCAGTTGGTATCAGGTTCTTGTGGTCAAATACTGTCTTTGGTTTTCACCAAACATGTCTTCCGGTACTGTGGCCAAATAGCTCTACCTTTGACTCATCTGCCCAGGGCACATTGTTTCAGAAGTGCTGGTCTTTGCCTCGGTGTTCATTGGCAAACTTTAGTCTTGCCCTGATGTTCTTTCTGGACAGTAAAGGTTTCCTCCTGGCACACCTCCCATGTAGATCAAATTTGTGCAGCCTCTTTCTAATGGTAGACTCATGCACTCTTTGACATCAACAGTGGCAAAGAGCTACCTGTAGGTCCCGTGATGACATTCTGGGATTCTTAGAGACTTCTTTCAGCATCTTGCGGTCTGCTCTCAGGCTGAACTTGCTGGGGCGGCCTAGCCTGAACAAGTTGGCAGTTGTTTGGAATCTTCTCCACTTGTGGATGATCTTCCGGACAGTCGAATGATTGATTTCAAATTGTTTGGAGATCTTTTTAAATCCCTTCCCAGACTCATAGGCATCTATAACCTTCTTTCTGAAGGCTTCGGAGAGCTCGTTTGTTCTAGGCATGGTGACGCCGCACACTTCAACAACAAAGAGCAAACCAAAGTAAATGTCTGTGGTTTAAATAAGACAGGTTCCTCCAAGATCCTCTCTGACGATGTTCTAATCATTTGCACCTGAGCTGGTGCACCTGATTCTAATTTTAGGTATTTGAAGTTGTGATAAATGTGGGGGTGTACTTACTTTTTCCACATGCAAAATTTGCATTTATGTTTATTTAAATTATACAATGGACTACAAAATGTAAATGTTTCATGATATTTGTTATATTATATCACCTTTATCTATCAACATTGTTGAAATGAAGATCAAATAGCTGTATGTTGAAATATGTTGAAAAAGTCAAAACTTTACATGGCGTGTACTTACTTTTTCACGTGACTGTATATATATATATATAAGTAATATGTCAGACTTGTTTGACCAATTTTGTTACACATTGACACCATAAAAAGGGCAAAATCTATATTACTATTATTATTATTGCTTGACCTTGCTGTCTGTATGTCAAGTAACCTCTCAGACATCAACTTTGAAATGAATCTTGGGAGCTGGTAAACTTGATAACAGAGTATTTTTTAATTTTGGCTGTTGATAAGGGATTTGGGGGGCGGGAGAGGGGGGACATTTTGTGGAAAGTGGGGAAAAAAAAAAAAAAAATTTCCACCCCACTCCGTTCCACCATAAATGCACAAGTTATGTAGGTGACTCTCTTTGACGTATGTGGTTGACAGAGGTGATAAGACCACTAAGGGAGTAGTTGATGCTGACCAAAGATAGGATTATTTGACTGAGGCATTTTGATCTGGAGGTCGATGTCCTGAGGCTGAAGTATTTGTTAGCTGGCAGTCAGAATGTCTGTTTTTGTTTTATCAGATAATGTTGGATGCTTGTGAAACCTGAATTTGGTTGCTTGTTGTTTGGTATTATTTATATTATGTGGGGCTACCAAGTGTACCCGACATTGCCTGGTGCTGCTCTATGTCTGTTGGCATTTTGAAGAAATCAATTTGTTTTTTTAATATCCTTTTGTGAATGCCTAAAACACTTCCCTACACCCACTAAAGAATGTGGCTGGGAATCATGTAATATTACCTTACACATAGTTACAAAGGCAAATGCACTATAGAGGGATAAAATCCCCTAAAAATCTAACTTTTTTCTTTCAAAAATTTAAATTTCACTTTTTTTGCCTAAAACATTCCATGCCATTCACTGATGAACTGTGAAAGTTTGACGAAGATTCGTTCATGAATCTCTGAGTAAAATGGCGACACACACACACACACACACATACACACACCGACAAATGGCCCTCTTATTGTATAGATAGGGGAGGACAAGGACATAAGGAGGAGAATGAGGGGAAGGGGCATGAAAAAGGGGTTGGAGGTGTCGGGGGAGGATGAAGAAGAAGATGTGGAGGAGAAGTGGGGGCAGACGGAGGAGAAGAAGAGGAGGAGGGAGAGGAGGAAAAAAATTGTATGAGGGAAGATGGGGGATTATGGAATTCGGAAGAGGAAAGGAGGAAGAAGACTAGATAGGGAGGGATGAATTCAGAGGTGGGAAGAAGGACAAGTAAAATGGTGAGTAGGCAGAAGAGGGAAAGGAAGATGAAGACAGGATGTGGATGGGGGGAGGAAGAAGAAGATGGAGAAGATAAAAGATAATTTTCTTGATCCCATTATTTATCAAGATTAATAAATATAATTTCCATAATGTGTGTGATGGGTCATGTAACTACATATATTTAAAAGCAACTCGGCATAATCTTTACTATGATACTGCTTTGGCAGCACTGATGCTCTGTCAAGTGTGTGTGTGTGTGTGTGTGTGTGTGTGTGTGTGTGTGTGTGTGTGTGTGTGTGTGTGTGTGTGTGTGTGTGTGTGTGTGTGTGTGTGTGTGTGTGTGTGTGTGTGTGTGTGTGTGTAAAACTTTTACTGGGACGTTTATACATTTCCCATACTTGGCAGTTAAGTATGCATAGTTCGTTTGGGTTTATGTGTCCATTAATGGAAAGAACCGACTGACTTGGGACTGAAGGGATGTCAGAAGATCGACTGGGAATAGAAACGCAGAGCCAAAGCAAAGAAACGGAAGTCAGCACACGAGCTGCAGGACGCTGGAGGGCGGAATGGTTATTCAAACGCCTGTTCAGGTTTTGGTGAGACAGGATGGTACACGGGAGAGCGGAAGCAAACATCTTAGGGGCAAAGGGTATGTTGGGAGAGTTTAGACATTGAGGATTCTGGAGTGGGGAAAAGTACTCTGGCGAGAGATGTCCTTTCGAGGCATTTATTGGGCCTGTTCAGTGACATACACCAGAGATATTTAATTTAAAAATAGGTTACAACTTGCACTCGCAACTCTGAAAAGAGTTTGTGAAACTCCCCATGTGGACCTTATTGTTGAATTGTTGAAATGTGTCAATCGATCATTTTCTCACTTGACCACACTACCTTGTTTGTTTACGGCATTTAGCATTCTGATATAAGCCCTGAAAAAAAAAACATATCCAGCCTTGAAACCTTATTGTGGGGGAAAAGACGTCATGACATATGTACAAGCTATGACATCTAAGTCTCCATGTCTGGGTGATGTTAGAATGTTGGAATATTTCCTTTTTAAAGTGCACGATTAAGAAAGAGATGGTGTTTATTTCCCTGGACGGGCCATGTGTATCAGCACTGCGTATAGAGTTGAGAAGGCGAAGCTTTTTATTCCCATGGGTTTTTTTTGCTTTGGCTGCTTCTTTCCCATGTACTCCAGAGCAGAATGAGTAACTGAAACAATGGAGGTTCATGTGATGTCCTGAGCACGCTCACACTTTCCTCCGTAGTTCTATTGTTTCACAGCTGTGATGGTCATCAGAGGCAAGGCTAAAAAAGCTGAGCCACTTCCCGTGGCTGCCTGGCTTCGCACGTGCTCTCATTCTTTTCTGCACAGAAACCTGACTAATGCATGCTTGAATAACATGCAACTTCGTTGAAGTAAACGCATCCGCGTTCATTGACATTCTGTTATTTTAGATGCTTGTCCGCACTATTTCTATATTGGAACAGATGTTTCAAATGCATACAAGTTAATTGTTCTAAAACTGAAATTTTGTGTGTTTTCTATTGTTTAATACAGCAAACTTCTCTTTTTGGTGTGATGGACAAAACAGTTTTGAGTTAAAACAATCCTGCTAGTTTCCGCTCGTCAACTGTTGATAGCTGGAACACTTTGAGCTACATTATTATGCGGCAGTGGCACCCAAACACAAGTGACATTTTATCTTCAATATGCGTAGTTTTCCTCCCATCCTCTCTTTGATCTCGTTTTCCTGTTCCTGTTTTCCCCCTTGTTTGTGTCCAATTGTGGCCTTGCCATTTTACTCTGCTTGGACTTCCATGAGCCTAAATCTTTGTATAGAAAAATAAGTAAAATCTACATGGAATTATTTGTTGAAAAACAAACTTGCAGTACATCATAAGGTACTAAAAGCATGCTCTTCTGAACTTTCTTTTTTGATGAATCCCTGAATGGATTTCTCTCATCTCTCCTTCCTGTTCAGGCTGGAGTTCCCCAAGGCAGTGTTCTGGGCCCTGTGCTTTTTCTGGTCTTTATCAATGATCTCTCCGATTCTCTGGAAAATCCTCTCTATCTCTTTGCTGATGACTCCACTCTCTGCCGCTCCATTCCTCTTCCCTCAGATCGGCAGCCTGCAGCCTCCTCACTCTCTGAAGACCTGGACAAAATCACAGACTGGTCAAACAAGTGGAACATGTCTTTCAATCCTGACAAATCTCACACTCTTACTATGTCTCTCCGAAAAGATCGACTGGACAACCCTCCCATCTACTTTGTCAATAATCCTCTCCAAGAAGTTCTGTCGCTCAAGCTTTTGGGTCTCACTATCTGCCATGATCTTTCTTGGGAAAACCACATTTCCAAGCTGGCCTACAAAGCCAGTCGCCGACTGGGCATCCTCCGTCGTGCGAAGTCCTTCCTAGGCACACCTGAGCTCCTCACCACATACAAGGCTTTCATCCGCAGCTCAATGGAATACTGTTCTCCCTATGGGCTGGTGCTCCTGCCTCACACCTAGCTCGGCTTCACGCTGTTGAATCCAAAGCTTTCAGAATCATTGGAATCTCCCGCGATGAAGCTATCTCTGAGGGCCTTTCACGCACTCACCGCAGGCAGGTAGGTGGTCTTTCTGTCTTCTACCAACTCCTCTCTGGCCTTGCTCCCCCAGCTCTCTCTGTGCTCTGTCCCCCAAATATTCCTACAGGTCGCACAAGATCTGCCAGCAACCCTCTGATGGTTACACTGCCGAAATCTCGGCTCTCTGCTCACCTTCACTCTTTCATTCCTCTTTTCTCCCGCCTCTGGAACAAACTCCCACACTCCCTTCAATCCCACTCCTCCCTCCAGGTCTTTAAAACAGCTGTTCACCACCATCTCTTATCTTCCCCCATCCAAAACCTTGATCTTTTCTACCCCCACTAATTCACCCCAGATCCATCTTGTTTGAAATTCCAACTTCTTTCCTGGAAGTCCTGGCAGTGTCCATATGTTTTATACCTCTCCCACCCCCCCTCCCCAAGCCTCCCCCCCAAAGCCCTCTCCCTCCCACAGATCTCTCGATGTCTCCATGTCTCTCGGTCCCTGCTCTCAAATGTTGTGTTTGTGTCCTTCCCCCTCTCTCCCCATCTTGTCTACCGCTCCCGATGTTATTTGTTTTATGTGTCGGTTTGTCTGTTTGTCTTTCTGTGTGATTAATGTTCGCTCTTTCACGAGCCTCGATCTTGTATACAAAAAACAAACAAAAAAAAACTTGTGAGAAATCCATTGTTTTGTTTTACCTTGTCCGATGAAGAGGAACATACAGAGAATAATCGAGGCACGCCATGTTGTGCCCTA